>NW_017729002.1:8030240-8045575 GCF_001723915.1 Gavialis gangeticus | reverse complement strand
CTGTCCGCGGTGCGGCCCCGGGGAGCAGGCGCGGGCGGTGCGGCCCCCGCTCGGCCCGACCCCGGGCTGCCTGCGGGAGGCGGAACAAAATGGCGAAAGCCAACATGGCCGTTCGGAGTTAGTGACTCCCAAATAAACAGCGGGTGTCCGGCGCTTCCCTCCGCAGACCGGGTGTGCCAGCAGCCGGGGCTGTCCCTGTGGGTCCCCTTCCAGAACGCCGCCACTGCCGTCACCAACCTCTACAAAGGTAAGGGGCCGCCCGGGCCTCCCCCAGCAGGGCTTCCCCTTGTGCCTAGTTGCTCTGATAAGGTCGCCCCCGCGCTTCCTGGGTTGGTCTCTCCAGCTCTCCCCACTGCTGTAGCTCAGGGTGGCTTTTTCTCCCTTAAGGGGGGTTCCACGGCAGTGACTGATCCTTCAAAAGTTTCACCCTGGGCATTTTGACAAGGGAGATGGTGAGGTGTGGCTCTTCTGCATAAGTGTGGTGGGCATAGAGCAGGCCAAGGAGCACCGCTTGAGGGTGGTGGCTTTGTATTGCTGAGTTCCTGGACAGTAGTGGTTGCAAGGTGACAGGCTTCACAGCTGGCTTGTATTTCGTTGAGGGTCGTGTGCGTAATGAATACAGTAATGCAACTTACTGTGTTTGCGTTGGCATCAGTGACATTTTATTAAGTCTTCTAGGGTTGTGTTAAAGATCATTTAAGCTTAAGAGATTTTATCCATTGGAATCCTTTTGCTAAATTTCAACCATTTTTATACATCTTTGTCACCATAACAAATTTCAAGTATTACTTTGGACAACAGCAGGTAAAAATCTATTGGGAAAGGTATGTGATTTAACAGCTACTGAGTTGTCTTGTTCACATCTGAGTCAGATCATATTAAATTTAGTGATTTCAGTATTTTAAAATGTCCAGGATGATTATAAGAAATTAACTTAAAAAAAACCAACTCCTCATAAAAACTTGCAAAAGAATAGATCTGCCAGTTGTTGATGCACACAAATATAGTTACGTTTAGCTGTTAAATTGGAGTTTTTTTCATGTTTTCCAAAAATTCCACTTCTAAACTGCTGATATTGGGTATTATGAGGCTTAATTTTCTTTTCTTTTACAAAAAATAGCTTGCTTGGAAAAAGTTGCTATTAGAAAAACGTTCTGTGAACTTATCCAAACCAGCTTTTGCACTGCTTAGTTCACAAATGTCTTTCTTACTTCATCTTGGTTATGAGTTGAGAGAGATGACTTTAGAAGAAGCCTCGGATAAACAATTGTGTTCCTGATTCTCATTTTTGGAATGGTGCATTTGCTTCCTTCTCTGTCTAGAATTCTAGGTGGTAGAGGATGTCATCATGCTTTTTGCCTCTGGCTTTGCATTTAGATGGCTTGTGAATTCATTAATTTATTTTAAATTATTTTAAATACTATACATACCTGCATAGTATTTCTGACTGCTAATCATGCCTCTTACGAACAACGGATGGGTGTGGGAAACAATAGATATCTAACCATTGTTGCACTGTAGACTTGCCTCTACCACAGACAAGTGCTTACAATTTATCTTGATTTGCAAAATATAACGTATAGTAGGTGAAGGGGTGGAAAATTACAGGTGAGGCCCTTCTGTAGTTCTTTGAATGGAATTCAGGCTTGAATGAATGGCTAAAGATGCTAGTCATTAGGCAAGGCTTTGACAGAGCAGCCAAAAAAGCGCTCATCCTGTTTCCTTGATGAGTCTAACTACAACATCTTCCATTTTCTTGTATTACCACTTGACAAACAGGAACTGTTGTATAAATCACACCTGTACTTCAGCTAGAATAGCTATATGTTGAGGCAGTCAAGGGGTTTAACTTCTTATGACTTTTATCTATACTATTTTTAAATAAGTTTCATGTTACTCTTAAATGTAGCAAAAATAATCATTAAATTGAATATGATCTTACTCAGATGTGAACAAGAAGACTCAGGCTATTAAATTGTGCATCTGTCCTAATACTTTGGACAGCAGCAAGTAAAAACTAATACCTGAAATTTGTTAGTGACAGAGGTGTATAAAATGGTTGAAATTTGGCAAGAGGATTCCAGTGGACAAAATCTCTTAAATTTTAAATTGTGAACTAGAAGGGCTAAAGGGTAGACTCCTTTTAAATACAAACAGTACTAAAAAAGGCACAAACCTTGTTTTCTTCTGTGGATAAGGAATGTAGCTGTTCAATACTCTTTTGTTACTGTCAAGTGTGCGGGTGGTAAATGTGCTGTCTATGAAGCTGTCAAAATTATTAAAGAACCATTGGATGATTTAAAACTTCTTTTATCTTGAATTCTGTCAATTTTTATGTCCCTAATAGGTTTCCATTACTTATCCAGTCTGTTCAATTTTTCCCAAATACTTCAAGTGGTCTGCATGCAGTTTTCAGTTGTAAACTTGATGTGAGCATTAAGTATTTGTCCTTTTATAGTTTTGTGGAAACATGTAGTGCTTGATACATAGATACTTTTGTCTTTAGGCTTGCCAACAAATGCTCATCCAAACAAACTAAATTGGCAACAGGGTATTTTCTTTTTCTTCCACACCCTAGTTGATTGGCTCTGAAAATATTTTGGATGCCTCTATAGGTCAACCCCTCTCCCTCACCTTTTTGGTTTTTTTTTAAATATCATCATAGAAAATTATAGAGACTTTTTGCTTTCTCAGAACCAAATTCTTCCTCTTTTTCTGCCTAGGAGAGAGCGCTGACATGTTGTTAACACTTTAGCCAGCATCTCTTGTTTTACTATTTAAAACAAGACAGTTGTGTAAATATATTAATTGTTTGATTTTAAACACAGGAGTTGCAAATACAGTAGATCATGGGAAGGGACAGAACTTGTGGTTTGTTTGTGAAATTGGGACAGTTGTAGTTAAAACCATGGGCGTGTCTCTTGTAGTGATGTTGAAGCCCTAAGCTTGCCGTATCTACTGACCTTGTATGACTGGAACTCTTGGTCAGTTCCTCCAGTGTTAAATGTTCCTGGCAGCAGCCTCTCTTTCCTAGTGTACATGACACCTTGAGTCTTAATGGCTTTTAAATGTACACTTTTGAACTCTTGTCTTGCAGTTTGTAGTAACTTTAATAGCTGAAAGTGCATAGGAGTTCTTGGAGCTTCTGTCATCTTAGTTGTTTTCTAGTCCTTAAAAACATTTTAGGCACATAGAAAAAACATAAATGCTTATGATGAGATGGAAGGCTGTGGTATGAACTTGGTAAAGCTAAGAGATTGTTTATCTGTTTCTTAGGGTCCCTATAGTTTGAGAATTCAACTGTGTGCATTTTTAAATATTTTTAATTCTTAGGGTTTTAATAGCTACTTAACGGTCATAAAGGTTTACCTAGAAAAGGAATCTTTGTTAATGGATAAATTATGCTAATTAGATTCTCTCCCCCCCATGGATAATGAAATGGCACCATTAAAAGTGGCTTGTCAGTAGGCTTTTGATTCTCTCCATATTGTTGATTGCTTTATCATTATTTATGCTGTGTTTCTTTATGTTTTAAACACTTTGTAATTTTGCTTATAGGTAAACTTGATAGAAAAGTGAGAGAGACAGGGTCTCAAAATAGCTGTTTTCAGGATTAGCCTTTCTGCAGAATGTGCTTTAATAGTTTAGGCATATTGCTTTTCTTTGAGTTTTTCCCCAATCAAAGGAAAAATACCAAACATGTAGAAAAGCTAGCAAATACTGCCAGATTTTTAAGTATGTTCTTTGATATACCTTTTTTATGAAATTTAAAGGGAGTTTAAGTGGAATTTCCAACACTTATTTTCATGTGTTTCTTATGGAACAACAGCCAAGCCGCTTGTCTTGTTCATACACTGAAATCACTCTTGGCAAAGCTCTGAGAACAAATTACTGTGGTAGAAGCAGCAGAATGAGCACAGTTAATGAGTAAAGAACACTTTATGTCCCACAAACTGTGACTTACATCAATATATTGCTGAAATCATTGTTCAGTCCATTTTGAATCCCCAGTAAGGTTTAAGTTGTCAATCAGTATCTATAAGGAACTTCTTGAGTGAGAACTTGTATACTGAATAAAATGCACTTTAAGAGCATGTCCCACTAAAACATTAGCTTCATCCTAAGTTAATATCTACTAAAACTTGCACTGGCTTTGCAAGGAAAACATGCCAACAGCTTTATCCACCATGTCTTCATTGGCTATCAAATACCCAAGTTGGGGAAGGACTCAAGAGGCTTTGCATGAGAGATGCTACAGAACAGGGAGCTCAAGCTTATAGTTATACACAGCATATTTAGATTTAAGGAATACTATAAAAAATGCATTTGTTTGATAATTATTTGCCATGGGGAAGTACAGAAGAAATACTAAAACATTTTTTTGAACGGTGTTCTTTCTTTCTAGGTAATTTCTTTTGAACAGTCAGGTTTTAAATGATTAGGCAAGCTGTAACAGAGCGGTGGGGAAGGGTACTTAAGTGTATAATTCCTGAAGCTACTTCTTTTAAATTAGATGCCTTCCAGTTGATACTGTTTCACTCAAGTTCCATAATTCCAGTTCCATAGGTCATTGTTTACAGTGCTAGAATTAAAGCCCAAGCTTCATTTTAAAAAACAAATTTCCAGCTAATCTTGTGTACCAAAATCACATTCTAGGTAATTCTCACTTATTTGTAGTAAAGGTTTTTATTATAGTACTGCAGTCAGGTTTGAGTTAGGATCACAAGTCTGTTGTGTTGGATACTGATTTAATAGAGAAAAGAGGTGTGATCCTTACCTTGAAATGTAGTAGTTCATAATACAACTAGGATATGAATTGTCCTGTGACTAATCACTTTGGAAGCTCACATGGACAAAAGTTTGACCTTGGTTAAATGGTGTCTTGAAGATTCGAAAAAGCACTGCCCTGAATCTCAACATGACAGGTAATTTAGAACAGCAGTGCAGTAAAAATCTTGTTTTCATCCATCTTTGTGGGAAGCTTTATTATGAATGAATGTCTCACCAATTTAAATTGCTTCAGCTGTTAAAGTTCTTACTAAAAACATTTTTGTTGTCTTTTTTTTTTTCTGCAGAAAGTGTGGATGCCCATCAGCGAAGTTTTGATGTAGGAATTCAAATTGGCTATCAGCGTCGCAATAAGGATGTGTTAGCTTGGGTTAAAAAACGCAGAAGAACTATTCGTAGAGAAGACTTGATCAGCTTCCTATGTGGAAAAGTTCCTCCTCCAAGAAACTCTAGAGCTCCCCCAAGACTGACTGTAGTATCCCCTAACCGAGCTACTTCAACAGAAACTAGCTCATCTGTAGAGACTGATTTGCAGCCTTTCCGTGAAGCCATAGCTCTGCATGGTAACAGTCAAACTTTCTCAGTGTTTCCTGAAATAAAGAGTGGGTGGGCTCTTTATGTAAGCATGCCTTCTGTTAAGTTTGGGGGTTTATTTGGGCCTGTTTTCACTAATTATATAACCAGAGTGGCATTGCATCTAACAGTCCAGAGGAAAGACATTTATTATATTTGCTCTGAAGGATCTGTGGCTTATTTGCCTGTGGGAGGGTTGTTAGTTACTTGTGTAAAAAGGTGTATTGGTTTTAAATGAGAGCAGAAATTTTAAAGCAGTAAAGGAATTATTGAAGGTTATTTTGGAACTGGTATATCCTGTAGCATTAGTGTGCAATGCAAGTTTAGCTTACAGTTTATGGCCTGTTCTGCAGCATGAAAAGGGAACTTGTTGACTGGCACTCCTTAAAGCCCTGTTTCCCAGTACAATGCTAGTAGAAATGCTGTGGTTTCTAAAACATACCATAGTAAAAGTTGTGTTAACTGGCATTTTACTAACTGGAATACTCTTAACTGGAATTTCCAATATCCCAATGCAAATTCTCACTTTAGCAACTGGAATCTTTGACGAGTCTTATCTGGCATGTTCATCAAGTAAGTGCCATGCTTGTAGTGCATAGTCTTCCATATAACTCTCAGATAACTGGAATTTTTAGATAATCGGCACCCCCTTTATCCCACTCATGCCAGATAAAGCTTTTACTGTATTAACCTTTCAGCTGACTGTTGGAAGGGGACTTGAGCTTTTTGCAGAAGAGGAACAGTTGGGGGAGGGTGAAGGAATGCCCCCCCCCCCCTTATTTCTGCTGCTTTGGAACTTGATGATTTTAATTTTCTACTCATTTTATGGGCAGGATAGTGGTCTGGTCAGTGCTTTGCTAGGTAATGTAGAAATGGATCGTTGAGAGGGAGCAAAGTTATTACTGTCCCAGACTTACTGTTACTTTACCTAGCATCCTGACCAGTCTTGGCACAGACTGTTTAGTGAGACAAAATTGCCTCTATTCCTAAACAAATTGAAAATATGGTAATCTTCATTATTCTCTGTACTATGTTAAAGAAATACTGCTTAAAAGCAGTATTGCTTTTGCTGAGAGAACCTTTTACTGGTGTTATACAACATTGTTTTTACTTCTGGATGATCTGGTTAAAATGTTGCAATGTTAAGAGTGATTACTGCTATGTGAAATGGGATGTTTTAGTCTCAGAGTTCTGGTACAGAACTTAGTTTTGTGCACTTCTGTTTGGTCAGCCATCTCCTTGTTTGGTTTGAAAGCTAGTCTCTTGGGTTTTGGAAACATTTCCTAGTTCTCTGATAATCAGTTTTACATAGTTCTTAACAAGTTTTATATAACAGATCTTAATCTGATTCATAAGTGAACTATTGCTAGCTTTGAAGTGTTTTCATGCCATTTTTAAGATGGAATGAATTGATCAATTAGTGGGTAATTTATACATTCTTTATTTGTCATTTTTTTTCTTCAGAGTAAAATACTAGTTACTTAAGGGTTTAGGCTTCTAAAATATGTAACTGCAGCTGAGCAGAATCTCCAAAGTATAAAATGGTAGCCATATAAAAAATTATGTAGGGCCTAGTCCAGTTAACCTGTGTACCGGAAAAAATAGAACTTTTGAGTTAAGCAGGTGGCAGGAAGAAAGAGCAAGCAGAGTATTCAAGTGAAGAAGTAGAAAAAATACAGTACTTTGGCATCCAGAAACACATTAAACAAAACATTTCAATAGTGAAATTGCAACTAAGAATGTAGGGAATATAAAGATCAACTGATGGAGTGTATTTGCAACTGGTGCTTTCTTTTGGGTGCAACTCCCCCCTCCCCCAAGTTTTCAAGGCAAAGATCTTTTATTACTTACCCCAGAGTGGAATTTTGCACTTTTCTTAGAGCAGGCCCTAGCTTACAGTGCCACTTGTGCTTACCCAGCAGGTCTAACTGGGTTTTGCATCTGTAGCACTTCTTTTAGAATCTAATCTGGTGTGTGTATAGTGAAAGAGTGATCCAGGATGACTTTCTGCAGAAGAAACAAAGCATTTAGAGAAGATTTTGAAGCTATGTGCTCATAGACTGCATTAGGTAAAGGCTGACATCAGGGAGTAGTAATCTAGGCAGACATAACTTCAGGACCTTGGCAGGTGCTTTCTCAATCTGGTTCCCTTAAACAGTTTCCCCATATTGAGTCCCTTCTAAACTTCTGTCATGATTTTAATCTGTGGTGTAGCCTTTTTCCTGTCAAAATTTGCTTATAGAAAAGTGGTTTATCTTGAGGTTCTTCCTTCCTATCTCGTTTCTTCCCTCCCCCAGCCTTACAGCTCCAATTGAAGTAATTTTTATTTGGAGACGACAACATGGTAAAAATGCAATTTTCATGAATGGTTGTGTTAAATGTTGATTTGCAGGGTTATTTAATTCATGGAGGTGCTTGAATTTTTAAGGTATTTAGAAGCAAGTAATTTTGTTTTTATAAGAAACTGATGTATGAAGGGGTTCATTAGGTTTGAGTCTTCCCTTAATGCAGTTGAGCTATAGAATAATTTGGAAATGTCCTGCTTCCATATTTACCTGGCAGACAACTTCAGCTGTCTGTCCCTCTTGGATGAGTTCTTCCAGTGTCAAATCTGTTCCTGAGATGCAGATGCATCTTGCAGTAGTCCTTTGATCGTGTTAATGTCTGACTTGCTATACTTTTTTTTTTAAAGTTTCTGTAGGTGAAGTGTGTATCTAAAGCTGTAACTGTCATTAGTCTTCAGAAAAGTAAAGCTAATTCATACTAGCATGGATTTGATTTAAATCAAATCGATTTATCCCATGATTTAAGTAATGATTGAAATAGGTGGTCAGAAAGCCTTGACTTGATCATTGTTTTCTACAAGAAGTCCATTCTTGTTGTTTGATATCCTTTTCACTTAGTTTCCTGAAACTTTGCACTTCTAGAGAGGTGTAAGGACTTGACTCCGTACACAATCTTGTAGAACAACAACAAGGCTGATGGGTAGTTAATCAGGTCTGTTCTCTCATTTCCATATACTGCTGTTAACAAAAATATTGTTTCTGGAGAGACGCATCCACAGTTTGAGAACTGAAACTAAGCACCGCAGAGATGCTTAATGGGACCAGTGTTTCTCAACCTGTGGGTGGAAACCCAAAAGTGGGTCCCAAGAATATTTCAAAGGGTTGCGAGCTGCGACAGGGCAGAAGGGTAGCAGGAAGGCGCCTGCCCCTTCCAGTGGGGGAAGGGGATGGCAAAGAGCTGTGTGACCTGGCTGGTGGCACCAGGGCTGGTGCCTGTGCTCGCAGGGCCGGGGTGGCTGGAAGATGCTGCTTTGGGGGTGGGAGGGGCTGCCTGGCGTGGTGTGGCAGCTCCCACCAAGGGTGGGGGGGTGCCACAGGCCTGTCCTCCTCCCTCTGTGCCAGGACTGGACTCACTCCACTGCTACCCACGTGAGCTGGAGCCAATGTGCTATGGCCTGAGTGGGGTGGGGGGCAGCTGGGGACCCCTCCAGCTAGGCTGGGAGGGGACGGGGCTGTTGGTCAGGAGTGAGGGACACCAACCAACATGGCTCAGTGGGGCAGGGGACTAGGGTTCAGGCTCAACCTAAAACAGTGGGGTTTTTTTCCTACTGGGACCCATTTGCAAAGATCCATGGCCTGTCCTGACCCACACCCCCATACCCTGCTGGTGCCTGAACCTGAGTCCCCTGCCCCCCTGGGGCATGCTGGTTGGTGTCCCTCACTCCTGACCAACAGCCCCCTGTCCCTTCCCAGCCTAGCTGGAGGGGTCCCCAGCTGCCCCCATCCCACTCGGGCCATAGCACGTTGGCTCCACTCTGCTGCTGCTGGCATGAGCTGAGCCCAGCCCCTGGCATGGGCTGGAGGGAGTAGAGGCTTTGGGCCCCCCCCCCCCCCATGCCTTTGGTGAGAGCTGCTGCACCATGCCAGGCAGCCTGGTCATATAACCCGTGGCCTGTTGCGATCTATTTATAAAACTTGTCTATAAAGGTTATATGAGTATATTGCCTAATTATATATTATTTGAGAAGTTATAATCTCTATCCCATTATGATATTGGGGCTTTAACATACCTTAAATATAAACCTATATAAAGATGGTTATAATTTTTTTAAAAAGCATTTTAACAAAAAAATTAAAAAATACTAAATCAAAAAAATCTGATTTAAGTTTTAAAAAAATCTGATTTTTTTTCTTGTATTTTTTTAATGTTGTTTTTTTTTTTAATCCACTGACACCCTTTCTCCCCCACTCCTGCGCCTTCTGAATTCTTTCCCTTTAATAGTTACTAGACTTTTCCCAAAACTTACATCTTTTAAATATTTTTGACTGCTACACATGATTTTTTTTATTTTATTAAAAAAAAAGCCTTCGCATTCTTATCAAGCTGTACTTGCTCTCTGAGGTATCTGCAAAGTTCATGTTGTATGTCTAATTCTCTTGAATTGGACAAAGTAGTTAAGAGTGAAGGGCCTAGTTAATGCTTCCAAAACTTACCCTTACCTAGACGAACCCACTAGTTTGATAGGCTCAGTTGGGAGTTGCAGTTTCTTTTTAACCATGCAGTATTCAGTTTTACAAAAATAAAGACCTATGAGAAACTACTGCTCTGCCTTAATTTCCCAGCTTTTCTAATTTAATGTGGGTAAAGAATTACAGGGCTTCATCAGTCAAGTTAGCTGGCAGTCTTGTGAACTTAAAGGGTAGGGCTTTTTTTTCTTTGACCTGCTTCTCTTTATTTTTACTACAGTCTTCTAAATACTGGAACTGGGGCAGTCCTTAACCTAATGTGTGTTCTTGCCTAGGAAAAATCTGGTTTGATATTGGAGGTAGTGCAGTAGCTACCCAGATAATGGCGCATTCTTAAAAAGGAAAAAAAAATTGTCTAGGACACACAATATTTTTATGAAACTTTTTGCTTATTATGCCACATATTAAGCAAAACTTTAAATATTATATGGGACCTTTTGGGCAGGCTTGCCACAAATTAGCCCTCACACTTTTGAGTACCATTTCAGTTTCTCTTCCTTTCCCATTGCTCAGTATGCTGCTCTGCTCAGTTTTCTGCTGCTTGCTTTGTGCTTCCCGTCCAGTCTGCTGCGCTTTCTGCCGTATCTGCTATTGTCCTGATCTACCACGTGCCATGTGCAGAGGTTGTTCATGCCTGTTGTGGCATGTATGCCACAAGTTGGCTATCCCCGTCTGAATAGCAGCACATGTGTAAATGGAAAAGTATAAGGATAGCATACTGTGGTATCTCTGTTCCTTTATTTTGTGATGTCCTGCTTCCTAATAATCCTTGTTTTATGCCCTAACCTTAATTTCTCTTTTTCTTTGGCAGCTTTTGGCATTAGTTTCTCTTGTGTAATAATGCTGCTGTTCTCTTTGTCGAACTGATTTTGTAGGCATCCATGTGTTCTGTAACAAACCGGGAAGGCTATAGAAGATGCAGGTTGCAAAAGGAGGACCCTGCAAGTAATCCCTAGATTACATGGGTTATTTTCTAGCCTTAATCACAGCACTGTGATTGTATTCTGAGGAAGTAAAATGTATCCCCTACTGTGAGCAGGAATTACTTCCTTTCTGTACTGTCTTTTGTCTGCCACAGATCCTTTCCCATTTTGATTTTCCTATCTATTTATTAGAATACTAGCCAATTGCCTGTTAAGGATTAAGGGGTGGGGGGATGGGGGAGTGGGCCTGGGCTCGGCTGGTGTGGGGGAGGGGCTAGGCCGAAGGGTGGGAAGAAGCTGGCCTGCTGCGGTGGTGGGGTGAAGCAGCAGGCCTGGGCCGATGTGTGCCCAGGGGGCTGGTGGAGAGGAGTGGACTGGGGCCGGGGTGGAGGCATGCTCCTCCTGTCCCCTCTGCCCATCCGGCCATTGCGTGCCGCTTCCCCCTCACCTCCTGCTGCTGTGTTGGCCTAGCAGGCAGTGACAATGTAAGGGGTAGGGGCGGAAGAAGCCACTGGTGCTGGCCTCAGCTCACCCCAGCCCTGTTTTTCTCTTCCCCATGCCACCTCCGAGGAGCAAGGTGGAGGGTGAGGCCAGCTCTGGTGGCCTTGCCCCTCCCCCCTCTGTTTTATCATTGCCACCTGTAGCAAGCAGGGCTGGGGGGTGAGGCCAGCTGTGCTAGCCTCATTTCCCCCCTCCCCCATCTCCTGTGTCCCCACCATCATGGTGGTGCTCTGCTGTGCTGCCACCTCCTGTCCCAGTGCTGTATTCACACTCTGATTGGCTGTTTAAGTTGGTCCGAGTGCAAATGAAGTGTTATGGACAAACAGACAGATTAAGGCTTTTATAATATTAGAATTCTGAGGCTATAGGACAGGAAAGAATCTGCACATCATGCCATGCATGTTATTGGACAAACATAGCTGAAATGATTTGGTCCTGAGCCATGCTAGTAGTGTTGTTGCTCTGACTAACCGAATGCCTGATAGGTGGCTGTTGCATTCCTAAGAGCTTTGTTAGCAGTCTGTTTTACTCCATTCTGAGTGCCCCTGAGCATGAGAGTGGTGAGTGACTTTGGACACTTCAGTGATCAGATTTCTTTCAGCTCTCCTGTTTTGCACTGAGTGCTATAAGTGACAGAAAAATGGGAATGAAGACTCATGGGGAGGTGTGTGTGAAAGATATCACAGGAAGATCAAAGTGGTTTCCCTTCATGAGCAAAATTTTCACCAAAACTTTCTGATAACTATTTTATAATAGTATGACCTTCTAATACTACAGGCAGCAAAATTTAATCTTGTCATGTAGTGATGGTTTCTACTGCCATATCTTTTATTGGATGAGCTATATAGTTGGGAGAGATGTTAGATGAGCTTAGGGACTCGAAATGCCCTTCCTCGGACCAGGAAAGGAAAGACCCGAGGAAGGGTATTTTGTGCTACAAAGCTTAAAGTCTCCATCTTAGGGATGGGAAAGGTTAAACAACTAATTGATTAACCGATCAGTGCAGTGATAAGTGATTAGCTTACCAGTTCTCCTTTAGCCCTGGGCCTTCACAATCAGGCAGGGAAAGGCAGGGGAAGGGAAGCTGACCTGTGCCCCAGGAACAGGAAGGCGGCATGGCAGGAGGGAGGGGGACATAGCCTAAAAAGAAAACAGCAAGTAGCCTAATGGCTCATCAGTTAAGCAATTAGCTGCACATTCGCTCCCTCACAGGGCCAGGGCTTCATGTGGACTATATTGTATGTATGAGCTTGCTTCCTCCCCCTAGTCAAAGGACCCAGGGAATGGCTCCCAGCAGCAGCTGTGTCCCAGCTGCTGTGTTTATCGGTTAATCATTTAACCAATATAATTAGAGAAGGTTAAGCCAATTTTTTTAAACAATATTTAGATCCCTACTCCATCTATATAGTTGAGATTCTTTTGTAATCTTACATATTATATCTTGCAATTCCTTGGACCATCCTGGATACAGTAACACTGCTGATTGGTTTTTATATGCTGTTGGTCCAATAGAAGATATCACCCATAAAAATCTTTACTACTTCATAATTCTTGGTCTACCACAGGTACATCAACACTCCCAAAGTATGATGTATATTTATAAGCAATTACAAAAGTTTCCCTAACCTCTTTTATTATTTCACCATTTGAAAAGATCACTCATGTTACCCTCGGGGACAAGGTGCATGCTTCTTTTATCCTTAAAAATGTTAACTCCTCCCCTCTTTTTTACTTAAAGATCAGCTTTTAACTATATAGGATGTTTTTTGATAGAGGTATATATGGGGTTAATTGGAAGGTCAGATTAAGGGTAGGTGCTGAAGTGGCAAATGCAGAGTACACTAGTGAAATGGTAGTACACATAGTAATAGGGATTACTGGTGAATTGCCCATCAAGAATGATGGGGGAGACAGAGTGCTACCACACTGCTGCTGCCTCCAGTGCCGCTGGCGTCACCCCCCCAGCCCTGCTCTTTAGAGGCGGCAGAGCACTGCAATGATGGCAGGGATGGAGTGTGGGAGAGCGGGGGGTGGAAGGTTGCTAACCCTAGGCCCCTCCCTCACCCACTCCATCCCCTCTATCCCTGCTGTCAGGGTGGCACTCTGCACTCTGGTTGTTTCACTGACCAATCAGAGTGCTCCAAGAGTGTTACAGACAGACAGATGGACAAAGCCCTTTATTATAAAAGAACTAGCAAATTGCCTGTTAAGAATGATGGGGGTGGGGTGGGGGGGGAAGGTTTCTATCCCTAACTGCCCCTCCCATGTGCTGCTGCCTCCAAGGAGCATGGGGGGGTGGGGGGGGAGGAGGCCAGCAGTGCTTGCCTTGTCCCTCCCCTGTCCCTGCTGTCATGGCAGTGCTCCACCAAGCTGCTGCTGCCTCCTCCTGTCCATAATGCTCTTCGAGCACTTATGGTTGTTTCAGAAACCAGTCAGTGCTCCAAGAGCGTGACAGACAGACAGATGGAGCTAAGCCCTTTATTATATTAGAACGATACCTTAAATTGAAGGTGGCATACAGCTGCATGTAATTGAGGGTGGAATACAGCTGCATGTAAAATTATTTTCATAAACTTAAATCCAGTTCCAATTATGTTAGAGGATTGTGATTTTTTTTTTTAACCTTTCTTTGTATGTTCCTCCAATTAAGTGCTTAGTTCCAACAAGGCAAACATTGTCTGGAATCTGAGTAAACAGTTGGAATACTTTACTTGCTGCTTCAATTAAATTATCTTCCTGTCTTGGTTTTTTTCAATATTAGCAGTTCTCAAACTGTTTTAGACTTTGCCAGCTGTCTAAAATGAAAATAATTTGAGGAGAGAGTCCAAATCTCACTAGGTAGATGTTCTCTAGTGCAGTGGCTTTCAAACTTCCAAAAGTCATGGAACTTTTTCATAACACTTGTGCTGCAGTGCTTTTACCTGACTATATAGGCTGTGCAAGTGGACAGCCATGTGACCCAGCCTGGCAGTGGCAGGCCACTGCCTCCCGAATCACTTTGCCATGGGCCCCAGTCTCTTTGCAGAATGCCTCAGGATCTGGCATGGAACCCTAGGGTTCAGTGGAACAATTTGAAAACTATTGCTCCAGTGGATAGCAGTATTAGCTTTTAGAAGTTTCTTAAACTATTCTACCCATTGATATCTAAATGATACTTGAGCATTTAAGTGCAATCTTGTTCCACCCTGCTCTAATCCCTGAAAACCAGTAACATTTATTTCTACAACAACATCTTTACAAGCATCATGGAATAGGCTTGCATGTAAATGCCCTTACGTCTTTGATAGGGCGTTACTTGTCCTTAGCACTTGGAGCTCTTCCTTTTAAAAACTTCCTTTCTAGTTAAGCATTTCAGTGCATCTAGTTTTAATGTTAAGACTTAAAACTGGACCAAAATGAGGTTTTTATATACTGCAGCTCTTTTTTTTCCTAACGTTTTTGTGCTTAAAACATGAAACTTCCTCATTTAGAAGATTAGGAAACTGCTGTTATGTTAGGAGTAATGGATGCTTAGTTCCTTGTTTCCCACTGGAAGGCAGTGGCAATAATTGAAGACTCTAAATAGTGATAATGGGGTACAGTCTGTTCTGACAGTTCTTTTCTCCCCAATAAGTTGAGGGGGAAGAAAGGCACATTGAGTGGGAATGCAGTTTTTGAGATTGAAATTCAATCTCAAGGCTTCAAGTAACAATATTTGATCATTCAAATGGACGAAGCTTTCAGAAAGATTCCCCAGATGTAGTGTGCAGAGCCATTAAACAAATGCCTGCTTTGCAGTTACTAGTCTCTTCGTACAGTTTAACTTAATTTAGTAGTACAGCCTCTAGTTATTTTAAGTTTTAGATATAATGCTGAATTATACACCTAGAGAGTAGGGGTGCACAAATCGATTTTTGTGGCCTATACTGGTGGCCAATTTTTCAAGAGGCATGTCAATTGATACTAATCCGATTTCCGATAACTAGTCTGGCAGCATGGAGAGCTCCAGCTGGTAAGTCTGGTGTGGTGGAAGGGTGGG
>NW_017729002.1:8029357-8030229 GCF_001723915.1 Gavialis gangeticus | reverse complement strand
GCAGGCTGGGGACCCCCCAGCGTGTGTGTGTGTGGGGGGGCAGATCAAAGCCCCCATGGTGAGGGAGGGGCTGGGACTGAGGCAAGCGCTGCCTAGCCAGGGTGGGGTGGGCACGACACACAGTTGCGGCTTGTCTGGGGGGGGTGCGGGGCGGGGAGCTCCTGCCACTGCACACCGTGTGGCCAGGAGCCGGTAGTTCAGTGGCTCATCTGGTGGGTTCTGCTGCTGCTCCCACCACTTGTCTGGGAGGGCAGGGGTGGGGTGCGTGCCCCTGGATCTGCGTGGGGTGGGGTGGGCTGGGGCCAAGGGTGTGCCAAGCTCTTCCTGGCACGGTGGGGCTGTGCTGGGAAGGGGCTACAGGGGGGCTGCAGCCACAAATTCTGTGTAGCCCATTCCCATTGTAGCCCTGCCCTGCCAGGAAGAGCTTTGCGCAGCCCTGGCCCCAGCCTGCCCTGCGCAGATCTGGGGGCATACTCCGCCCCCCTGCCCTCCCGTATGAGTGGTGGGAGCAGCAGCAGGAGCTGCCAGATGAGCAGGGAAGCACCAGATGATCCACTGGGCCAGCGGCTCCCAGCCAAGCGGCGCGCAGCTGTGTGAGCTATCCTCTGGATGAGCTGCAGCTCCATGCCGCGCCCGCCCAGCCTCGGCTGGACAGCGCTTGCCCCAGCCCCACACCCTCCCTCACTGCTGGGGCCTTGATCTACCCCTTCTCTCCCCGCTTCCCCTCCATCGCACTAGACTCTCCATGCTGGGGGGCTGTGCTCCTCACTGCCTGTGTACCGCGGCTGCACGTGTGCCTGGGTCATTTTTTTGGTGAAATTATCAGCTTTGTATGGCTGATTTTTTTTTTTTTTTTTCCCAATATTTTCTTT
>NW_017729002.1:8017537-8024357 GCF_001723915.1 Gavialis gangeticus | reverse complement strand
GCTTCCCCTCCATCGCACTAGACTCTCCATGCTGGGGGGCTGTGCTCCTCACTGCCTGTGTACCGCGGCTGCACGTGTGCCTGGGTCATTTTTTTGGTGAAATTATCAGCTTTGTATGGCTGATTTTTTTTTTTTTTTTTCCCAATATTTTCTTTATATTGGTGCTGTTCTGATATTGGACTCATGTATCCTCTACTAGAGAGAGCTTAAACTCCAGTATTAGGTTATTTCTTGCTACTTGTTAGTATCTGTCTCTGTTCATCTTGTAATGCACATCATTTCTTAAAGACATGAGGCGGGGGGAAACCCAGCACTGTACTTTCAGCTTAATGCGCCCCTGCACCAAGTGCAGCACATGCCCAGAAGAGGAATTGTGTCAGATTGACCTGGCTTGCCCCACATCTGTACAGCTTGTGTTTCAGTGGGGATTTTTGGCACTTCTTTATCTAATAGTTTTTTGAATTGGCGATTTAGATAAAAGCACCAAAAAGCCCTGCTGAGGCATGAGGGCTATACAGGCTGGGGAGCTGGGTCAACTGACATCATGCCTCTTTTGGTAAAGCACTGTTTGTTTTGTTTTTGTTGTGTCCTATAATGCCCCTGCCCTTCCCCCCTGAATCAGCACCCTTAGACTTGGGTAAAGTCTTTGTAGGGGCATGCTGAAAGCTAGAACCTGAGACTGCACAGTAAGGAAGGTAAAATTAATCTCCTCAGATGTTATGAGGAAATATAAAGGGGGAGAAAAAAATCCTGATCTGCCCCTTGCTCTTGTATCAACTATATGTTTCCTGTTACTGTAAAGAGAATGCTTTCCTTGAGACAGCCTCTTTCAAATCCACAGTCTCTGTAAAATGGCAATTCCTGTTCCAGTATCCTAGGTGAGAATGTACCTCTCTGTTATGTGACCATAACTTGGTCAATATAAAATAGCTAAGTTGTAGAATAATGTTTTTTCTGGTGTCTGTGTGTAAGAACAGTGAACTCTGCTTACACTGAGTAGGAAGCTTGACCTCCAGTGTGGCCAGGTGCCTCTAGTAACTGACACAAAATTGTCAATTGCTAGCATGACCACTCCATCTAAATATGTCAATAAAAAGTAGTTAATTTAAAAAAATGCACAATAGTCTATGTAGCTGGTTATAAAGTCTATTTTTAAACTACAGTTAAGGTACATCTTGTGAAGCTTGTTCCTTGTGCCTTAATTTATAAGATGCATTTTACCCTGCCTTGTGCTCCTGTGTATATTTTCTTTTTGTGCAGTTTACTTCAAAATGCGTCTTTCAGTCCTGATTTTTCATGCTTTGAATTTTCATGCTTCGAGTCTTAATACCTTTCATGGTGTATCCTGGATATTACATCTGCATCTAACGTACACATGCATGATTTGTTGGTTCTTGAAAGGAAAGTTATTGTGTGCATGCTTGAGGCAGCAAACCTTTATGGTGGTAGGGGTGGAAAAGAGAGTGATTTTTAAATAGTGCTGCCGTTGTAATAAATGTACTCTTCAATTCTGAGCTCTGTCTGTTTTTAAAAAGTGCAGGTGTTAATTGTCACTTATGCAGAGCCTTTTTTTAAAACCGTAGCCCTTTTTAAACATGATTTCATTTCATTTACCATTTCCATCCTCACAAAAATGTGAAGTTAAAAAGCATTAGCACTTGTTAATATTTGGATCTAAAATGTTTTGTTCTTGTGTGAAGATGGGGAGAAGAGACTTAAACTAAAGCTTACAGTTCTACTATTTATATGCAGTGAGAAAAACAAAGGCTAAATATTTTGAACAAAAGCTATGTATAGGTTGAAATCATGTCTAACATCTGTGTTCAGGGTGTGGCAGCTTAATATAGGCATTAAGCAGCTTTTGCAAACATTTAAATTTGTAATTTTTTTCATCTTTAGAGTACATTACAGGTACTATGTTGAGAGAAACGCTCCAAAAGTAACCATTTCATGTAAAACTTAAGCTATGTGACCTGTTACTTAGAACTTTACAAGAAACTTACTCTGATAATTTTAAGAGCCATATAATCGCCATTATAGATTGGACATCCGCAAAAACTACTTCACAGTTAGGGCGGCTAGGAGCTGGAACCAACTTCCAAGGGAAGTGGTGCTGGCCCCTACCCTGGGGGTCTTTAAGAAGAGGCTGGATGCCTACCTGGCTGGACTCATTTGAGTCCCGTTTCTCTTTTTGGGGTTTTTTGTTGTTCTCCCGCCCTGGTGGGGGGTCGGGCTAGAAGATCTACTAGGTCCCTTCTGACCCTTAATCTATGAATCTATGAATCAATATTGCAACTTTAATAATCATCACAACCCATTCAAACTCTGCAAACTTCAAAAATAACAGATAACTTCACATCAGTGTTTGTGTTGTGAATTTTTGAGCAGTTACTTATTTAGCATATGCCGTTTCAGCATATTGTTTAAGCCATCTTAAAGCAATGTCATCACCAGTGTGAAGAGCTTGAAGGCCACCAGATGGCATTGTAAATGGACGTGAGGCAGCAGTGTACCCATTTGAGCAGTTAGGCAGTGCCATCTATTTGGTTGCCCTGCTTTATTGATAGTTGAATAAGTGCTTGTTAACTTAGCTTTGTATTTTGGTAACCTTAGTGTTAATGATTGAAAGTAGAATAAATACTTGTTCTGGTGTTCAGTGTCTCCTTACTTAAATTTCAAAAAGGATATCTTTTTTGCTGTATAAAAGAGTTATGCCAATGACTTTGTAAACGGAAACATTATTTAATGTGATGTTGGTGCTTACTGAACCTCTATCAAGAGGGTCTCTTATTCTGTCTGTCTTCAGAAATATTGTTTTGGGAAAGCTATTGGTTATCAGGACCATGTCTACTAGCTGCTCTGCACGGTGCCTTTAACTTCAGTAGTGGCTGTGGGTGTACACATGCCTGGAGAGGAACTCGACTGGTGGTACTAGAGTCAAAACACTTAAATGTTCAACACAGACAAATAAATTCCCCTCTTCTGATGGGCGTTTCATCCATCATACAACAGCTTTTTCACATCGCTGGTCTGACCCCATCTTCCCAATGGGGTTCTAGCAGCCAGTCTGAAGTGCTGAACTTTTTCCTTTCTATTGCTGTTTTATTTTAATACTGCTGCCTTAACTGATTAAGTCCTGTGACCTAGAATAGGTCTTCTAGTGGAAACCTGTGCTAGCACTGTTAATGTTTGCTCTATGGGTAACTTTGGTATTTTGCCTAAGTATGCACTCAGTCCCATCACCAGATTGTTCGGGAAGGTGTTGAACAATACTGGACCCAGGCCAGACCCCTGGGAAACCCCAGCTGATTTCTCCTTTCATCTAGACATTGAGCCATTGAGGACTACTCCCTGATTAAGATCATCAAGCCAGCTACGTATCCACCTTACAATACTTTTATCTAGTCCTGTATTTCTTTAGTTTAATGAGGATATTTTGGGGGATGGTGTCAAAAGCCTTGCTAAAGTCAAGGTACACCAGCTACTCTCCTGTCCTCCCCTCATCCATAGTGCCTGTCACCTTTATCATAGACGGATTGGCCAGGGTCTTGGTAAATCCATGGTAACTGTTTCTGACCACCTTGTTTTCCTGTATGTGCTTCACAGTGGATTTCTTGGAGTGGAAGTATCACCTGACTTTAAAAAAAAAAAAAAAAAAAAATCAGACTCTTGAATTGCTTACTGTACCACCAGTGTTCTTAAAGTCATATTGCTAAGAGCTGGATGGGTTATTCCTACCTACATTCATTTCTGTTTGAAGATCTTGGTTCAGACTCTTGGTATGGTAATGTTGGGTTAAACTCCTAGAAATGTTCCTGCTAGAAATGATGCAATGTGCTCCTTTTGATCTTGGGGTAAAAACTAACGTTGCCTGATACCAAATTTCTGGCACTATAGAAACTTTTGTGGTGGCACAAATGGAGAACATAGATATCCCTACCTGTGGCGTGACCAGGTAGTATTAAATAGTGCCCATTTTATTGCAGTAGATGTGTATTAGCCTTGTGGTGGGAGAGTGCAGGCAGCCCAGAAGTGCCAATACTCTCTAGCTGCCCCAGGCAGGTGCTCTGGGTACTTGAGGTGCCCTGATCCTGTACACTCTAGGAATTCCCTGGCAAGATCAGGCCCCTCAGGCCTCAGGAGCACCTGCCCAGCTTCCCCTGCTTACTGAGATGCATGCTAGGGAGTCTTGGGGCACCTCGCTATAAACAGGGCCCTGGAATGGAGGCCACAGATAGAACTAGGAATCAGAATGTGGGACTTGTCCCACTACAGCTTGACCTGCTTCGTTTACTGACACCTATTTTTACCCTTACTCTTCTACTAGCTATTTTCTCTTTGTGCCTGCCTGACGTGTTGTGTCCAGTGTGCCATAGGGCTGATCCAGGGATTTTTACATGGACTTCGATAGGAATATATTCTTTGGCATTCAAATGCAAGCTGTAAAAATGATCTTAGTCATGAATATTCTTGACTTGCATATGTTGAATGGGGTGGTGGTTTGAGCTCCCATATTCCTCATCACTTAAAATAGTCAGGGTATTGGTGGGTGGGTGTAGTAGGGTTCTTTTTGATTTTTTGTTTAATTTTTTTGTGGGAAAAGAGCTGGTAGAGATACAGATTCACAAGTTAAGTTTAAATACTTTGCATTTCAACATTCTGCTTCTTTTAAACTCTTACATCTTACTATGATGTTTTAATATGCTTGTATAACAGGGCAAGTTTGTCTAACTCATCAGGAATATTAATGTTCCTACATTAACATGCCAAGTCATAATACAAATATTAAGAATAGGTTATAGTCACAGAAAACTTGCCCTTACTAAAATGCTTGTGAGTTTTTAGTAGCTGTATTTCGCCTTGTCCAGGCTTTATGGGCTTTAAGTTGCTTAAGTGATACGTATATCTTGAACAGATTTCAGCTAAACCTTTTGCTTTTATTTCTTTCGGAACTTGTTCACTTCACCTTGCTGAAAACATGTTATAATTTATCACTTTTTTGTTAGGAGTTGTGTTGACTGACCAGGTAGTCTTGTTTCTTTTGAACTAACCTTGGCTCATAAATTCTGAGGGCTGGGACTGGGCATGTCGGATGTTCTTGCAACTCACCAGTAGGGCCTTCTAAATGGGTTCCTACTTTTATTTTGAAAGCATGCATGTATTTCAGGATAGCTGTTTATAAACTGGCATCTGGAGTTGGAAAGGGGATCTGGCTCTCTACCTTCCTCCTCTTCCTTCCCATGCCCCCCAATCTCGTGTCCATAGTTTGAGAGATTCTTTTGTATCAGTTAATGCTATAAGGGAAGTGCTTCCAGTAATTCTTTGGTGTTCCAAGTGCTGCATGCTGCAGATAAGCAGGCATATATGCAAGTACTTGTAAAGAGCTGGAAATAAGCTAAGTTCTACCTTTCATTACTGTCTCTTAATATATATTTTTTTTCCTCCCCCAGGTCTTAGTGGTGCAATGGCTAGTATCAGCGTTCGTTCGAGTACCCCAGGCTCTCCCACTCATGTAAGCAGTGGCTCCAACGCTAGTCGAAGGAGAAATGGACTCCATGATGTTGATTTGAACACTTTCATATCAGAAGAAATGGCACTCCACTTGGACAATGGTGGAACTAGAAAGCGTACCTCAGCCCAGTGTGGCGATGTCATTACAGACTCCCCAACTCATAAACGCAACAGAATGATCTAAACTGCAAAAATTTCAAACCCACCATGCTGCTTGAAAGCCACTTGATCCTCAGAGTACTATTGAAAAGGAAACATGAGGCCATCTTCCCATATTCACTGTTTAAGACAAGTGAATTCAATAATTGCCATAAAGGAAGTTTTAGGTATTACAGTAGATGCCTCTTGTAACTGCGGCTTTCTTAAACTATATTCTTAGCAGAGGACATCAGATATTGTGTAGTAGTTAGCAAGATCATCATAGGCGAACATGTATCCGTTCCAAGGCTAAAAGTGACCTTACTTGTATTCTTAAAGGGAAAGGAAATATCAGATGTTTATTTGGTTATAGAATGCTTTTTTGTCCTTTATTTCCTGCTGTGTTGAGTATTTTGCTTAAACAGTATTGCCAGTTTGACTGAAATTGTCTAAAACATGACTTGGCATCTTTGTCAAAACTGCAGGCTTCCATTTTCACAGCACTGTACCATGCACCTAGTTTCTATATAGTAACAGTGTGCAAGTTAAATATTGGACTGTACCCTTTTTAGTTTTAAAAGCAGTTTGATAATTCTGGTGATTGTGTGATGATGTAAAGAGGTGCTATGATGGTCATGCAATTAATACTTAACATTTGAATCAATACAAGGATCTTTATTGGATTCACTTTGTGTGTTTTTAGTGCTCTGAAGTAGCAATATTAAACTTTTCCCCAATTAAATTCATAGGCTTTTAAATTTTCAGTTGAGAACATATATGTATTGGTATTATCCTTGTGGTAAACACAAACAGTGCAGACTACCAGGGCTGACCTACATTTAGAGAAAGATGTCCAGTAATTGGAGAGTAGGCTTTTTTTTGTTCAGTATTAGTGAAGGGTAGATATTGTGTACAAATGTATCCCACTTTACATTTCTTGTGAAGTAAATGCCTGTATTCAGGGAAAGGTGGGAGGAGAGGGAATGGGGAACAGTTAGAAAAGGGTTGTGTTCTATCTGCTGACAAACAAGGTTTTTGGCCGCTCGTGGAAACTCTATCTGGACTCATTTTAAACCTTCTCTTGACACATCTTCAGAATGGGATGACACACCAAGCTCTCGGAAAACAATTTAAAACTGGAAGTTTTAATTCTGGAAAAAAAAATTCTGGA
>NW_017729002.1:8001160-8012537 GCF_001723915.1 Gavialis gangeticus | reverse complement strand
TTGGCTGCTCGTGGAAACTCTATCTGGACTCATTTTAAACCTTCTCTTGACACATCTTCAGAATGGGATGACACACCAAGCTCTCGGAAAACAATTTAAAACTGGAAGTTTTAATTCTGGAAAAAAAAATTCTGGATAAACATTATCATATGGATTAATTTGAAAGGGAAAAGGTGGCTTCCATCTATGTCCAACTGAATCTACTCGTGAATACCTGCTGTAGTTCTAAGGAGTCATGAACTTTAATCTCAACCAAGGCTGATTCTCTAAAAATCTTACAGTTTAGTTCTAGGTGCAAATATTTATATTAAAGAACAGCTTCCAACTCTATGCCTTTTCTACCATTAGAAACGGTTCGTCTTTTGAAGAACTGTTGGCTAGGTCCTCAACTTCTGTTTGAGGGAGTTTGGAGTGTTTTGAACTAGGCACCCCATGCACACTGTTGCAAAACATAAATACTATTCAAGTTTTTGGGGTGTTTGGTTGCAACTAAATGGGTAAACTAGGTGGATGAAGCTGAAGTATATGTTAGAACCATCATATTAAATTAATAATAATAAAAAGAAAAATAATCAGTCTCCTGTCTAAGCTTTGGATAATGATCTTGAGATTCTTTCTTATACAGTTTGGCCACAGGTTATAACTGTACATCTTAGCCTTTTAAATAGTTTTTCAGGAAATCTGGCTTGTTGTAGATCTTCTCCAGTTTCTCTTGTCCCATCAGCTGAGGCCTGAGTCAAGACTGTTTTCAACTTCTGATCACCATATAGGTTCCATGGCATTAAAAGTTCTCCATCAAGGGCAAGGCAAGGTGAGGTTATGCTATGCTAGATTCCTTCCCCCTCCCTCTGCAAAAAAACAAAACAAAACAGACTCCCCCCTTCCCCCCAGAAATTTTGAGGCTGTCCTCATATATGAAGGGGCATGATTTCTTTGCTTTGTAGAGCTTCCATTTCATATTTCTAGACATCTAAAACTTCAGGAGTTTTCAAACCATTGCATCATAATACGGCTGGAAGTGTACAGCTAATGGGATAATTACAATTTTCAAAATGTTCATAAAACTTGTGTTGCATAGCCTAGAAGACATACCACCTAAAGACTGCCAATGTATGTACAATTAAGTTACTACTACTACTACTGTTGACCTAAAGCTATAGGGCTTTGCGTGATATTTTGAAATTCTTACGTAAGTATAGAAATAGCTTCCATTCTATGAGACTTTGCATTTTTCAAGCCAAACAGAGATGTAAGATAGGATCTATGAGATGTAAACATTTTTAATTCTGTAAAATGATCTAATTTTAAGGATGCAAGCAGAAGGATTTCTGACCTGAGAAATGGAAATTGCAAGTGGGTGTCATGAAAAACCTTGAATGGACAATGTGCCACTTAGTGATGAAAACATTCTTCAGTCCCCTTCCACTTATTAGTTGAAATAGTTCATACTTGTACAAATAAACTAATTTAGGAGATTTTTTGTTTCTACAAATCTTTGATGCTGAACATTGGGATTTCTTGATGTGATACACTTACTACGTGTAGTAGTACTAATATCAGAGCTCCAAATCGCACTGTGGAAAGTACTGGGTTAAATGTGACTTACGCTTAGACTCTATCACCACTATAACTACGTGCACAGAGCCTGATCTGTTTTCAATAAATGCCTCTGTTTTAAAATTAATGCTTTGAAGCTTTGCATTCAGTCTAGTACCATTTAAACTAAATTTGTCAAGCTCTTTGATTAATTTGTGCCATTATCTTTGGTAAGAGAAAGCAGACTTTAATATCTAACTGGTTGCATTAATGTTTTTGCTTGTGACTTAACACTTTTGGCAACTTAATTTTACCATTTTACATTTTGGTTTTTCATTTAGCCCCAAGTATTACTTGCTCTTTAAATGTTAATCCCTGCCAAAATGACGTACAATGCATGTATTCATCTGATAAACGGAAGGAGAGCAAGATTGTCTCTTTAAAAAATAAATAAACAGACATGAAGTCCAGTACCCATGGCTTTGAAGACTGTCTTTCTTGTACCAGTGTAGGTAGATCAAATTGATTCATTACTTTCAGGCATTGTTCTGCTACCTTAAGTGATGGCTCTTGGAGCAAGAAGTAAGTATCTCTTATGCAGGAATTTGGAATGGTTTGGTTAGGACAAAATTATGTTTATTTTGCTTTTTTTCTGACTTCTTGCAGTTGACATATCTCATGTAAAATAACATGGAAGTGGGGCAAAATTTACATGCAGCACATCCTGCACAGAAGCTACTGAGCTTAGCTTGCATATTACTAAAGTTGAAATTTTGTTTAATGTTAAATTGGAGTTATTACAATAAAATAATGCAAAACTTTTTTTTTTTTGGTGAAACTGAAGTCCTGCAGATAAACTCTTACACTCAAATGTGGCTTACCCAACTGGAGTAATAGACACTTTAAGTCCTAATAAACCTAATTTAAAAAAATCTGGCTGCTTTTGAAGTTTTTTTTATTTTTGGTTAGCTTGCTGGAAAGTCAGTCACTCCATAATTCTAGAATAGAGGAAGGTAATTTGAAGAAGCAAAATCTTGATAGCTTTCCCTTTAAGCCTATAGAGACTTCTTAAGCCAGAAAAATGTGATTTGTGGGGTACCTGCTCATGAGCTTGTACTTCCAGGTTGATTTCCTGTCTTTCCTTTTATACTAAGGGTTTAACAAATGTTTACAGCTTTTGTGTAGACTTAAGTGCTGCATACAAGACACTGGATTACAGCATCAGCAGAGTATAATCTTGATTCCTAAGATCATAGGAAAATAGAGTTGGAAAACACATCAAGTCATCTAGTCCAGCCCTCTGTTCAAGACCAGGATCATTCCTGATTGAACCAAACTAATCAAATGTCTCTTCAACCTGATTGTCAGAAATTTCCAGGGACAGATTCCACAACTTCTTTAGGTAGCCTGGTCCAATGCTTGACCACCCTCATAGTCAAAGTTCTTCCTAATCTCCAACCTCCATTTCCTATGTTGCAGCTTTAGGTTCCTACAGCTACAGAGAGAAGCTCATCAACATCCTCTCCATAATTGACCTTCAGGTATTTGTTAACAGTCTTCAAGCTTTTCCTCATGAGTTGTGCTTTCCAACCCTGTAATCATTTTGTTGTTCTCTGCTGGACTCTTTCAAAACTGTCCACATCCTTGAAGTGTGGGGCCCAAAAACTGGGCACAGTATTCCAGGTGAGGTCTCACCAGTGTTGAGTAGAAGAATCATTTTTCTTGACTTGCAAATGACTCTCCTGTTAATACAATCCAAGATGCTGTTGGATTAAAAAACCCCCAAAAAGCTTCATATTCATTTTATGGTGTACTGTAACCCTCAGGTCCTTCCCGGCAGTACTGCAGCTTAGCTTAGCCACTCATTCCCCAGTCAGTGCTAGTAGTAGCTTGATTCTATAGAACTATGTGTTTTCCTAAAAAATTTGGTTATTTAAGTGATCTTCAGAATGTTTTTAATTCTAAGCTCCCTAATCTTAACTTGTTTACAAAAGTTTATCTTCAAGCCTAACAGAAATCATTTATCAGTCTTATTGAAGCGTTGCATAGATATTGTACTGTTTTTGAACGAGTCTTGAGGCATGCATTTATCTACAGTTCTATACCATGTACTTTGCATGGGATGTTCAGTTTGACACTATTGGATTTGTGCTTAAGGAAACTTTTTTTTGGATATGCACACATACATGAATATATCTTAAAAAATAAAATAAAAAGATGCTTATTCAATCTGTTTCTTACAAAAGTTTTAATTATGAAAGCTAAATTTGATTGCCTCAACTGAGAAGTGCACAAAATTATTTAAATTAATTTCTATAACTTGAATTCCCTAACTTCCTTCATGAGCCCACTTCTGATTTGTCCAAAAACTATTTATAATAGAAATTTGAAAGTGTTAGTGTTGAACAGGTAATGATTAAAGAAATAGAGCATATTACTGCCTTACACAATGAAGTCTGCTTCATTGGGTGGGGGTTGTATTGATTCCCTGACTAAGTTCTAGCTGTTTCTCACTTACCCCCCTGCCATCTTCATTTAGTAAACTTCATGTCACTGAATCTGCTATAAAGTTGTCTTTAAAAAAGCATGTATCTCTTTCCAGAATGAGATGTGTTTAGATAAGAAATTGTTAAAATGAGAACTTGACTATTACAGTTATCAGTCGTATGCTTGTTAACCCATTTTGTGGAAACTTGTTTTTTTAGTATTTAGAGTACAGCCTTCAGTTTAAAGCATCCAAGGCCACTTTTAAAATTTTGATGTGTATCTAAAAATTTCCTTTGCAATTATTTCTCATCTGTTGTGGGCACAGTAGTCTATCACCATCCTCTTTATAACAACCCTTCAAATACTTGAAGATTTTGACATCTTTTTTCCTTTCCACCCCAACTTCCAAACTAAATAGTTCCATCTTACTAGACTCTTCTTTTTTCTTTGCACTCTTAAATTTTTTTGCATCTTTCTTGAAGTGCAGTGCCCAAAATGGATGCAGTACTTCACATGAGACCTCACCAGTGCTGAAGAATCAGAAGTGGAAGAATTGCTCCCCATGATTTACACAATATACTGTTAATGCATCCTAGAATGCTATTGTCTTTTTTCCAGTATCCCACTGTATGCTTTGATTTCATTGGATGGCAGTTTTGGGTACTCTAAAGAGGTAAGAAGCATTTCTCACTTTTGATTTCAATCTTGTTTTCACCTTTAGTATAATCACTTGGACTTTGTTGGCACTTTGACAGGGAACTTATGGTGACCATGTCTCACTTAGGCTGGGAATATACTGTTTGAAACACTTGCCCCAGGTGTTGAAGAGTTTCTTCAAATGAATGTTTGCAGACGGTCCTTGCTGCAGGAGAGGTTTTTGTAACTTGGATAGTAGCAGTCATTTGAAAAAACTGATGGGATGGTCTGGACAGATGTCTTGCCAATCCCTGTTCCTCCCCACAACACTCCAGCCACCAGCATATTCTGCTTTTTGATTCTTTTATGCATCTTAGCTCAATATCTCTCCCTTTCCCTTGACTTCCCTATGCCATCTACATCTGTTGCTCAAGTGGAACGGCATTATGAAAATATCAATGTATTGTAAGCTCTAGTGTGACTTTGTCACTTTGTTTACCCTGTCATCTGTTTTGGCCAGAAGCAAGGACTGACCTATTGGCACCTAACTCATGGCAGGCAGGCTGCTGCTGAACTATGGATACCAGTGTAGGAATCATGCTGGTCTACTGAATCTAACTCTTCCTTTGTCAGCTGTGTGCACTCTGCCCCAGAAACTTGTGATTTGTCCTAATGCTGCTACTCTGACTTTTTAAGAACAATGAATCTCTTTGGCTTTAGAAACAACTGTTTTTTCTCTTCCCTAGCACCCATCATTGATTGGTTATTTTCCTAGGGTTTCAAAGAGATGTGAGAACATCCTGCAAGTGCTTCCATTTTATTTTAATAGCTCCTTCCATAACACATGCACACGAAATGTTAAAGCTAGTATGTTAACATATCAAAACTTCAGTGTTCCTAAATATTTCAATCATTATCCATGTCGTATGTGACTTTTTGTCCTCTTCAGCTCGCTCTTGGTCATGCAAATCAGATAATTTAGCACCTTTCCTGTGCATTTTTCATGTACTGCAGATGTAGATGCTGAGTTCATGATCAATGCATTCACTTTCACTAAACTAAGAAACTGCCACCATGTGGTGAACGATTGAAATGCCCCATTGACTAAAAGTTTAATAACTGGGAATCTCCTACTCATGATAAATAGAGTATGTATTAAAAGCTCTAATAAGGCATGAATGATGGGTGTGGGGGCAAGGTGAATTTGTAACTTGAAGTACATTTCGTGTCACAGGCATTTTTCAGACTTTTACCTAGCTTTAATGCAGAACAACTATAGTTATCTGTAATTTGTTTTAATTCTGCAAGCTTGTTAAAATAAAACCTAAAATTGTATTAACATTCTTTAGTGTGACTCCTCACACTAATCAGTAGGAGCTAACTTTTCATGATTCTACTCTTCTAATTGATCCTGAAGTGGAATGTGTGGAGATCCTGCTTTAATTCTGTTGTCAGAGTCAATATTGTGGAGGTGTTCTGTGCTCACATGGCACTGTTAGTGTAAGGTCTGAAATTATTCATCTTTCTAAACCTGGATTTCAGAGTCTGTTAGATGGACTGCTGTTGGATTGACCAGTGCATTCTTGCAAGTTTGTGCCAAGAGTGGTGGGACTGGCATTAAAGAGGAATGGGTTACTTGAGACATCTGATCTTGAGTGTTATTACTTCTATTCTGAACTAATTAAACATTTCAGCCTTTTGAAGGTTGTAACTATCTCTGAATTTTTTGGCTGTTTTAAAATTGAAAAGCAAAGAGGCCAGTTGGTTTATTAATACTCCAATCTTTGATTTCTGCCATTAACTCTCCCTACTGTCTCATTGTCTATATTGTAGCTCTTGAGAGTTTTTCCTACTAGTCCAGAACACAAGTATTTATTTGATATGATGGGTCTACAAAGCCTAATACAGTAGGGAACTATAAAAGTTCAAACAAGTGTCAAAAACCCTCTAGCTAGTTGGACTTAACAGGCTGGACCAATGCAGTGAGAGACCAACTTCTTTGTCAGTATAAATGGGTGGAGGTCCAATCAGTGACTCATTGATAGCAGCAGACATGTGCTAGGGCTTTTCTTTGAGTGATCGTTCATACAAATTCTGCTTATGGTGTGCACATGCCCTATGTACTTGAGTTGACTCTCCTCCCACTCCCTTCCCCCCACACTCCCAAAAGAAGGGTTTCTTGTGGCTGCATCTATGCTCTGTACTGTTCAGGCTGTCATAACCAAGTTATGCCATAACAGGGCAGCTGCAATCATTACTCGATGCTGTCTTACTACCCATTATGCAAGATGGAAGACTAGCAGAGATGATGCTTCTGTTCAGCTACAGTGCCTCCAGATGAGGGTAGCTAGTTATTAAGATCTTCAAATAGAGTTGTATCCTATGAATTGGGTTTCTGGAGAAGAATAGAAGAAACTAGAGTCTCTTGTAATAGAAGAGAAGCTTATAGCATGACTCTATCTTCTTATTAGCCATCCTCAGTAACACTAATACAGCTGCAAGGACCATGTTTGCCATTGCCATGGGATACTTACCCTGGCTTCATGCACTTGGCTTTCTTCAGAAAGTCAAGACAAACATAGAAGACCTTTGGGAAGAGCATCTTTTCCCCCCACTAACAATGTAGCCACTCCATTAACTTAATGATAGCAGTGTGACCTTTTGGTTCTTAAACCTTTGCTGCTTTATCTCAGAGGAAATGCTTGCAGACACACCATCCCACTTCCCACCATCATCAGAGATGTGAATGCCACTTTCCCCATCTCACTAAATAGCAGCTAATGCTGCCCACTTCTGAACCTGGTGACATGGAACCTTTGTCTCTTGGGACTCCTCCACTCCTGTTTCTTTACAGAGACCCCACTGAACAAGGGCAAGAGTTTGATGCATTAATATAGCTAGAGAGACCTTCAGAATTCAAGGAAAAGGATTCTAACTTCCAATATTTCACAGTTCCAAGAAAGAAATGGAACTGGAAACTCAGTATCCATCATTGACATCTCAACATCCTTGTGTGTCATTTCAAATTCTGCATGGTCTCCCTAGGTATCATTTTTCTTTCACGTTTCCATTTACACAGCCTCAGATCCCTAGTAGGGACTTCAGACTTCCAGAACAGATCTTTCTGCTTGCTGACAGCTTTATACATCCTTGCCAAACCCCTGGCAGTAAGAGCTGCCCACTCACTCAGATTGGAATATACATACATTCTATGTCGGGTAATTGATTCGGTGGCTCTAGGGATTTTCTGCAACTCGAACCAGATGATTTTTCATCTAATTTCCTTCCTAAGCCTAAAGATCAACAGACACAAGTCTTGCTGAACCCTAATGCAATTCATAAAATTAATTGGAACTTTTCTAGATTTCAGAGTGGCAAAAGTACCTGCCCTGTTGCTGCTTCTGGATGACAATAGATATCTTTGTCTGAATCTCAGCCTGCTCACAAGGACATGCCTCAGACTCTATGCACCTATATTCTGCCCATTCTGGACTTTGCTAACATTCTTTAGGGATGGTTGAAATCTATTACCCAACAAGTACTCCACTGACACATGCATCAGAAATGCCTTTCTCTTCAGACCAGTTGAATGGACCCAATTCAGGTTTGCACTAGAGTCCTTCACATTCCTCATACCCACAACTCTGGTAATAGATACCTCATTCTTGGGATGGGGAGCTTAACCCATGCAAGATACAGAGGTGGTGTTACACCTGTTAAGCTAAGCTGTGCAGAAACATCTTTGAGATCAGAACAATCTGCTTGGCAAGTAAGATTTTCTCATTGTTCTTTCTGATGCCCTGGCTACATGTTGCACACATTACAGAATTAACTGGTTAGCTGTGCAATACATTTAGACCAGCCACATGTGCAAAGTAATTATCAAATGATAAGAAACAGCCAACCAGATATAAAGTTAGTGCTTGAAAATGTGTAATAAATCTGGAGTTGGTTTCTATCCAGCTTCAGTTTGAACATGTACCAGAGCCCTGAGTCTTACTGATATAGGTCTCAAAAGTCTGCTGATATTTCTGATCTAGAAATGGCTTTGGTTGAGATGCATGTTGTAATGTCTAAATACATGCAGATCTGTCACCTGTTCAAGAAATCCAGAAATTAATTACCTTTCATGTACAGCCCTACTAAATAGCAGCAGTTTCATGGCAATACCATGCTGGTGCTGCCCTTTCTGATTTTTATTTTTAGGTTTTGTTTGTCAAGTAAGTGAGCGATTTAATGAGTGTTGGCTTTGAATACATGCATCCTAATAGACGGTGACATGTTGGGTATGGTGCATCTCCCTACAGAGAGACATACCATACTCAGCATGCTTTTTTTTTGGTTCTGACTTCCATTGCATGTTCCAAATCGAATCAAATGAGTACCTGATATTGAACACTTGATATGTAGTGGTGATGTTAGCATACACAGAACTAGCAAGCAAGTGTCCACAGCAGGGATATGTTTTAGCCATTATATACTATATACTGTGCACTACATACTAATTCTCAGGGAGCTGCATTTCACATAACTGAGGTACAGTGGGGGGGAGGTACTTATGCAAATACTGCTTTCATTGAATCTTTTCCCCTGTGTGAGGGAGTTTACTGAATGAAATTGAATTACTGAAACCTGAAATAAAACTGCCTTTGTGTACAGATACAATATCCAAAGGTAGGCAATGTTGCAATGTGCTCAACATAGTCTATCATTTCAGGTCAGCAAGCTGCTTGCTTATATATAATTGTTATGTTATTTTGATGGGATGCTAGAGATCTTGGGTTCACATTCCATCCTGTGGCCTGTAAATTTGCCTGCTGTGCTGTTGGACATGCATGCTCTGGACAGTTTTAAATCTGCATTATGCAGGTTTAAGATCTGATGATTGTAACGGTCATTGAATCTAAAATCTGATTCTGAAGTCAATGACCGCATTCTTAGTACTGACTACTGTAGCGGGGGAGAGTTTCATCCTTCTGGAAGGCACTGGTGTTAAATTCTGTCAAATGTGATGGGATTAGTTTCTTGTTTTAAAAAAAAAAAAAAAAAAGGTTTATAATCCATAAATAGTTTCAACGGGTCCAAAATGTTGATCTTTTGTTAAAAAAAAAAATGGAGGTCTGGGTCACTTTGAAAGTACAATTCCTGCTGTGAGCTGAAAGTGGAAGGAATGAATGTAAAGGCATTTCTTTCTAGGCATCATCCTGGCACTTAAGTAAGCAGAAATGGGCTTACATGGCGTTCAGGAGTAATGTTTCATTCAGTGGTGCTGGTAATCTGAATGGAAGCACTATTTCTCTGATGACTGTGTTCCTAGCTGTTATGCCAGTCTTGTGCAATCAGTCAGAAATGTTTCAGTTTCTCTTAATAGCATGAGTTCCTCCTTTTCCCTTCCTTGTAGAACAGGCTCATTGTACTGAGTCATTGATTTCCATCTAGATTAAATTAATATATAAAAAAAAGACGGCAAATGAATAGATCAGATGGAATAGCAGTGTTCAAACTTCCATATTTGTGTAAAAAAACAAACCAAAAAAACCAAATCTGGACTCTTCCCTTATTTTGCATCTGGATCCCATTTTTCACATAGTTAAGGCGCATCATGAGCCTTTTGTAGTAATTTTGACTTCAACAGTACAGTCTAGCAATGCATCCCTCCAAACTATTGTGAGTGACCTACAACTGGGAAGTGGAATTTTAGGCTTGACGTTTGTCCTTTTCTGTACACCTTTATATGCTGGAAACCTCTTCCACCAGAATAACAGGCAATTCCAAATGGTATCTGTAATCTTTACATGTCATCTTTAAGATGAGCAGTGCTTGGAGAGTAAAATTGTTGCTTATAATAAATTGAAGACATTAGCTGGCCAATGTATGTAAAAGTACAGCTTCAGCTGGTACAAATCAGTGTAGCAATTGGAGTCAGTGAAGTTATGCTGAATTACGTGAGTCTGAGGATCCATGAGAAGGGCCACCTCTGGAAGAAAGGTCAAAGACCTTCCTTTTCCATGTCCTTGTGACAAAGTATGTATTTGTCAGGTTCTAGCAAATCCACAAATTCTGCTAGGGCTGTGCCATGAGTGCTTCTGCTATGTAACCTCTGGGCTGTCAAGTGTGTGCCTTAGCACCTATGCCACCCCAGCCCCAAAAGACCCTCCTGTGTACACGTGGAGCCTGACCATCCAAACTTCTGAAATAATACGAACCTCTAGATATTATCAGTTGGTCCCTTGCCTTCTTCCAAGTGCCCATTTTAAAAGTTCATTGCGTGTTACTGCCTCACCAAGCACCTTAGAATTTAGAACCTAAGAAATCCCAGATTATGATGCTACTGTGATTGCATCATAATACATTTACTCAGCATCTGTTGGTAATAAGTATTTTAAGTATCCTTAACAGTGTTGTCAACTTTTCCTGAATCCTCAGAGGTGTATTATACAGATGAGAGAGAGAGTTGCTATATGAGCATGTGAGGTTGGGGAACAGAATTTAGAGAGGTACATCTTCTGTTCATTCCCATTTTACACGTAGGGACTTGAATGCTTTAATATTTATAGTCCTTGTATTTTCCTACAGAATATAGGGTAAGTTTCTCTCTACTGTTAGGGGTCTTCCCTCAAGCTGATTTCCAGTCCTTGGCTTTTTACCAAAAGGTATTTGAATCCAGAATGGTGTTTTGTTTGTTTGTTGTGTTTTTTTTTGGGGGGGGGGGGGGGGG
>NW_017729002.1:7993759-8000988 GCF_001723915.1 Gavialis gangeticus | reverse complement strand
TGGGGCATCTGTCCACTAAGGCCTGGACTGACATGACCAGCTGATCTTGATCAGTTAACAAAACAGTTTCCAGATGTGATCAACTTCTGAAACCTCCATCTGTGCACAGGGTGTATTTGGAAACTTCCTTCAGCTACTTTATATTTCATTGCAGCCTATATCTACAACTCTTCCTGAACAGGAGACATCAGAAAGCTAAAAGAAGATCCCAACCATTCTAGATGACTTGTGAGGTCCCTTCCCGCCCCACTTTTCTAAGGCCCCTGATGCACGTTACATCTATTGTGCAATTAACTGATTTAATTTCACAATAAATTCAGACATGCTATATGTGGAAAGTAATTGTGACACAGTAAAAATGGCCAGCCATAAAAATGGCCAATGAGCTGTAACATCTTTACTTGAAAAGGGAACTTTCATAGCTGGTTTCTATCGAGCTTTAATTTTTGAAGATGTGGCATGTCACGCACAGGCTTATAGTGTTTGACCAGGACTTTCAGTATGCCAAGGTAGACTGCTCTGTCTCCCTCTCTCTCTCGCCTGCCCTTCCTGCAAGGGGTCTGATGCCTAACTGCTGCCTCAAGTCTCAGTTGCAGGATATTTCATGGCTCATTGCCACTCCTCTCTTCCTTCAACCAGTCTTCAAGTTGCGTGATTTGCTTGTTTTACGGGGGGAGAAATAGGGGGGGATGGAATTTTTTTCAGAAAACTGTGGGCAGGACAAGCACATACACACAAGCATCTTGCAAGGTCCCTGGAGAGTTGAACCCTGCCACTCCTGCTCTCTCCTTCCCTCCTCCCCCCTGCCCTTCACACGGACTCCTTGGATGTGCGCAAGGGCTTGTGGCGCAGGTTGTTCTTCCCTGGGGAGTCCAGGTGGCATCTTATTCCCATCACAGATGAAGAGGAATGACAGCCCCTGTCAGCAGCTCTCCGGCTCCCCTTTCTGCTGAGCACTAGCACAGCAAGTTTCCAAAATGCTTCCCCCCCACCCCCCCCCCGTGTAGCTTAGCCTTTGAATGTGAAGCATGTCACTTGGCATGACAGATTCTATTGAGTGATATTGCCTGTTGCTTGATGGAAGTCACATCTGTCAGGGGCCCAAGAGTGCTACTACTATTGACAGCATAGGATACTGGCTTCTGTGCAAGTGCAACCCAGTGGTGAATGCGAGTGGCAGGTCTCCCTTTGTGTAGACCCCTGGAAGCTAGTATTTGTGGTACCTACAGCTTTTTTAGGTGAAGTTTTAGTTTATGCTTTTAGTTCTGGGTATCTATGATTTAATCCTCGGTGTGTTGGCTAAGAGGTGAGCCATAACACATACTCTTTCCTACAATTCTGCTTACCTGTTTCAACAATGCTACTGAGACAACACTGTTTCCCAGACAGAGGCCATAACATGGGGAAAGGGGGAAGGTACATGTTTGTAAAACTGCAGTGCTAATGTACTCTAACTGTCCAATGTGTTGCTTGCTTTAGAATGTAATTCACAGATAATGAAGACAATGTCCCCACCCTGAAGAAATTATAATCTGTATTCCTGGCTGGAGTTTGTGATCGGAAAGGCTCTGGACTGCGTTCTGATATCTCTTAATTATGGTACAGGCCAGTTTGGCAGTGGGTTTTGGCAAAGGCTGCTATTCCTCATACAAAGTTTTGGTAATCAGGGTCATATATATCTTATGTTTTGTCTTGATACTTCTACATTTTCAGTTTTAAAGAATCCCTGACTTACACTGAAGGAAAGAACTGGAAGTTATTTGCCATAAATTTCCTGCAGAAGTGACATGCAAGAATGTTAGACATCTGTTCCCAAATTGTTACGTGGGAAGTATATGCAGATGAAGTTTAAATTTATGTTTTCCAGAAGGTGAAGTTTGATATAGGGTATAACTAAATCCAGCTCTAGGAAGTGAACAAGGCATAGCTAGACAGAAGCAAGATAAAAAGCCTGTGCTTGCATCAGGTTCAATGAGAATTGTCCAGAACTCAAGCTTAAGGAGCTGAATAAGTGTATGGCTGCACATGACAGTTGACAACAAGTGGAAAGATTGGAGTTAACACACCCTTGGGTGCTTTTGTTTTTCATAATTGGTTCTTTTTCAAGTAAGTTTAAGAGCAGTATGGTGGGAGAGAATGAATATCTCTCAAAAGAAGGTGAAAAGGCCAGCAGAGGTCATCTTGAATTTCTCCTTTCAAGTATTCATTAATGCCAAATAAGGAATATGTTGCCCCTCTCAAAGCAGCCTCATTGGCAACCTCAGCTATACTCACTTGAACTACTTACTCCATTAATTACAGTAGTTGAAGATCTAGTTCAAAGAACTGGTGTAAGTGGAGCTGTTCCAATTTATAGTGTGTGAAGGTCTGGCTTGGGCTAAAGGCTCTTTCACATTGTGAAGTTTCACAATTCACTGGAGATGAGGAACAGCCGGGGTGTGCAGAGTGATGCAATGGGTGTTTATGGGCATGGAGGGGGAAGAAGCTGTAAAGGGAAGACTAATCTCATGTGTTACTGACCCTACATACAAGTGCAGAACGTACAACTTTCCAGTGGCCTTGTGCTAGTGCTCTCGCCTAATGGTACTGTAGAGACCTAATTGCGAGTGTGTTATGCTCAGTGTTGGTGTAATGAGATCATATGGAAAATGCTTTAAAATACTGTTTGGCTATTAGTGACTTGTTTTTAAGCTCCTTGTTTCTTTCTTAAGTGCTGCATAGAATGCACAAATAATACTGTGTTCTTAAGATGCATTAGAGGATACCATTTGACCAACTGGAGAAACAGGGACGATGCAGATAAGCTGGTTGGACAAGGGTGAAAGTCTGCTTGTAAGACATGGAGGGAGGTGTGGAGGATTATTGGTGATCTCAGGGGGACTGGATTTCATCTTGGGTGTATTACTGTGCTCTGTGGCCTCTGGCAAGGTTTTGCTGCTACAGTAATATATTGTACAGGCACAATAGTTAGTATAGTAAAGTGTGCTAACATTCTAGTTAGCTTCCTAGAGCCTTTACCTTTCAGTGCCTCAGTTTACCAAGTAGTACAGAAAATTCTCACTAGGGCATTGAGGCTTATGAACTGAAGAGTTCCAAAAGCATTGGATGAATGGTGCTATAGATGAGAGTATTATTGTGTTCAAGTTGCATGACTTGTGGAATGCTGAAATTCCTAATCTAGAACGCAGCTGCACATGCATGCTAGTAGACCATTTCTAGTCTACGCTCATCTTTTATTTTGTAGGGGTAAAAATATACACTGTCTGTTAGCACATGTCTTTCCTTTTCCATGATACAAGGATGTCATTTCATTCCTTTTGGTACTGAAGTTGTTTGCTTTTCTTTCAGGCATGTTTTAATCTATATATTAAACTTTTGAAAATTGAACTCATAGCTTACAGTTTGTCTCCCCCATAATGGTGGTTTTATTATACAAAATATCTGCTGGTGACTGGAGACTTGGTATATTTTATTTTTTTGTTGAAATATGCTCCTATTGCCATTCTTGCCTGTAAAATTAATGACCAGCTTGTTGACTACCTGTTTCCAGGTGAGTTGGTGCCTCAAGGAAAAAACCTCCTGATACTATTGTTTTAAGTTGATCCATATCTCTCAACCTCACTCTATTGACTTATACATTTCTCATGCATTTCAACTTCTACCTCCCCCTGAATTTATTATTGATTAGCTCTCTGGTACACACCATGAACCCTACTTTATCTATGGGGACCTGAAATACAGAAAGATTAAGCGACTAGGGCCCAATTTACACACTATACTTGATTAACCAACTAATCGCGTATTGTTACCCAGCCACATGTTCAACTAGTTAATGGTGTGATAAAAGAAGGAACAAGCCACAAAGTTATTCCACAAAAAATGTAGAATAATTTCATGGCTCCTTACTATCATGCATTGTGATCCTGGGCTCCCCCTGCACTGTCAGTAAGGTGTGATGGGATCTAATTCTCGATACCATAATCATGCTTCCTGCCATGTGTAGTATGGCAGGAAGCTCAATTGTGTGAATCTCACATTAGGACCCTATTTCACCATTACCTGCAAGTGTAGAGGGGTCCTAGTTGCACAAGATCTGTGGCAGGGGAACAAACCTGACTCAAGTTTTTGGGTTCCAAGCTGGTGTCTTAGCCACATGAAGGTAATGCAAGAGACACTGTATGAAGTGTAGTTTTCTTTTCTTAGTTCTCATTTACTGTTCCCTCAGATTTCAAAGTGTTCCTGTAGCTACTATAGAAATTCCAGTAAGCCTCATCAGAGCACCACTTAGCTTGGGGGTCTTGCTGTAGAACTTGATCTAGCTTTTCAGGGAGTAAGTAGGACTTCAATATTCTTTGTATATTTAATGAGATGCTTGTCCCTGTTGCTTGATTTTTGTTTGTTTATTTTGTTTTGTTTTTTACAGGACATGAACAAGTAGTGAATGATGGAAGAAGAAAGTCAATATTCACTCATGGTAAAATATTAATGTTCTTTCAAAATGCTTTATTTACACAAGGAGATGTGTCTTGGTAATAGAGTTGCATAAGGAGGCATAAAGAGCTGGAATGGGAATGAGGATCACTTCTATGTGTATGATGGGTATGTTGCATCTAGTTTGACCATGTGCTGTAGCACTGTTCTTTTAAAATTGCCCTGTTTTTACTTTGATCATTTGTCAGTCTTGAGGTTAATATTGAGGTGAATAATTAGGACAGAACAGAGGGGTCAAGTGACAAATTTTGATGTACGCTATTCAACTGAGAAAATTGCCAAGACTTTAGGAAAAAGCTATGAAACTAACTAAAGGGGTGGAAAGCAGGTGACTTAAGGAGCTCAGTTTAGTGAGGAGAAGGGTTTGGGGCAGGGACAGAAATTGATTGCAGTCTACTTTGGAATGAATTATTGGGATTTTGTCTTCCTCTAGTGTGAAGCATGGTCCTTCTTCTAGGATCTTCTGAGCCTGTAGTAATTAACTACTGACTGTTTTCACAATGGCAGGACATGGGCAGTGCCCTTGCCTTCCCTGCTTTTTACCGGTGGCATGTTATCATGTTTCAGGGATTGTTTCCTGTAGTTGTGAGGGTTTGAAGTGGTGGTTTGGGGAATTTCTTGAGTTAAATGTTTCTGGCAAATGTGGGACACTGGACTTGATTGCCCAGGGAGGCCCCTTCCAGTCCTATATTCTAAGACTAGAGCCACAAGGTCTTGGGGGCAGCACGGTTGGTGCCAGGAAACTGCATACTTCACAGGAAAGGAGAGGCCAGGTAGGAAGTGAAGCCTGTGTAGAGGCAGCAGAGCAAATGGGTATCCCTGGTTGAAACTATGGCTCTGCTATGAATGAGATCAAATTAAATGGTCAAAATATAGTGCCTTCTGGCCTTGGTATCCAGAAAAGTATGTAGAGGAAAGCTGAGAAGTCCAGCAGACTCCTCTGCAGTGGCACATGCCTAACTAATTTAGCTGTTTAAAATCTTTTGATTTGAGTCTCTGAGAGAACCTACATTGTATGTCCCTATCTACTATCACAAAGTTACTTTGGGTTTGTCTGTTCCTCAGTGCTTAATTTTGCAAACTGCATCTGCTTTTTATCCCCCTTTCTGGTGATGTAAGAAGCATAACACCCCAGCTGGAGTTTCGAAGACTGGTCTTCTGAATTAAGTTGGTGCGATACCTACAGCATCACTGAGATAGTCCTTCAGTCATTTTTCAGGGACATGCTTTTCAGAGGAATAATGGCTATGTAAATAGTGAGCTTGCATATCAATTATGCTGAACTTTGGGCATGGGGGAATAGAGGAGTGAGATCTGGGAGTGAAACAGCAAAATATGACATGGCACATGACATTTTTGGAGCATGTTCCCAGCTGAGGGAGAACAGTGGATGATCCAAGCAGTTTACTTTTCTGCTCGATCTGCCAAGGGGTCTACTTCAGCTGGAAATTAAAATCATGAAGAGACAATTTAAGTCATTCCTGTGTGACTAGACTTTTTAAGGTCTCTTTCTAATGCTGAATCAACACTTCTATTAAGCCACTTCTTGGGGATCATTTGCTAACTAGAAAGGGGGTTGGTAGAGGTCAATTAGAGAACCATACTTTGGGGATAAATTGTGCAATCTTTTCTTATTGGTATGGAAAAGGAGGCACTTTAGCCATATAGTAATATTCTTTCTACCCTGCCTCAGAAGTCATACCTCTCAGGAAATGAAGAGTGGAACTATGGAACTGTATGGAATGAGCAAGTAAATAATAATCCTGTTAGCATCATTTTAGTCATTTTTCCTCCCTGCCCCAAGATACCTTTTTCAGCAGAAAGGAGTGGGTTGAGGGTAGTGGAGAACCTCCAGCATGCTGTCATGGATGCAGTGGCAAAGGAGGATGGTACAGGGGAGCTCTGAAGAGATGCAGGTTGCCTGTGAAATCCCATGATTCATGGCTTTAGGTCTAGGGACAGACATTGCACACAAACTGGTTTAAGTTTGTGTGCCTGCATGTGTCTGAATTTCCTCAGTCCAGGGGGAATATATGTGCAGTTGCAAATGGGTTCAACTTCGCAGGTTAGACTAACCTGCAAAGATTGAATCAATTCAGGCACAGGCTTTTTGACTGTCTGTCCCTGGCCCAGATGGTCAAGCTTCACAGAGGATGGGGGATCCCTGAGCCAAATCACATGAGGGACTTTGGAGATTACAGTCCCCAGTGTGGACTGTTTCATGCTGGGGATAATTCACCCTAGTATTTGGGTGCCTTACAATCACGTTCTTACCTCCTGCTTTGGCCCACATATGCTTTCTTTGTTTTCATTCATGTCTCTCTTGTTCTAGGTGGGCATGATGTACTTGTTCAACGCAATGTTTGGACTTGGAATCTTAGCCCTGCCAAAAGCCTTTGCTGATGCAGGCTGGCTGACCAGCAGTGTTATCTTGGCATTAGCCATGGTGATGAGGTACAGTATATGGAAACACTTTCTAAAGTCTGTCCTTATTTTAGAGTGCAGAAGGCTCCCATAATATTGAGTCCTGGGCTGATAAAATGTATACAAAAGATTCTGTAAGTGATCTGATACCTTAGATGATGAGTTTTTGAGGCTGGCATGATTGTCATTCCTCTGTATAACATATAGTGTGATATGGCAAGACCTTTTACTGGGATTGCCGATTATTGCTTGTCAAAGAAGTGTAAAATAATTTTTCTTTTATTGATTTTTTTTTTCTTCTAAACTGATAAATA
>NW_017729002.1:7990132-7993714 GCF_001723915.1 Gavialis gangeticus | reverse complement strand
CCCCCCCCCCCCCCCCCCATGGCCTCGGTACAGATGAGCAATGCACAATAGTGAGTGCCTCTGTTTGCACATGCATACAAGTGCTGGCACCTGCAAACCAGGTGCTGATGTGCCTGGGTTGTTGATTTACATTCCCAAAAGCCTATTTAAGTGCCTTTGCAGAACATGTTGGCTCATTGTGGGGTTGTTTTGAAAGGATTCTGATCACGTGGCACTAAAAGCATTCAATTGTTCAATTTAAAAATTACTCCAGGGAAGGAAAGTAAAAACACTTTCAAGATGAAAATTCTTGCCTGTGCACATTCTTGAGGAGGCAGAAGCTGGTCTGTTGTACAAGGAATAAGGCCCTAATCTGGCACCCTGGACTAATATGGACTGATAACTGTCACTGGAAAAAGTATGGCTCTGTCTGGTCACCTGGTGAAGCAGTATGGCTCTCCCTTCAGGATGGGCAAGGGCATGACTACTCACTACTATCATCATCTGGCAGGGTCCTGTTGGGCTGCAGATATATGATGGACATAGAACAGAGCTTGCAACTTTATTGCAATGAGCTCACAATTATTCTGAGAATTTTGCACTCTTCTAATGCCTGTACTCTCACAATACCCCTGTGAGGCAGAGATGTTCTGTATAGCCTCATTTTGCAGTGGAAAACAGGCTCAGAGAGGATGAAGGCCCACATCTTCAAAGGCATGGTGTCAATGGGAATTTGATGTCTAAATGCCTCTGAGGATCTTGGCTCAAGTGACTTCACAAGGTCAGAAAAGATGTGTGTGTGGTGGAGCTTAGAAATGAAACTTGAGTTGGGATGGGTCACCCCCTTTTGGCTGTGCAGCACATGTGCAATGAGCTTTATGAGCTCACTGGCTTGCTAGTGCAGCTGCTGCTAGAACCACTGCTTTGGCATGACTCCCACCCTTTCTTCTGCCAAGTTTGGTGTAGGGTGATCCATGGTGTTCACCCCTTGGGTTGCAGAGCCACACCAAAGCAGCGGGTTTGCAGGAGTCAGAGAGGTTCATTTGTGCATGTGCTACAAAGTCAAAGCAGGGGTGTGACTGCACCCCTTCACCATGAATCTGCCAATGGACTGGGTTACTGGACCATCATTCTTCTAGTGACCGAATCTTTGCAACGGGCCTGTTGTAATATGGCATTGTAATAGGGTGGGGAGAAAAAGTTCTGTGGTACAGACCTTTTTTTTTTTAACGGGTGCAGGGAGCTCTGTTGAACCATATCAAAGCTAAAAGGAAGGCCATACTTTGGCCTTTATCCCAATGTTTTGTCCAAGCTTCCAGACTCTTAATTATTACATTAAGACCCTTGTTGGCTTTGAGTGTTTTTTTCCTTTTCCATGAGTATAATAAGCAACCCTAAGCACCTCCTTGTGTGCTATATCTTGCAAGTAGAATTGCTCTCTTTCTTCCTTTAGATGAAAAGAGATGTAAATAGGTATTTAACATCTGATATCTGAGATCCAGAAATCTGGATTGGGAGCTTGTAAAAATGTCCTGTTCTCCTACACACCTGGTACCGACAGCATAAAAAAAATATTCCTTACATCATACTGCCATCTAGAGGCGCGCATGTGAGAGAACCGGACAGACAGCAAACACTACACAACTTGAAATTTCCCTAGCTCAGTTATTCTCAACTGGGAGGCCATGGCACCCTGGAGTGTTTTGATGTCCTTTGCATGGCACCTTCAGGCAGCCCTGAATGTTGGCGCTATTAGGTGTGCAAACATGACTCGCAAGATAAGAGCAACCCAGAGATTTCAAATAAGAATCCGTAGCATTAAACCCTTTCTGGCCTGTTGTGGTCTTTCTTTGTTTTGTGCCACAGACTTGCTATATAACTTTTCTGTAGTTAAAAATTGAGTGAAAGTTAAGAGTTTAGTGAAGGGTGCCTTGAGAACAAGAAGGCTGAGGACCACTGCTGTAAAGTGTGTTTTACCTTGTGGATGGAATTTACTAAGTGCCCATTCCCTAGTGTCATTCCTGGTCTGATGTCACACTCGGGGTACAAGAGCAGAATAGCACTTGACACTTCATCTTTTTCTGTCCTTGCTGCTGCTGTTTGAGGGAGACAGCCTCATACAGCCATAGTGCGTATTATTTTGGCTCCCCACAAGGGACTGTCCCATCTCTATTACAGTCCCCCTAGTACAGCCTGTGTAATGGATATAGAGGACCAGGACTCTGTGATCAGTTTATAACTGCAAACTCTTAATGAGAGAGAGCTGAAAACTGTGAATGGGGTGAGGTGTCCTGTGGATAAGGCACTGGAATGGGACCCGGGAGATCTGGAGTTAAGCCTGGGCTCTGATGACTTGTTTTGTAGACTTCTCTGTTACCTGACTCAACCATTTCAACTGCAAACTCTTTAGGAAGCAGGGGTTCTCTGCTTTTGTTTGCACAGCAGTTTGCACAATGGGGCAAATCAGAGTCATATTTGTGTGTTTCTACAAATAGAGGCAAAACGTGCTGCTCAACAGGGAAATATGCCTTGTGAACTCCCTTGGACACAATTCTTTGTTCCACCGGCATGCTGAAGAGTTCTTTCCCCATGGGTAAACACAGTCTTGGTTTCAAATACCCACTTGAATTAAACACAAACTAAAACCAAACCCTCAAGTCTGACTCTCACCTGGGAAGTTGGAGGCAGGTTCGGATTCAAGTCTGCCCTTGTGGGTTTGCTTCTAGATCAGGGACATAACAACAAAAGGCCAAATCGGGTATTGCTGAAATCTCATTATCAAACAAAGCAAATCCCTTGAAAGTTTTAAGTCTGTCAGAAGCAACCCATGGTCATATTTCCCCATTCATTTACTTTTGGATTACATTCAGGATTCATTTAATTGAAGGCAATAGAATTAAAACAGTGTGAGTAAGGAAACATCAGGTCCTTAAAATCTTGCCAAGAATTAACCTGGATTTCTGGTTCAAGGTAAAATGAATTTAGAAAAAGATTTAAGCTTTAATTGACACGTCTCTGTTAAAGATGAGTGAACATATAGATTGTTAGAGCTTTTTGCAGTCTGTTGTTGTAGGTGAACTAAATACTCAATATTGAAGAATCGATGTCTATCACATTTCTTCCCCAGCTACATTACTGTGACCTTCCTAATTGAAGTAATGGCCTCTGCCAATGCACGAGTAGTTTGGAACAGGAAAAGTGACAGCTACAAAGAGGTAGGACCCCTGGTTCCATACTGTCTTTCATGTATTATTCCTCAGGTTAAATTAATGCCTCTCTCTCTCAGTGTGCACCCGAGGTCAGCAATAGGGTTCAAACCAGCAGCCTCCAACTCTCTGCAAGATGTGTTTTTAGGCCTTGTTTTTTGACTCTTGATTTCATTTCCTTGTTTTAGTCTGCCCAGGGTGCCTATACATGGGCACCAAGGCCACTCCGATGAGCATCTGAGCAGACTCAATTGACTCTTGGAGCGTGGCAGTTGCCACATTCCAGCAGCCTCCTGCATCTTGTATATCAGCATCCCCACGCTTAAAAATTGTGGCAGGGGTGCTTGAACTAAAGCGTGTCAAATGAGCTTCAGTTCAAGTGCCCCTGCTGCCATTT
>NW_017729002.1:7983058-7985132 GCF_001723915.1 Gavialis gangeticus | reverse complement strand
TTAATGCCTCTCTCTCTCAGTGTGCACCCGAGGTCAGCAATAGGGTTCAAACCAGCAGCCTCCAACTCTCTGCAAGATGTGTTTTTAGGCCTTGTTTTTTGACTCTTGATTTCATTTCCTTGTTTTAGTCTGCCCAGGGTGCCTATACATGGGCACCAAGGCCACTCCGATGAGCATCTGAGCAGACTCAATTGACTCTTGGAGCGTGGCAGTTGCCACATTCCAGCAGCCTCCTGCATCTTGTATATCAGCATCCCCACGCTTAAAAATTGTGGCAGGGGGGCTTGAACTAAAGCGTGTCAAATGAGCTTCAGTTCAAGTGCCCCTGCTGCCATTTTTGAGCCCTGGGATGCTGATAGATATACAAGATGTGGTGGTGCCTTACAGTAGCTCTCGTATCCACTTGAAGGCACCCCCCAGTGTCCAAAATTGTTGAATTTCAGGTTCTATTGCAAATGTGATTTTTTTTTTTTTTCCTTATTTTAATTTCAGTCCAAACTTATCTAAATTTCGCCCATTTTTTTCGACCAGCTGTACCTAAGAGGGAGTCATAAAGGGGAGTGGTTAATAATTTAAGATTCAATTCAAGATTTTCTGGGCTCTTTCACAGACTCTGTGACTTCAGGTAAGTCGCTTAATTACTTTGCCTCAGTTCCCGCACCTGTACAATGGCAATAACATTTTTTCTCTTTGCCCATCTTATCTATTTAAAACATACACTCTTCTGGGCAGGAATTGTTACTACATGTGTGCTGTCCTGTGGCTACCACAGTGGACACTACTCTCAGCTGTGGGTTGTAGGTTCCATTGTGATGCATGTAACCACATTCACAGTGAAATGTGATGGTCCCCACATTTTGACAGATAGCCCCTCCCACCAACACACATGAGACTTATGTATAATATGTAAATTGCATACAGCCATGCCTCTCATAGCTATCTACTTGCTTGTAGGTGACAAGAGGTGGGACTTTACTAAGGGTTGAACTGAGCACTAGCTTTGGCAGAATGTGCCAGTAAAGTTGCAGTAAAGTGAACATTACAGAGCTACACAGACTTATACCAGCTGAGGATCTGGCTCTTACCTGATATTTACTGCCTCTGCAAAATGCCACTGATCAGAATTTACCCTTCATTTTAGAATGAAGTTAAATTGAAAGAAAATATCCTTGTGCCTGAGAAGAAAAGAGAAGAGCCTACACACCAGAAGACTTTTTACTCAGTAAGTTTCCTTAACTGAGAATTTTTCTTTGGGTCGATTTATGGCATTGCATGCGTTATGCTTTATTGCAGCTCTGAGGAATCTCTTTGTTATAACAACCATTTCAGCAGGCTCCCATCCTTTTAGCAGGAAGCACTCTGTAACATTCCCTTTAGAGCCTCTCACTGCTGCTTCCTACCTGGTAAAGGAACAGTTTTGTTGCCTAACGAGATCAAGAACTGGTACTGTGTTGCCCGTTGATGAAGGACATGGTGAGCCTGCACCATGTTTGTGTATGTTTCGATCTTTAAATTCCAATTCAGCTGCAGGAGGGTCAGTTTAAATTAGGTGAGCTCATACGCAACCATTGCAACAGATGTCATCCCTGATATAGATAATCTAAGGTCAGTTGTGTTTTGAAAAGCATCTAACTGATGCTGAATTATCTTGAATGTATACACATTATCAGCTTGATCTGATTCAATTCCATTCAATTCTCTTCCATTCAATTCATTGAGCCATTCAATTCTATGCAAAGAATCCCATTAACTTCAGTGTGCTTTGAACAGTGTTCTTTGCTTTTACCTGTTGAGTGGATGTTTGAGAGTTAGTTAATTTAATTGCATGAAATCCATAGTTATCCAGGATTTAATTAAATACTTTTCATTTTAGATATTTTTTCTTATAGGGAATTAGTGATGCTACCCTGAATGGCTTTTTTGTGATCCATAATATTTACAATGCGGGTATGGTATTTTATCATAACGAGGGATCCTGGCTTTCTCCATTTTTAAAAGTTCCAAATTCTCTCATAAAAAATCCAAAATTCTCTGATTTTTCATAGATTCATAGATTTAGGGTCGGAAGGGACCT
>NW_017729002.1:7974901-7983047 GCF_001723915.1 Gavialis gangeticus | reverse complement strand
GCCCAGGGCCCCGCCAAGCCCCCTCCGCAGACAGGGGGGCAAGGGGCCACTGACTCCACCATGAGCTCCGTCTGGGTGGAGGCCTCAGAAGAGCCCATGGTAGGCGGCAGCCCCCGGGCAGGGCCCCTGGCAGCTGCGCTCCGCGTCTGCATCACCATGCCTGCAGAGGTGCGCCTGCTGCCTTACTCCCTGGAGGAGCCGCCCTGTGCAGCTACCTCGTGCCCGCCTTATGCAAACGCCGGCGCGCCCTTACAGAGCGCGCCTGTTTGCACACACTGTTCGCGTGCGCTGCCTGCGCGCGGCTCGGAAGCACGGCTCCCTGTCCGGCGAGCTAAGGTGTCGCCGAAGGGCTTCCCCTCCGGATCCGCCTCAGCTGTGCTGCGCTCTCTACCCCACTTACCTTAGGGGGGAATCAGCTGGATTTCCCATCCATGTTTTTCCATGTTTAACATGAAATGCCACTATACATATCAGTATCAATTGAATACAATGTTTTATTGATATATTAACAATTTTAAAGCAGTTTTGAAGCCTACCAGTGCCTCCATCATTATAATAAAATTAATTCTAAATACCTAGATATTTTGGCATTTGGTGTTTTATCATAGAAAATCAGAGCTCCCTGGACAAGCTGCCTGTGGCACTCTCTTGCTCCCCAGCTGGGCTCTACAGCCGTGCATTCATGCATCACCCAAACCCCATTCCTACCTTCAATGTGTGAGGGCCTCAATCTGCCCTCCCCTGCCCACCCCATAGAATTACCTGCAGGGAGCTGTGGGAGCTGCTTTCCACACTGTCTGGCTGCTACATCCTTGTGTGCATGTGCACATGCAGGTGACATCCCTGATCACTCTCCTTCCCCTCCCGTAAGCCCCAAGCAGCCCCTTGCAGGCTGGAACTCTGCCAGCCTGCAAGGGGAAATCTTCTGTTTCCCACAATTTCCCCCTTTAAAGGAGAAAATCTGCATTTTTCCACGGTGAACCGAAAACCCAGATCCCTGATCATAACATGTAAGTGAAAAATAGTGTATATTAATATTGCCACTTATGATGAAGCTCTTTGGCTAGTAATAAGGCAAAGTGAGGGTTTCACTGCAGAGGTCCCTGAATGGGAAATATAAAGTACAGAGTGATCTCTTAAGTAATGATGTAGGATTGCCATCAAGCCACCTTCTCTGCTGCAATGCGAATCCCATTTAATTGTAGTAGTCTGTTGTCTCCAGCCACAGTGAAGATGCCCTAGCCGCACAGCATCTGGAAGCAGACTCTCTGCAGATTGATCAGACAGCTGCTGCAGCTGGGAGGGAGAGTGCTAAGTCAGCAATCTTTTCAGGGTAAAAGCACTCCATTGTCCTACATAGATTAGCTGTGCATAGAAATTTCACAGAAGGCCTTTTTGCTGGGACATGTGTGAGTCAGCACACGGGCTCTATGAAGCCCATAACATCTCAGATCCCACAAAACAGAAACCTGTAGAGATGTCCCTTCACGCACATTTCAACAAGTCGGCTAACTTTGTCTGTATCCCTAGACAATCATCTTAGGAACTCCCTTAAAATCTTTCTAGCTTAGTGCGGAGTAGTGTGGTAACAGGAAACGGTTGTGTCTGGGGAACCACAGCAGCAGAAATCATTCTGCAGGCAGTCAAAAATGCTGTGAATTCAGTTTATACCCACAAGAATGACCATTACCAATGATGACACGCACATTATGGACTATTATTTAGTGAACATTCAATAGTTCCCTTCCTGCTCTGTGGGAGCCTCCAGCCAGATTGGGACTTAGAGCCTCAACACTACAGAAGGTCCTACCACTTGAGCTGTCCAAGCTTCTACAATTCAAGATTAAAAAGCATCTCTTAAAATAGTAAGCTGTAGTGGATGGAAGATGAATACGACACCAACTCTGCCAGTGTGCTACATACAGTACATATGATCAGAAAACAGTTATGTTCTCATGTTTTTCTTGAAGGAATTGTTATCAAAGTGCCTCTCCTGCTGTTACCTGCCAGACGATCCTAAGCCAAGTGTGTTTGATATAAATGAGCTGCTCTCCCTGACTGATTTGACAAAGATGTACTTCAATACAGGTAGGGTTCTTGGATTTCTTTTTCATCCCATTTTACTTAAGGAACTGGTCCTCTGAGAAACTTAATGTTGTTTTGCTCCTTGTTCATCTTAGAATGGATCAGGATAAGAATGTGGCAGCCTAGTTTGTTAATGGTTTCTTCAGCAGAGCACTCTTTCCGTTCTAATTACATTTGTAGTTAGGAAATAACTATCTATAAAAGCTGCTTGTCAGTGAAGCACTATACAAACCAAACCACTTTCTGTAAGTGAAGTGTCTGCAGAATCCTATAATCTGTCTGGTGCAATGCGCCCCTTGTGAATTTTGTTGTTAGATATATGGCCATTGCTTCCCTCTCCTCATGAGGCTTTCAGCAAAATCCAGTTACATTTTATTGAAATGCTGAGGGGAAAAATACCTTCCATCCATTAGAATACTCTGATGTTTTGACACTTTGGATTGTTCAAAAATATTAAAACTTTTAATGGAGAGATGAGTTCCAGGAAATGTCGGAAATATGAAAACAGTCTGTTTTGGACCAACTGCCTGAGCTGTCAATGCCTTGTAGAACTGTAGTTCTGAGTGTCTTTGTGCTATATTCTCTCCTATGGGTTTGCTCTTTGGCTGGACTGTGCATCACTTCCTGTGATGCACTGTAGTCTTTGTGTCTAAGTCGCCATGGGATTCGCATGGTGCAATGCCTGTCGTAGCACTTTGAGCCTCTTCCGTAAAATGTCCTCAGTGCTCAGAGTAATGGGAAGTCTACTCTGATACCTGCCATTGTAAATATTGTTAGTTCAGCGATTAGTAACATTTTTTGGATGTAGCTTTGATGCTCCATGAAAGTTACTTTGAGCAGTTTTAAGCTCCCTTAGAGATGATTCCCATGGCTATTGTAAGAAGACCAGCAGAAAGAAATGGACAGAAAACATGGCTGCTGATGGCAGAGCATCTGTATTTATGATGTCCAAATGACAAAACAAAGCATTGTTGAGTTGACGTAGAGGATAATATGACTAAAAGCAGGGAGGCAGCATCCAGAAATATTGCTTCCTACACAATGCTGAAAGACGGGGGTAATATTTCTGTCTATGCTTACGCTGACTTGATTAACCTTGCCTCAAATATCAGGAAATCTGAGCCAGAGTATATTACATATGAAACATCTTGCATTGACTTCAGTGGGCTGTCTGCTTCCCAACTTCAGCTGAAGGACTTCGCTGGTAGCAGTCAGAAAAAACACCCAAACTGCAAGGATGACTGGGTAGCATAGTATCACGGGCCTGTTACACTTATGCTGGGAGAAGAAAAGCAAGTTTGAATTGAACAGTTTTGTTCTTCCTTTATGTGTAATGATCCTGGACCAGATCCTCAGCAGTTCAAACTGATGTAGGTCCAGTGATTGCAGTGCATGTAAATTGTTTCCTACTCAGTGAGGCACCGATCCATGCATAAAATAGACACTTCTGCAAGGCACAGTAGCTATAGGCCCCCAGTGGGTGTAAGTTTTCAGTGTAGCTGAAGTAAACTCAAACTGCTATTTTTTTCTGCACAAGACATTGAAAGTAAGCAAAACTGAAAAATCTGCATTTAACATTTTATTACATAAATGATTTACCTATTGTGCTAATATCATCCCCATTGCTGTAGTATCCAAGTGCTTCAACATTGTATGCAGATGATAAATGCTCTTCAATCTCTGCGGTCAGGAAGTAGGATTGGGAGTCAAACCATGGAGAGACTAGGAGTTTGTCTACACTGTGGTGGGACAGCTCTGCAGCAGGGGCAACCTGAGTATGCTCCCCTGTAGCTTTGCTGCTCTGCTTGTGGGTCTGGAGCATGCTAGCAGGAGTAGGGGTAGCTGATGCTCAGGAATGCCCTAAGTGAGCTGCACTCCCACTGACACGTCAACATGTATACCCTAACGGCAAAGGGCCAAGGTGAAGTAGCAGAGCTGAAAGCTGAACACGGGTCTCCTAAGCAAGCCCCTCAAAGGCCATCTTTCCATCTTAATACACTTCAATACACTTTAGGTTCATTCTGTTTTTTTGCCATCCTCAGAAATTAGCCAGATCCTGGACTGCTCCCTGGGTTTAGCTTTAGGATTACAGACCCATTGGCTACACCTCCCTGGAGTGTCTGTGAAATGTCTGAAAAGCATCAGTATAAATAATGTGGCTAAATGGGACTGGGGACAGGATGGCTTTCAGTACAAGTTACAGGTTTGTGCTTGGTGCCAGGCCATGTTGATGAGACCAAGTGTTGCCTTCAGTCAGTCTGAGCACTCCTCTGTTGGCATTTCACTTCATAGCCACTGCTTGCTTGGCCTCCTGGTCTCTGAGAGGGGCATGTTGAGGAATTGCCCTGCCCATGAAACTTCTCTCCAACTCCGCTTGGCTCCAATAGAGGGGTGGTAGAGATAGGAATTGGGGTGCAGGAGGGCAGAAAGTCAGGGGTTTGTTAATTATGGGATTGTTGTTGGAGGACTGCTTGTACTCTGGGCTGAAAGAGTTCTGGAAATGCTACAACATGCAGGCTGGGGCATAGCTCTCCCTTGGGTCTGGACTGCAGTGGAGAGGTAGGAGATCAAAGCTCAGGGTTTATAGTGTACATGGTTGGTACGTTTGGGCTTGAAGGCATCAGTGTAGCCACAGGCATAGTGGTGAGGAGGCTGCAGAACTGACTTAAGCCTTCACCTTGACTCTGTGGTCATAGAGCAATATTCCGAGTCCTGGGCCAGGTGCTCGGCTGGCAGAAGGTAGAGCAGTATATTCACCATGGTGAGATTCAGTTGCATATGGTTGTACTCATGCTGCTACCTCAATTCCTTGGTGTATGAACTTCTGATTTATAGATCTATACCCATGTTTGCCTATAGCAGTTTGCTATGACAGTTTGAATATAAATGTGGCCCAACTTAATGCCCTCCCTAGAAATGTGGAAAAAGGTCCCTTTCATCTCCCAAATAGGCAATGCTTGCAGAAGAGAAGAAACACAGCACTACTTTGGGAAGAGAAAATATAATGCATCAATAATATGCAAATACTAAGTATAACACTATCTTGGATGGCAGTCCTTTGCCTCAGTTTTCCCCACTTTCTGGTGTGACTAACCATTAGATAAATGTACCTTTGCCACTTTGCTTTTCCATCTGCTGTGTCTCGCTCATTGTGTTATCAGGAATTATTGAAGCTGCATGATCTGGGGGATGTACAGAGGCAGGTTCGCTGCTAGCTGAGGAGACTGGGAGTGAAGTGTACTTTGGCTTCTATGAAGAGATGCACTGCTGCCGCTTCCATGCTGGCTCTCCACACAGCCTGGTTTAGGCCCAAGGCACCACCACCATCTCACCCAGCTATTAGTGATTACAGCTCTATTCTTAGGGTAGGCTGTGCCATGGTCCTGTATGGCTATATCTTATAACCCACTGTCTGCAGCTGTAATGTTGTGTCAAAGCTCAGCTACCTGCCCTGGTACTTAGTGCAGTGGTTCTCTGCCTTTTTAGGTTCAGGGCACCCTCAATACCTTTATCTAATTTGGCATCATGGTGGTTGAGAATCACTGTTGTATTGCTTCAGCTCTCCACAGTGGTTCTCAGCTGGGGTGCAGCCACAGCCAGGTGGAACTGCCCTGCACACCTTGTGCACAGCCAGGTAAGCCTGAAGCAGGTAGCTGTGCTCACTATTGCTTCAGCCCTTCCTGGTCTGACCCCACACACTCCTTCTGGAAGCAGGCATGGGGGATTAAGTGGAACCATTCTCCATGCCCTCTGCTTCTGGAGGACTGGGAAGAGCTGCAGCAAGAGCAGGTGAGCCTTCCTGCTTATGTGGCTGTGCACTGAAGCACACGGGGCAGTTCTACCCGGCTGCAGCAGGGGCAGTGCCTGTGCTGCTGCACCCCTGAAAGGGTCCCATGGCCCAGTCGAGAACCACCGACTTAATGATTCCAGTTATCCATGAGTCCAGTGATGGAGAAAATCTGAGAACTGTTACCCTCCCCGCATTTTTCATCACCACATACTCTATCTCCTCAGCCAGCTCTTAGTGATTTCCGGTTTGGTGATAGCAGGGTGAGACAGGAGACAGACTCATCAGGTCTACTGTTATTAAATTCTGCTTCCCCAGCAAGAGGAAAAGTGACATGTGGGGCTCTTCAACAGAGTCGAGGTTACCAGGTGGATGCACCTGTTTTACTTCCCCACTCCCTGCTTTTTGCTCACTACCTTACACTTTGAGACTGCCCTTGCCTTGGACTTATTCAGTACAGGTCTGCTGCCTTTTAGTCACACTGGGTGGGTGGTCATTTATTGTAAGTCACTCTGAGCCTTTTGGATAGGACAGGATATAAATCTAAATAAGAATGATTTACCTCAGTACACAAAACTAAAGTGAATCTTTATTCAAATAACAAAATGTTTGCTTTGGCATAAGGGCCGTTGCCCATACAAATGAGGGTCTGCTGATTTGATGTTTTTCCAGTTCCAGCAGATGACAGGAGAGAGTTCTTTCACTTCTGTTCCCCAGACCATAGGGCTACATCAAGAGAAACTTCCACGTTTTCTTATTTTATTTTGCAGTTGGAGACCTTTTGAGTCGGATTACACTGATGCTGGGTATTTATGGATCACTGGCCATGTTCCTGACCATGGCTCCCTTCAGCCTTGCAGAACTCTTCTGGTCAGTAAAAAATCTCTTAACATTAGGAAACTGTTCTCCTTAGCAGCAGCTTCAGATGACATCCATGTTAATAAGGCCCTGACTATCCTGCCTCTGTGCTGAGCTTGGGACTACCCCTGAGAAACGAGCCCTGTTCGCTTTCTGCTAGGCCAGAAGTTAGGCAGCATAGAGGGCAGAGGGGTCCTGAGCACGTGCTCTACACCACACACACAACTGACTTTCAACCAGTTGATTAAATGTGTCTAATCCTACCTACAACAACAGCCATTCCAAAATCATGTTTCAGGCTCCCAAAGTCCTGAGCTTTTAAAGAAACAATAACTAATTCTTTTATTTATCTTCTGAACATGAGTTGATGAGTTTAGTGAATGACAAGCAGTCTGCAGCAGTGAATACTGCAAACTTTTATTTTAATGAAATGGAAACTAAGGCTCATAAATCATGACATGGGTGCCATGAGATTGAAAAGGATCTTAAAGGTCATTTAGTCCAATCCCTAAAGCTATTTCCTGAAAGGAATTTGAACCCTGGACCCTCAGATAAAAAGTCTGATGGTCCTACCAACTGAACTATTCAGGCTTACCTGAATCTAAGGTAAGGAGGAGATCTGAGAAAAATTACTAAATGTTGTGACTTGTATAATAAATTGCAAGTTTTTTTCAGTCTCATCTATTTAATTTTGTTGCTCATGGCACAACATCTGAATGCCTCAGAGAATGATACTGATTTCTCTCCCATCCTTTTTAGCCAACAAGAGACACGCTGTCACCAACAGGAATATTCCTTGGAAATTTTGGACAGTCTAGTTGAAAATGGACTTGTTTTGTAGCTTCATTATGACTTTTGCTCCCAAGATAAATGGGAATAAGTCCCTGCTTCTTTGCAACCTTAATTGACAGTGAATGTTAGAAAATGGGTCAGATATATAATGCAAGCATAAACTTCCGCATTGATTTCAGACTTGTCAGTGATGGGTCTGGCTTCCAGCCCTTACTTAGTGATCTTATTCCAAGGGATTCAGGCAATGGCTTGTAACAGCCACAGTAAGAAAAAATTGTTAATGTTGTTGAAGGAATTCTAACAACAACAACAAATCTGATACTTGGAGAGACAGTGGGCATGTCTACACATGATATTAGTGCAACACAATAAATTCTGGTGAAATTTGTGTCGGAGTTTATTGCTTCTAGGCACAGTGTTTATACATGTGCCCAGGACCACAGCACATTGAACTGGAGGGATACAGCCCCATCTGAGTGGTGTCCTTGGCCCTAGATCAGGCTGCTCCCTCCCAGCTCACTGTGCTATGGAGGGGCTGGCTGGGGCATGAGGGTGTTAGTTTGGGGATAACTAGTGCCAGGGTGGGAATGCATGTCTCTGGGGCCAGATATGGGGTGGGACAGA
>NW_017729002.1:7969191-7969901 GCF_001723915.1 Gavialis gangeticus | reverse complement strand
TGAGGGTGTTAGTTTGGGGATAACTAGTGCCAGGGTGGGAATGCATGTCTCTGGGGCCAGATATGGGGTGGGACAGAGCCACAGGCAATTTGTCCAGGGGGTGGTTGGTGGGCTGGCTCCCTGCTGCTGCTTGCAGTCCCAAGGAGGGGATCATTGTGGGTGGCAAATGCCCCCCCCCCAATTTGTGTATGGGGTGGGGGCAGATGTGGGCTGCCCATTGAGGGCTTGGGGCTTCTTGCCTTGCTGACATCTCCATGGGAGCCCTGTGCAGGCTTTGCTGCCATGGCAAGGCACCACTTGCCTGCCTGGCAGCTGCGGGGGTGGTGAGCGTGGTGGTGCCATGGCAATGCGGCTGATATGGGGCTCCCATAGGGAGGGCAGAAAGGCAAGAAGCCCTAAGCCTGCAGCGGTAGCCCACATCTGCCCTCACCTCTATGGGCTCCTCTTGCCTCTGCTCCAGCCATGATGCTGGGGGGCAGGAGAGATGGACATGTGTCCTGCCTTTCCATTTTGAAAAGGTGGTTACTCTAGTTAGCTAGCAGGGAGCCCCCACATTGTAGCACCCTCGTGTCCCAGTCAGCCCTGTCTACACATGTGTTTTGCTGCACGTAACAATTTCGCTGTAGGATAGTACTTGTCAGCCAGTACTACCCTGCAGCAGAGTTAATTAGTTTATTGTGGCCTGATAGCACCACATGTGCAGACAGTGA
>NW_017729002.1:7951646-7964191 GCF_001723915.1 Gavialis gangeticus | reverse complement strand
TCTAGTTAGCTAGCAGGGAGCCCCCACATTGTAGCACCCTCGTGTCCCAGTCAGCCCTGTCTACACATGTGTTTTGCTGCACGTAACAATTTCGCTGTAGGATAGTACTTGTCAGCCAGTACTACCCTGCAGCAGAGTTAATTAGTTTATTGTGGCCTGATAGCACCACATGTGCAGACAGGGATGATTTACACTGGAGCTAATTAATCAGCTCTGCAGTAAAGCATCTTGTGTAGATGTACCCAGTATCCATGTGTTTAATGCCTTCTCTCCTCTCCCAGCGCAAAGAATATTTTTCCTGAACTGCAATGCAGACAATTCAGTACATATTTGATCTCTATGCAGCATTTTCAGATATCCTTTCTTAATACAATCTTTCCAGTCTGCAGCTGGGTGGGGGAGCTGTATGCTCCAAGCCAGCTCATTTCTGTAGTGCAGGCAGGTCATTAAATGAGCACGTTTATTCTTTGGGGAGTGAAATTAATAGGAAAAAGCTCTTAGACTGCAGACAATGTAGTTCAGGAGTGAATTCCAGGCCCTTTGGTGTAGTGTTTTGTGTGGCTCCTTATTTGCATCGTGAACAGCAGAGGGCAGTGGTGCTTTAGCAATAGTGTGTTTCTGCTCTTGGCTTCAGCTATGATTTTCAGAGAATATAAAACCTATCCTGCAAGGTGCTGAAGTGAGCAGATTAGAGTCTCAGAACCCTGCATAAGGCACTCAGTACTTTGCAGGATGAGACACTGACTCTGAACTAGCGTGGGTTTGCAGAAGGAGAGAGAGAGAGAGAGAGGGGAATTCTCAAATCCTTCCTTGCATAGGCTCAGATGTAAGCTCTGCTACATTAATAGCACAGTATCCTACAACCCTCTGGGATATCGATAGGCTACTCAGTTGGAATCAGACTTCGTTTCTCTGCAAGCTGACTCGTGCCAGGGAGTTCTGTAAAGGTCAGACGCCCTGAATCCCTGGTGCACTAGTTTTCTGAACCGCAGACTTTACAACAGAGGGAAGTGCTTCAGTCTGATTCATCATACCCCAGTACCCAGCTTCTCACCTTATACTTTCATTATAAGACAGCATGGTAGTCTGAAAGAAGAGGGCGCAGAGACTTTGCAGGTATTGTGACTTTCTCTCTGAAACCTGCAGATTGAGGTTTTGAGTGAGATTCTCAGTAAATATATAGTTGGAAGAAAGAATTGTATTAGTAGTCTTTTTATGCGTTACAGAAGCTGAGCTTCTGCCTTTACTTCTAAGAGAAGAGGAATGATATGGTCTGAAAGCCAGGTCACCAGCTGGTCCATGCTGGTATGGTTCCTGTGATCCCAATGCCTCACACCAGTGAAAGTTCTGGCCTTCTGTGTTGCATTAAAGATATTGTCACCTCTTTGTATTAGGCACTCAGTACAGTAATTAAAATACACTAATATCATCCTCCTGCCCACCTTTCTGCTTTCTTCTATTCTGTCTCTGTCCAAGTTCTGTGGTGCCCATCACCATGGTATCTGAGCACCCTTTCCTTATTTGTCTTTTTTCCATTCTGCACAAATAACTGGAAAATAGCAGACATTGCAAATTTCTTTGAAAGTATGCAGGCCACTAGATCACTGGCAATCCCTTGCAGTGGAGGATGACTGTCTTCCATGATTGCCTTATCTGTGGGTCCAAAGATGGCCAACGAGGGCAATCCAGGAGCAACAGCTTCTACTGCTACTTGGCCATGCATTTCTGTGCGAGGTGGATGGCTCTGGATTCCTGGTTTAGTTCATGACACATTTTTTCTACTGCTCCCACTTTTCTGTTCCTGTTGTCATTGTGAGGTTTCTAATATAACCTTTACTCATTGCTTCTAATTGTTTAAAGATGGAGCTGTTAGCTAGGTCCTGATCACTTTGTTGTAGATACCAGTACTATTATCAGTGTCCGTTTGTTTGTTTTTTGGAGGATTCTGGTTAAAATATGTATAACAGCTATATGCTGTTTCATAGACCTATTTGGCCAGTGTAATTAATTATTTAGGGATAGTGATACTTGGAGCTGCTCCCTCAACTAGTTGGACATGCGATCCATAAAAAAATACAAACCCAGTAAAGTTGTTATCCAAGAGTCATTAGGGTGTAAAGATTCTGGCATGTTCAGTTTTGTGTACCATGACTGATGGTCAAGCCATCACTCAGGTTTTGATGTAGAATTGCCTGTTCCTCAGGGTTTTTTCCCACCAAACTATAAGATCTAGTATAACTTCAGGAGGGGACCATTGCAGCCATAAATTTCTGAGCTGCTAAAACCGTGTAAAAATGCGAGAAGCCATTTGGATACTGTGGAGGAAATAGATTAAGAAGAGGAAAGAAGAAATAAAATAAGCCAGATTTCCTCAAAGAGCCAAGGTGCGTTAGGCATGCATCCTACAGAAAATCAGTGGGAGAAGCATGCCTATTTGCACATCCACTCTAGATTTCAAGAGAAGTCCCATTAGGAATTAATAGTGAAACCTGCACAAGAATGAAATGTGAAGGACTATGACAAGGTACAAGCGTGAGAAATTTCTGGATATTCTCTGGTTACTCTTGTCCACTGTTCCAAGGTGAGTCCCTTTGGGGAGTGGGGAGTTGAGACTGGTGCTAATTTTCTGCTCACATCTTGCTGGGGCTACTGGAGTCTGAAAAATGTTCATGCATAAATACTATCAGAGGCCAAAAGGTATTCCTTTATTCTCTCCCTCTTCCACTCCTCTGGAGGGATGTATTAATGAAGGCTTTGGTAGCACTTAGTTCATCTTTTATACACAAGAAATCTAGGTCCTGTCTGCCTCCTTATTCATGGAAGAGTTTTGGGACAACCAGAGAACTAGTATGCTTGTGCTAGTTAGAGAAATAATGCTACTTCAACTTCCTGAAGTGCAAAAACAGGATTTTTCCTTTGGCTTATTGGACATGATTCATATTCGCACTTCCTGCCTGTTGTGACAGTATAAGGGGGTCTTGGTGTGAATTAGAAGTAGGTCCTTTGGTTTTATTGGTCTTCTAACACTCACTCTAATTCCCACTGAGCAGTTGGGAGTAAAACTTCCCCAGCACACCTGCCATTGCATTTATGGGTTGATGCGGTTTAGATCCATAGCAAGGCCTCCAGTGAGCATTTCAGGAAAGTTGATCAGATATAACAATTCTTAAATGTTTCATAGATGAAAAACAAACAGAACAACAAATGTTTTGAAACCAAATCAAACCTTGCAGGCTTTCTTGGTCCATTGGAAAGCTGAAGAAAAACGCCAGAAGTCCAATTTGCTTTCTGATTTAAGTCACCTTTTAAAATCTGCTTCCCTCATGGCGTGAATGTTTGTGGAAGGCAAATGCACAGAAGGCATGAATGCAGCTGGAGGGAATTTGTTTAAAATGTGAAGAAATATTAATAGGAAAAATTTTTTTTGCATTATTCAGCTGGCTCTATTATTTATTACTTTTTCTTGCTTGTTCTGCATCACTTTAAAACCCAAAGAAATTACTGTACTTATGAAAGGCAGCATTGTGCTGTGCAGTCTGTTTTTTAAATAAGTTCCCTTTATAGGATATATTGTGTGGCTATTTCATTGTTGCTTAGTTTGAAATGACTAATGTGTCAGGTTGGATTTTGACATTGGCCTAGGAGAAAAGAAATTCATATTCATGCTGCTTGCTCTTGCTGGAGCCCTGGCTTCACTTGAATTTCTTCTTAAACCTGAGGTTATCCTGCAATGAGGGGAATGTGTGGGAGCCAGGAGGGTGAGGTGAATGAGTAATGTGTTGCGAGTGTGGGCAGCGGGTTCTCACTGCTGGCTTTCATAAAAAAGATGAAGGAGACAGGATTCTATTAATCCCAAAGCTGGAGTTAATTTCACATCCTGAGCAAATGAGAGCCTTCTTTGGAGGGCCATTTCTCCCTTCGTTGCCTGTGTAGTGCTTGCTAACGCCACTGCTGTGGAATTGGGTATAAGACCCTGGTTCTTGTACCCATACAGACCCTTTTGTGTCGCACATCAGCATCTCTAAGCCCCTGTTGATGGTTGTAGGAGTGGGAATTTTCATGCTGAATGAAAGAGTTGGAAGGAAGGAATATAGCTAAAAAAGCCTGCATGGTGCCTGGTCTCTAACTTTCTTCCTGAAGGGGTCTGGGAGGTTGGGATGCGTGTAGCAGAAGGGTCGTTAACTGATGGGGTAGATGAAAGAACCTTGAGGCTATAGTAGACCTATTGATCCCACAGTGCTGCTCTCGGGTAAGCTAGTGTGGTGGTGGGGGCAACCTTTTGTGCAGGTGTGCCACATTAGCTGTGCACTCTCCCTGAGTGCCACTCGGCTCCCCTTCTCTTGCCTGATGTATCGCACTGCTTTCTACTCCCTGCTCTGTGCTCTCCACCCTACCTGCTGCTCTGCTTTCTGCCCTGTCTGCTGCTGTGCTGTCTCCCTTCTATGATCTGCTGTGGGGCACACACCTAGGCTGCTTGTGGCACATGTAGTAGCTTGGCTGCTCCTGTGCTAGTGGATTAGCAATGAAAAATCTGTCCTTCCTGGGTTATTGTTCCCATAACCTCTCAGGTGCGCAGAGTGTGCAGTGTCATCTGTGGACTGCTCCCATCCTGTTCCAGTGGATCTGGAGCCCTGCATGACCATGGGAGAGAAGAAATAGGTGGTTAGCCATGTTAGTCTGAAGTCAGGCAGAAGGCAGGATAGATTTGCACCTTGTAGACTAGCAAAATCAAATGTATAGCAGTTTAGCTTTCATGAGTCCAAGCTCACTTCACTGGTTGCTGTGAAAGGAAGGTCAGTATTTACCCTTCAAGAAGAATGCCCATCAATAATGATATCACTTTCAACTGGTAATACAGCCTGTTTAATCTAAGTGGCTTATAAATTCAGTCCTGTGAAATGTCAGCACAGCCTAGCGGAGTCCAGCCATGCACAACCACAATGCGGGTCTAGTCCTGAGAAATAAGTGTACATCATACAGTCTATCACAGCAGTTTACCCAGTCTTTTGCTTTCATATCTAGCTTTTCTGTGGATTGGTAAGCAACTCCTGTAGCCCCACCTGGTGCTGAGACTCATTTGCTCGAAAGCAATCTCGCCACCTTGGCAAGGGATGTTCCTTACTTATTACACAGAATTTCAAAGCCTTCCATTTATTTTCAGTGTCGTTCTTTAATGGATGCTTTGCCCTTGACATCTCTGCCAGCGGAAAGTGTAATCTTATCACCCCTGGGGTGCGGCTGATGCTTTGGTATAGGCCAGTGTAATCAACTGCTGGGGATACTTAAGCAGTTCCAATTTAGATGAAAGCAATGAATGTAAATTTAATATTTGATTTATTGCCACAATTCTTGACAAAGGGATCTCCTTTTACATTGCCATACCACTCAAGGATTATGACATACTGAGTTCCTGAGGTTGTGTGACTTGCTAGCTGGCATTTTACGCAAGTGTTAAGTGATAGATGAAGGCTGAAGTCTGTGGAGCTGATTCTAGGCACATGGGAGTTCCTATTGCAGGTAGGGGGGACTCTTAGATTAGGGACAGACTTTACATACAAACCACTTTAAGTAATCAGAAACCAGTTTAAGCCTGTAACAGAACAGAAGTTAAGTGCATATAAACTGGTTTCAAAATTGCTGAAACTGGTTTATGATAGGCCTGGATGAATGTAGTATATCAAACTTAACTGATTTAGGTTAAACCAGTTGATCACACTTCTATCCCAGATCTCCTCCTGACTCAAGTTTAACTTGCAGTCCCCCAGCATCCCCCTTCTCAGTGTGGGCAGGTTTGCCTTGGCTCAAACTGTCTGCTCCAGCAGAGCAGGGCTGGCCCTGCTCCTGGGGCTGTCGAAGCTGAGGCAGTAAAGCATCTGTTCTGCAGCCTTGGTCCTGCCTGTGCATGTCAGCCTGGCAGGGCAGGGGGGCAGGGATGCAGGGAAAGGGGTATATTGGCTCCAGCCCCAATCCCTACTATGTGAGGGTCCCGCCCCACCTCAGCCTGCGCCAGCAGGTGGGAGGGGAGGAGCAGTCCCTCCAGCCTGGGGTTAGTCTGGATCCCTGGGGGGTGGGAGGGACTGAAGAGAGGGATTCCACTTCTGCACTGGTGGCAGGGCTTAGGGAATCCTGCCCAGGGTGGGGGAGGCCCCTGTTGAGGCATGGGGATCCCTCCCATATGAGCTGATGCGGGGTGCTGGCTCAGCCCTGGGCTGGAGGAACTGTTTCCCCTGTCCCACCACCCCCACACCTATGGGGGTTGGGCTAAGCTGGTGCTGGACCATGCTGAAGGGTGGGAGGGGAGAATTCCCTTTCTGCACTGGCAGCAAAACTCGGGGGACCCTGCCCAGGGTGGCTGAGGCATGGAGGTCCCCCCACATGGGCTGATTCTGGATGTTTCATAGTTTCATAGTTGGTAGGGTTGGAAGGGACCTAAGCAGATCATCTGGTCCGATCCCCTGCCATGGTCCAACAAGGCATTTCCCCTGGTGGGACTGTGCACCGTTTGGGCTTGGTGGAGGTCCTGTAACTCAGCTAGGAACCTACGTGAGGGGTGAGACCTGGCTGACTGCTCTTCCCAGCAGATGTCTGGGTAGTTTAGGTCACCCATGATGACCACGGCCCTTGATTTAACTGCCTCTGCAAGCTGACCTGAGATTTCCCGGTCCAGCTCTTCTCCCTGGAGCTGGCTGGGCCCCAGGTTGGAGGGGCTGTTCCTCCCCTGCCCCATTCATCTTCCTCACAGGGACAGCAGGGGGTTGGGGGCACGTGCTGGGCAGACAATAAAAAACAGGCCCTGCTTGGCTGCATTTGGGTGCCCTTGGCAGTGGCATGCTCTAGCACCCCCCCGGCATCTGGTCTAGGCCACTGTAGGCTTCTGGCTGCATTTCTGGATTCAAAAGTGCATGTCAGTTTACTGCATTATTGGTTCAATCTGTGCAGCTGAATGAAACCTGCAAAGATTGAATTGATTCAGCCTTAGGCTTTTTGACTGTCTGTATTTAGTCTTAAAATAAACAGAAATTACACATCATTTCACACATTGGTGTTCCTTTACTGGCCAGGTTAGTGGGAGGGAAGTAGCTGTTGTGATTGCATTGCTCTGCCTCACAACTCTGTGCAGTGCTTTAGCAAGCGGGGGGGGGACATGGACAGAACGAGTGGGCTGACCGCCCTGGGTGCTGAAGCGAAGGGGCGCCAACAGGCGCTGCCCAGCTGAGGCAGGGCATGGGATGGAGCCATGAGTGGCTTATTTGTGGGGAGTGGGGTGTGGAGATAAGGGAAGGGCGGCTCCTGCCTCTGCGTGTACTCCCGGGCAGGCATGGCAGGGCATGTGCCCCATGGTTCTGTGTGTGGGGCGAGGGCAGGCGGCTGCTGCTGCTGTGGGCTTTGGCCCAGGTGCCAAACCTCATTGCTACAGCACTGACTGTGTTTCTAAGGAAGCTTCCTGTCTGCAGGAATAGTTTCCATTTTGGGTGATGTGTAATGAATATCAGAGGTGACGTTTTCTGTCGTTCACCTTTCTTCCACAAAGAATAGTTGTTCAGACTGAGTGTACAGGTGGATCTCTTTTCTTTTGCCACAAAACATCTGCAGCCTGCATAGGTTTTCTATTTTTGGTCTGGAAAAACAGAATGAGGAACAGGCCTATTGTCTTTTTAATAGATTTACATTTCTCTCATTGGTACATCTGAAGGGGTGGGGAATTTGGAACAACACGTGACAGGAAATTATTCCCTTTGCTAAGGTTTTGGTGAATTGGTGAAATCTGTGGTTTGGAAAACATAATGTGGTTGTCCCCACCATGCTTCTAGGTCTACCTGTAACCATGAAGTTAAACTAGACAGACTTTGTAGCTCCTGAGTATAGCTGGATGTGCTGAAATGCCAGTCCTGTGATTAGTTTACTATGGATGGGCCCCTACACCTGCATAAAACTCCAGCTGAATCACTTGTAGAATCCAGGCCTGAGTCAATGCCTGCAGATATCTCATTTAAAGAGAGCCTGTAAAACGCATTCAAGAGACTGGATTACACTATTTCAACAGGTCATGTAACTACTACAGCCAGTTTTTCGGAGTGGCTGCTGATCCTGTTCCTACCTGTGTCCTTGGGCTCCAGCTTGTGTCTGACCCTGGGCACCTATCTATGGCTGTGTGCCATAATCTGTGAAAAACTGAATGTAGGTGGATGCTTAGCAGGAATCTGAAACATTTATGCAAGCATGTCACTTTAAATGTGTATAAATATTCAAAAACTAACCTAAAAGGGCTTTCATGTCATGCAGCAAGCCATTCGAGAATGCTGCTCATTCATTCGCAGGAATATTTTAGTACTTTAAAAAATTGCTACAAAACATCTGCAGTATGCAGAGCTGATTGGAAAAGCATCTTGTAGGCATTCTGTGATGCATCCCTGATGAATTTATTACCTTTAGTTGGCTGACTCTCAGAAAATCCTTCTTCTTTCATGTAGATGGCACTCTGCTGTCTGGGAAAGACTTTTATAGATTGCTTTGGAGAGGAGAGGGCTCAGCAGCTACTGCTGCTTAAATTTACTTGAGCTTATATTGCATGAGTGGGGAGGAAAGAAAAGATGCATAAAAGAGAATCTTGATATTGGTACTGTTCCCAAAATGTTATGAGCTAAATGAGCATGGAGGAATTGCTGGAAAAATTGCAGGTGCCTTAAAGTAAGTTGTATATTCAGAACTAAGTAACAATAATTTATTCAAAGGCCTCTTACTATTAGATCTTTTCCTTGAGTAACAGGACTCTCTACTTGGAAGCTGTTCTTTAAGGGTGCCTATAGATGTGACAGGTGGCTGCTCTGATATGCTGTAATTATGTGCTGGGAGGCTTCTCTGATGTGTGATAATTAGTGCGTTCCAGCCAGCCTCCATGTTTTGTGTATCAGCATCCCCGTGCTTCAAAATGGTGGCAGGGATGCTTTATCTGGAGCTTTAGTTAAAGTTCCTCTTCTGTCATTTTGAAGCACAGGGATGCTGATACATGAGACACTGCAGCTTTCAGAGCTGCTCCAATTAAAGTGCCCCCCAACTTCTGGAGCACCTGTAAAAATGCTGTGTTCTTGATCCTAGGTTTGGCCTGTGTATTGAATACTCAGTCTCTTTTGACTCCTGCACTGTATGTAGTTCCCTGGACCATTATTTGTAGTTTACCATATTTTTTCCACTTACAATTCTCACCTTTTTTCCCCAGAAATCATTTGCTTGAAATTGTTGCGTGCATGATAAATGAAGAAATATGGTAATAGCAGTTTGTCTCTTAAGCCTCTGCGGGGGCAAGAATGGGGAGAGGGGCAAAAGTAACATTGCATCTGCTCCATAGGCCAAATATACTGGACTCCCCAGCTACTTCTACTCAGTTATTTACTGCTACTTACCAAAATTTTCAAGGAAAAATAATTTTTTTCATTCTACTATTCAAAAATAAAGTGTGCCTCTTATTCTGGGGTGTGTTGTATGTAGAAAATATGGCACATCTCCAACACAAGATGTCACCTAGTGTTTTTGCTGCAGATGCCTGTCAAGCACCCAAAGAAACATCAGTTTTGGCAGCAAAAAAAATGGGGTGACATTTCCTTCAGCTGCCCCAAACCTCCATTGCCACTCTAGAAGTGTTTCCCAGAGTGCCTTTCACTCACTTGCACATGCCCCTGTGCCATCCATCACTCTCCTGCTGGAGCTGAAGCTGGGAGGTTGCCAGAGGAGTGAGGATAGGGGGCAGGAGAACAAGGTGCCTGTGTGCACTCCATTTTGGTGCCTCCTCCCTTAGGCTCCCGGGGATTGTGCTCCTCTTGCCCACCCATTGTGGCACCACTGCCCCTAGGTGTAGAGGGCCAGGACTCTATGATCACTCCACAGCCTCAGACAAAGGATACTGAGCTGCAGGATAGGAAGAGCTCATAGATTTTACATTTTGTAAAATTGGAGAGTGCTGTTTGCTCTCTGCTTGACATGCCTGGGCTCTACCAGAATCGAAGTGGTTAAAGACGGGGCCTCTCCCACTCCCCCCCCAGAAATTTGAGGGTTTTTTACCAAAAGTGATCTACTGAAATGCTGCCACAGAGCCTCAGGGGGAGTTGCAATTTGAGTGCCTCGAGCTCCCATTGTTTATTATATATGCCATGCTCCCTAGTTTGTCTCTTCTCTCATAATGTAGCATCTTAGCGAAGAGGTCAGTACGTTATAGTGGTTACATAGCTGTGGCTTATTCTAAGATACAAAATCTAGTTGTGGAGCTGTTACACATGAAGGTTTTTCAACAGTTACTAATAATATTGAATGCGCTTTCCAAGGGTATTTGGAATAGGCAAGCAGGGGTGGGGGGAGAGGGGACTGAGACACTTCTGGCTTCTTTCCCAGACTAAAGGATAGGAGCCAAGTGGCTGATCTTGTTGGAGGGGTGTGAGCAGAGTGAGGAGTACCAAAGGGAAGCATGAGAGAGATCAAGGAAAGTATCTTGAAAAAAGAGTGGAGACAGAAGTGAGGAGGGGGAGGCAAAATGTGCAGTGCAGAGAGAGACAAGGGGGACAAGAAAGTGAATAAAAGGAGAACAAGGGAATAAAAAAAGGCAAAAAGGAGCAGCTGCTGAACACAGAAAAGGAAAGAACATGCCTAAGGAAGAAAGAAGTGTTTGTAGCCAAGAAGGGAAGCATTGGAAGAAAAAAGCACGTTAATTACCTAGTTTTAAAATACCTTAGAAATGAGATTGCTGGGTCTTATCACTGTCACAACTTTTCTGAGTTACAAGGCCTAGTAGTCATATAAACTATTGGCTAGTGAGTCTCCTGTTAAGCCTGAGCATGTACTTAGTGCACATAGTCAGAGTTTGTATGGCATGTGGAATCTGTTGATCCAGAATTCTTTGAAAGCCCCTTTTTCTGCTGCCTGTCCTACTGTCTTGTGTAGCGAGAAAACCTTCTTAAAGGCTTGTCAATGGAGGAAGCTGCTGGTCTGATAGTGTGCCCTTGTCTGCTGAGAGTACTGCCTGGCTGAAATGTGGCTGGGAAGTGTGATTACTGTGACTAAATCTCGTGCAAGCCTCCTAGCAGCCTTGCCTGCTTAGAAAAGTAGAGGATGTCAGTGCTGGAAATAATGTCTGGGGATGTTTAGCTAAGATAATTCCATCTGTGTGTCCTCAGGAGCATGCGGGAGATGCACCTGTTCCAAATGAGCTCCCTCAGAGCCTGGGATACTCAACTGGAGTTTGCAAGTTGCTCTAAGAGAATAAAATAAACCATTCTTATTTCTTAGGAGAATCCTTTCTTTGCTCCTTTTGGAGTTAGCTTTGCCTCTGAAACACTTATGTATTCAGGGGTCTCTCTTTACATTGAACCATGAGAGAAGCAGGAATGCATGTATGAATGAAATAGGAATGCATGTCCACTGTCTTCACTGAACTGAGTGGTATCTCTCCATGACAATGGAAATTATTAGTGCATGACTTACTGGGGATTGTAACAGAGAAGCTGCTTAGATTTAGATTTTTTTTTTAATGCAGTCTTTAAAATAGTAGAGCACTGCATTAAACAGCAGTACTTCAGTGTACCCAAACAGGCAAAAGCTTATGACTAAGAGGATATACTTATCAGAAAGCAAAATCTAGATCTGATGTTTTATTTCTCCTTAAAATTAGGTCAAGCGCAGCAGTTTAGTATCCATGGACATGTACAGGCAATTCTATAGTTACGGTAGAGTTAAAACCTCAGTATAAAATAATAAAACCTTGAAGTATATTCTGGTGGTTAGTACATGTGAATGCCAAATCCACACTGAGAGAGGGCTTTGTTTCTGGACTGGCCACTAAACGGAAAAGAAGTCAGTCAGTTAGCTATAGCTGCCAGTTAAGAGAGTTAATCTTCTGGTTTAGGCAACTGAGATGTATTTTTAAATACTGCATATCCTGGGACCAAACTCTTTCAATGGCTTAAATGGGAGAGATGAGATTGGCATTTCACACTGCTTCAGAACTCCAGCACTACATATAACACACAGGGCACATCCCTATGAGTGGGAATGTGCATTTCTTGTGAACAAATAGCAGCAGCACATTTACGTCTCTAGGGAACTTCTCTGCACATATGCTCTGGCACATGACAAGTTGCTTTGGTTGGGGTAGGGGAGGCTGGGTCCAGCACCTGGGATGGCCCCAGCAGCCTTACTTGGGGTCCTGGGGCCTTCCTGGGGCTCCAGCACTGTCAATCCAGGTGTGTGGAGCCTGGCTGGCAGCTGGAGCATGGCTCTGGCTGGCCAGGCTCTAGTTTTAGGCGGCATGTGTTCCAGTCATGTATGCTGCCCCGCTTTTTTCTGGTATGGATTTTTTTAATATTGGGATGTTCCCATGTTAACCCCCTACTCCCTTGCTGCACTGCAAATTAGCAGTGCAGCAAACTCCTGCCTGCTGCACTGGTACTGCAAGCTGCACATTGCACACTCATCTGGATGTACCCATAGGGAGCAAATTTCATAGATTTCATAGACATTAGGGCTGGAATGGACCCCGGAGGATCATTGAGTTGAGCCCC
>NW_017729002.1:7937519-7946646 GCF_001723915.1 Gavialis gangeticus | reverse complement strand
TTTTTTCTGGTATGGATTTTTTTAATATTGGGATGTTCCCATGTTAACCCCCTACTCCCTTGCTGCACTGCAAATTAGCAGTGCAGCAAACTCCTGCCTGCTGCACTGGTACTGCAAGCTGCACATTGCACACTCATCTGGATGTACCCATAGGGAGCAAATTTCATAGATTTCATAGACATTAGGGCTGGAATGGACCCTGGAGGATCATTGAGTTGAGCCCCCTGCCCCAGGGGCAGGAAGTCAGCCGGGGTCATAGGATCCCAGCAAGATAAGCATCCAAATTTCTCTTGAAGGTGTTCAGAGTAGATGCTTGAACCACCTCCGATGGCAGGCTATTTCAGACCTTGGGGGCTTGGACAGTAAAGAAATTCTTCCTTATGTCTAGCCTAAAATAGTCTTGCAGGAGTTTATAACTGTTTGACCTTGTCATCCCTTGGGGGGCTCTGGTGAACAATCATTCCCCCAGATCCTGGTGAACATCCCTGATAAACTTATAAGTGGCCATCAGATCGCCCCTGAGCCTGCGCTTTTCCAGGCTGAAGAGCCCCATAGCTCTCGGCCTGTCATCGTAAGGTCTGTTTTCCTGACCTCTGATCATGCGCGTAGCTTTTCTCTGAACTCTCAAGCTTCTCCACATCCTTTTTGAATTGTGGAGCCCAAAACTGGATACAGTACTCCAGTACAAATTGGAAAATAAATTAAAGCTCTGTGCTTTCATAACTGAATATGCCCAGGCCACCACCTGGGCTTTCTTTGCTGGGTGGATTCAGAAGGAGTGCAGGGAAGGTGAATGGGGATCAGGGGAAAATGAGCATTTGCACGCGGCAGCCACTGCTATTTAAGTATTTTTCCTCCTATTGTACGTTGGTGCTAAATGGCACTTCTCGCTGCAACATTGGCTGTTGCCATCCAATAAAAGCCAGAAGTGCAGGGAATTAAGTTGTGTAATAGTTGTTGGGGTAATGGGAGAGGATCATAGCTGTGAATTCTAGTTTTTGTCTGAAACCTGAACTCAGTGGAAGGCAGTAGTGAAGAGTCAGGGAGATCTGGCTCAGCTCCGGTGTCAGTTAGTATGGCAGATGTAGTGTTGCTTTTTCCAGTAAACAGTATCACAGATATTTTCAGGTGGGTTCTGTACTGGAGCCCCACTGGCTCTCATAGAGATACGGCAGTTGTCACCTGCCGTGATTCTGGCCCTGCATACCTGTCTATACTGTATGTTGATAAAGAAGCGTGTGTTACATTCATTAAGCATTGCAGATCTCTTCCCTGCTTCATGCACTGCTTCTTCCTTTGCATGTGTATGTTTCTGACAGACCTCTCTGGGTGCCTGAGTATATTTCTTAGCTAGTTTTCTTGCCATATCCTATGAATATAGAGTAGTAGTTTCAGTTAAATTCTATGCACAAATTTCCAAAGGCTATAACCTTGCAAAACCAAAGGCCTGCAGCCTGGCCTCTCTTTTCAAATAAAGGCAGTCAGTGTTTCCTGCTTGTATTGCTCTGCAGTTGTGAAACAGCTCCATAAGGCCATACCCATTTCCTCCGTTGAGGCTCATGGTTTTTTTTTTTTTAACTCAAATCAGCCATTTAATCTGAGTTGAGTGAGGGGCTATAATGTCAATTGGCAGGAGTTTGTTTAAAACCAAAAAGGTTTTATTATATACCAATTATTATATTATATATTATAGCTATTTTACTTGTCCCTTTTGGTTTCTTTTTCATGTGTGTTGCTTATATTAGGGTGAAGCAAAAATGGTCTAAAAACCTATATGCTTCCCAGTCTGTGACTAATTTGCTTCTCTGATTTATCCCAGTTCTTTTCCTTTCAATCCCTGTGTGACTTCTTCAGCTCAGGAGCTGTTCTTGTACAGCTCCTCTCGCGCTAGGGCTTAATCTTTGGTGGTGCTAGTCAGCACTCCTAAAGAGAACAGGAGGGCCAGGAGATGAACACTCCACTCCTTGTCACAGCTGTCTCGCCTTTTGCAGGGTTAATATGTAATGGTGCACAGTCCTTGGTTTCATGGTGCGTTCCCCTTCAAGGACCCTTCTGAGATTCTTTGACCCTTTAAGGAATGTTTCTGCCACAACGAGCTTGGCGAAATGGGTAAACTCACAAGTGGGTTATTGCATCCAGGTACAGGATGGAACTGGAGAGTCTGTAAAGCTGCCTCCAGAGACAAAGGATACATATAGCTGTAGGAACTCTTAGACCACTTCTTGATTTAATAGAAGAGAAGGCGGGGAGGGGGGAGTAGGAGGAAAGCACTGCATGTTGTTGGCACAGAACAAATAAGAAAAAATTATTTGCTCTAGAAAGGAGTCACTGATGGTGGTGAGAAGTGACATTCAGGATCATGTCAGTACATGAACAGTGCCAGCTGGTAGAGCTCCAGATCTGGTTTCATACAGCGTAGACCAGAAAGCCTTTAACACTTCCCTGCTTCTGCAAAGATGGGACTTTGTATCTTTTGCCCTTTTCAGCAATATCCCGAGGTGCGCAGGAGAGAGCAATTACACAGTTATCTACTTGGATGAAAACCGCTGCTGGGGGCCCATCAGCAAGAGTAATGCTTACAGGATTTTTCTGGTGAGGCTTTTGGTGACGTTTTCTGGAACTTCTTAAAGTGTAGAAACATTTGTATGAAAAGATCCAGCTATCAGCTGTCATATTTTGTTCTCCTTCCCTCCCTTTTTCCCCCCCTAACAGGCTGGCTTTGTTTTCCTGATAGGACCTTTTGTATTTTTCTCCATTCAGAAGAATAAGTTTATTCAAATTCTTGCCACCACCATATCCTTCTCAGGTAAGAAGCAGCACGCATCAACGTTGGAGTTATTGCAGGCAGTTAAGTGTGTAGAAGTGATTATCTCCTTAAAGACTAGAAATGTTTTTTCCCAATAAATATAAGGTTCCTTTTTAAATGATTTATATTGCATTTTGCCACTGACTTGTGCGAAATGCTTAAATGGTTTAGGTTTAGGTTGTAGAGATTTATGACTGAAATAAGGTTGGGATTTTCAGCACATCCAATGGTGTTTGAAACTTAGGATGAATATGGCAGTTGACTCTGAAGTTCCTTTGAAAAATCTAGCTCAGTTGTGCTCAAACTTTTGGCCTAGTGGGCTGGAAGAGTGGCATGGGGCCAGTTTGCAGGCCGGATCCCACAGACTAGATCCAGCTTGGGGTCAGTCCGTGGGTGTGATGCAATGTGCTAGCCCAACCCCTGCATGTTGGATCTGGCCATGGAGTGGCCCCATGTGCCATGCTGGTGCAATCTGGCACATCGGGCTGCTGTTTCATTCAGTTCTGGGAGCTGTGGCAATTAATGCTGTCACCACTCCCCTGCCACCAAATTTCTGGACCCGTGGGGAGCCCTGCGGACCTGATGTGGCTCCCAGGTTGAAAGCTAAGCCCTACTGCTCTAGCTTAAAGCTAATTTCATGCAGGGGCCTTTGTAGAAAGGGCCCTTATTTCTGCTGGGGCATGTCGCTTGGAGATCATTTTTCAAAAGTGCTTTGGACCTAAAAATTTACTAAGGTTCAGGAATGGGGGTTGAGCATTTACACGGGGAGAAACATAACAGCAAACACTCAAGACAAGTTTTGGAAGAGAGAGAACTTTGCTTATGCCCAGCTGTGAGATTAGTATGGGACACTATGTCCTGAAGGGGCAGATTATTTCAGAACAGTTCTGTACGGGGCTTCACTTATCTTTCCCTGAAGCATGTAGTCATCAGTCTTGGAGGAAAGAAAACAGCAGAGCATCTGGTATCTATATTGGATCCAATATGGCAGTTCTTGCTTATATTTTGCTCTCGAACCTGGATGCTGAAAAATCTGGCAATTGAAATTGCCCCAGGATTGACTTAAATTAGAGCTGAACTGTTTTGAAAAATCTGGCTCTAGCTTTGCAAGTGGTCACCTTCTGAAAAGTATGCTCTAAGAGGCTGATCTGTAGTCTACCAAATTTACCTAAAAACACAGAAAAGGAAGTCAAGAAACTTTGATCAAAGATTCCTACATGGTTGATTTTTTTTTTTTTTTTTTTTTTTCCCCCCCACTCCCCCATCAGGAGTTATCAAGGGTATTTGTGACATGGGCCTGCCGATATGACAAAAGTTCATGAGTATTTGGGGGAAAAAACCCACAATAATTTGTAGATCCAGTACTATATATAACTCGGTCAGATTGTTTACTGGTCAGACTGTACTGTGTTTTCTGTTTCTTATACCTCTGGAATGAAAACTTATCTTACCTTTTCATTCATTACAATGTACAAAGTCTTACCATTTGATTTAGTAGCTATAGATAGTATGTCTGTGTTGTTCACATTGTTTTTATTTGGAAGCCACCAATTAAATTAGCTTAACTTTTAAATGAGAATTACTATTTAAAAACAGATATTTGATCTTTGGACCTTTTAAGTTTTTGGTGTTTCTAGTAAGGAATCATTAACCATCCACAACTGTTTTTGTATTTTGTGGTTTGATGCTAATTACCTGCATATGTTAAAGGGAATATTAACAAGAGAGCTGCTGGTGACCAAAACTTTCCATTGAGAAAGTGGTAATACCTTTAGAATTGTTTGCTGAATATCCTGCTAGGTTCTAATTCTGTGCTGAGCATTTCTAGGAGTTAGGATTTCTCTCTGACTTGGGGCCATATATGTCAGGCTTTTAGATGGCTGCGTGTAAATGATATTTATGATAGTAGCATCTAAAGGCTATACCTAAGACAATGCTGTGCCTGGTGCTGTACAAATACTTAGGACTAGTCATTGTCCCAGCAAATTTACAATCCAAATAGACAGGGCATATACAAGAAATGTTATTTCCATTTTACAGATGAGGAACTGAGGCACAGAGAGACTGTTGCTTTTTCAGGGTCACATGAAAAGCTTGTGTTTGAATCAGGAACTGACTGTAGAACTCCTGAGTCCAATCCAGCACCACAATCACGAGATCATATTTCATATCGGTGGAGCAAGCATCACTGGAAAGTGCTATTTCCTGTGTTATGGATGCTAGCCACTCTCTAGGGAGTCTGTTCAAACCTGGGGAGAACGGGTATTGTTTCTTTTGCCTCCTTTCTTAGAAAAGAGACTGTTTGTTACTTGGTTGGCCACCAGCCTAACCTAACAGATGTGTAAGGTTTACATGTTGTAGGTATGTATATGACATGCAACGTGTAGGAGGGCTATGGGGGGGGCACAATCACCCCCACCCCGAGACTGGCCGCTGCCAACTTCTGCGGGTGGTTGCTGCTTGCCACCTGCCCCCTCCCCCTCGCTGCTGATGTGGCCAGTGGCATCTGCGGGCGGTCCCTGCTCACCACCACCAATGCTGGTGGCTACAGGCGGTCCCTGCTCACTGCCATGGTACCCCCCACCCCAGTCTTAGGAGGCATCAGTTGTTCATGTCACAGTAAGGTGATTAAACTTGGTCCCACTGAAGTTGATAGAAAATCTTATCATGGGCATGAGAATGTAGCCTGGTGTCAGGATAGCTGGCAAGCCCAGTAAAAATCACATGCTTATTCCTCAACAGGGATCCTACTGGGCACTGCCATGTGATGGAAGAAGAGGGAATGACCCCTGGTGCCCTGAGCTTTGAATAATTCTTGTTGTATTTTGTTTGGTTGGACACGCACATTCAAGGGAAGGTTTTTGTAGAACTACCTTAAAGGACTCATGTGGTGGTATAACTCAGTCAGCTGACTCTGGTCTCAGCTCTAAGTGTTGGGGAGAATATAATACATTTTAAATTATCTGGCCACTCGGTAAACAGACTTGCCTGGCAGATGCTTACATTTTGCATTGTTGATAAGAGTTGAAACTCAGAAACCTGTGCCTGCTTCATAGCTTTTGACTTCCTTAGTCAAATGGGACACGACAAGCAGACCCTTTTTCTTCTGTGCTTTTTAACTTCACATACAGAAGTTCTGATGCTGATGGAAGGGGTGGTTGACTGTTTTCTGACTATGGAGCTTCTTAAACCACATTGTACTCTTTTCCTTGTTTGCATGCTTACGGAACATAGGCAGCAGTTACATCTCTGGTCTTGTCTACACAGGGAAGTTAATTTCCAAGCTTAAGTAGGGAGGGAATTTTTAAGTGTAGTGTGCATCACTGACTAACTCTGAGTGACTACTCTTCTTAGGAATTACCTTAATCCACCGAAGTAGAGTAAGCAAATTCCAAATAAGGCACTTATTCCAGTTTAAGGGAGTCCACATGGGTAGTTAATCAGGAATAGCTATTTTTGAACAGACAAGACCTAAACAGTTTTTTAGAGAGAGAGATTCAGGCAAAACAAAGCTTACTAGTGAAATGATCTGCTTCTGAAAATAAATTGACAGGAAACATTTCAAGAACTAGAGCAATTATAGTGCTCTTTTTAATTGAGTCATCTCATGACTTGCCACCTAGTGTACTGGTGTTAGTCACAATTAACAAGAACAATAACTTGTTTATCTTGTACTTATCTTAATGTAATACTGTTTAAAAGATTATATTCCTTTCTAAGAAAGATTTGGTGAACGTAGGGAAATAACAGTGATGAAATGGATTTACGAGGCTGTAAAGATGTTTTTTGCTGTTCTTTGAGAGAAGAAGATTTGGGGAACTTTATTTATTGAACATGAGTTCTGTTTTCCCCTCCAGTTGTTTTAAACTGAATCTTCTTGAGGTTTCTTTCTTATTTTTATGGACACATAGGGACGTTTATATGAATACTGAATTTTTTAGCTCATTTATCTTAGCAAGTAGGTTTGCCTGAAGAAAAGCTCATACTGCAAATCTCCATTGATACTAATAATATATTCTTTTGAATTGCCAGTCTTTATTTCTTCAGGTTCAAATCTTTTTGTCAAATTCCAAACTTGAATTACAGCTAGTGTTTTGACAACCCTCTTTGCAACCTTGTCTCATCGCCCTGGAGGCTCGTCTCCATTCTTTCTTTTTTTTTAATCAGACCACTTGAAGAGTTTCTACAGATAATGAATTCATAGATTTTTATTTAAGTAATAGTGATAGAGTTTGGAAAGCATAATAAATATGTTCCTGGAGACTCGAGTTCATGTATATATAATTAGGCATGAAGGTTTAGCAAGTTTTTTTGGATGCGGCCAATGTGCAATGACTCAACCTTATTGGACTTATTAATGAAACAAAAAGAGTACTTTTGCTTTCGCTCTTGTTCTTCACTTGAACATGAAGGGTACTATTACATGCGCTCTGATGTGTTCTGATTAGAATGCATTGGAGCACACTCGATTAATTGAGCCAGAACACTCCAGCCTGCTGTGGCATCTCGTATTCAGTGTCCTGCATTTCGGAACGGTGGCAGGGGCACTTTAAGTAAAGCTTGTCAAATGAGCTTTATTTAAAGTGCCCCTGCCACCATTTTGAAACACAGGATGGTGAATACATGGGATGCTGTAGGCATTTTAATTAGAGTGACTCCCAAGAACCACTCTAATTAAAATGCCTCCCCCCACCCTGGAGCATGTGTAAAAGTACCCGAAGACTCTGCCAGTTGTATAATGAAGTGGATTAATTCTATGTCTAGCAAATGTAAGTCCTAAGCTGTTGTACTTGTCCCTTCCCCTTGCACCTCTGCCAACATGTGTTGTACTTATGCTGCTTGAACAAACTTTGTGTTTTCCTTGTGCACTATCGAGATTATTTTATTGCTACTTGGTAGGGATTAGGTAAGTAAATTAATGAAGGTCTCATCTTGTGAGGCACCGACCAACCTCATCTCCCAGGAGCAGAAAGGAAGGAATAAGACGGGGATTGGACAGAGCCCTGTCCTCCTCTTTTCCTCCTGACACATCTGTGCATGAGCTTCAAAATGTTGTGCCAGGTATTAGACCTCTCTCAATTTCCATCCTGCCCAGAGTGGCAGGAGACAGACAGTTGCTGTCTTTGAGTTACAAGCTCTCTCCTTGGTTACTTCAGGGCCAGTTTAACACTATTTTCCTTTCTTTGGGGCATAATGGCTAGTCACAGCCCTTCACACCCCCCCCATGTGTAATTTATATCACAATTAATATGTTAATTTCAGGGTAAATGGCAAAGGTTCTTCATGCACATCCAATTTAAGGCACAACAGTGGCAAACCTTCTATAAAAATGTTCCATGTATAATGTAGAACATTTCTTATCACTTATTTGTATGGCACCTTAACTTGAATGTGTAGCAGGTTGGGGCTGGGGCTGACAATTAGCTGATTGTCAGCTGTAACCCAGGACTGCACTGGGGTCTCAAACTGGCCCTGTTGCATTCTGGGGCAAGGGCTGACAATCAGCCAATTGGCTGCCCTGGGCCCAGACCTGTAGGTATCTGGCTTTCAGTTTGCCAGTGCATGAGGAGCCCCAGGATCATGATCCTGGTCTCCTCCTTCAATGTCAGATAGAAAGGGCACAATTGAGATCTGATGCGTGATCCCAAAATCTCACCTCCTGCCATGCATGTGTGACCTTGCAGAAGGTGTAACTGTTGGGTTTGGGGATCAAATCCCATTGTGCCTTTGAATGAACATGTCAGGGGCCACAGTGTAGTATTAACCTAAGTACTTGGAAGTTTTTGAGCAAAGTAGAGCAGCATTTTCATCAGCCACATCTGTCATCCCTATGGGAAATGTCTAGCAATTATGAAATTGCTGCTGCATTTCTTACTAGCCTGAGATAAAGTTAAGTTTACATACTCTAAAGTGCATTACTATTTGATTTAATGTAAATTATGATTATAGAATAGTGAATGCTGATAGCTTAAGTGAGATGAGGGTTTCAGTGCATCAACTCAGTATCTGCATTTTCTATGCATATAACACATTCCCTATCAAATGTATTTAATTTAGATTTTGGTTCTTGTTTTCTATTCTAAAACAATTTGTTACAATAGTGATTTCCTTACTGCTGCAGGAAGGTTTGTGATTTTGAAACAGTTGGTCACATGGGTACTGATTCCATGGGTTCTCTGGGGCTCAAGCACCCAGTGAAAAAATTAGCAGGTGCTCAGCACCCACAAGTCACAGCTGTTTTTCACTTGCAGATGAGATGTTAAAAAAAAAAAAAAAAAAAAAAAAAAAAAAAAAAAACCAAAAATATTTTTAAAAAAACCC
>NW_017729002.1:7929107-7937460 GCF_001723915.1 Gavialis gangeticus | reverse complement strand
AAAAAAAAAAAAAAAAAAAAAAAAAAAAAAAAAAAAAAAAAAAATTAAATACAAAACCAAAAATTGTCCTGTGCTGTACTGGAAGAAGCAATGCGCTACTTCAACCTAGCTGTGCAGTGTCTGTAAAGATCGGCTGCTTCAGCAGGGCTTTTCAGCACTTTTAGCTAAAGCTGATTCAATCAGCTATCAGATTAAAGCACCAAAAAGCCCTGCTGAAGCGTACCACTGATCTTTACAGATGCTTTGGACTTGGTTTGAAGTAACACACTGCCTCTTCCGGGCATGTGTGGGACTTGGTGTAGGAATGCGCTAAGTTTAAAATAAAGCTCTGTTTTTTTTGGGTTTTTTGTTTTTTAGGGGGGAGGTGGTTACGTCTGCAAGCACCCACCGACAAAAAATGAAGTTTGTGCCAATGGTTGGTCATGCACCTAATTTTTATTAGATGAAGTTGCAAAGTGGTACTTTTAGATGATGGCACAGTCTATTACATATAGTTCACTGGAATGTTGCTCTGCAGAATCCCACTGCAATCTCTCCATGAAAGTATAATATGATGCAGCCCAAAGCAGACGTATCACAGAAAAAGCAAAAATTTCTTTCACTGCTCACGGTTAGCTGCTAAACTCGCAAGCTGACCAACTTTATGAAAAAATGCCCTCAAATTGTTGAAAGAGGGTCAGATCCTCAGGGGGAAATCAGTAAAACCTCACTGAGGTGTGGGGTTAGCTACTTTACAGGCAGTGAGATCTGGTCTGTAAGTTTTGGCCTGGTGTGGTTGGTTGGTTGGTTGGTTAATTAATAGAATTTGGAATTATAGTAATGAGTTCACAAGGACTCCCCACGCCAGGTATACTTCAGTTTCATTACATGTATTTGATAAATACATAATTGCCGGAAGCTATATATTGTATTGTACACCCTATTGTATTTGGTATAAAAACAAACCAGTTAACTTTGGCTTGATTTAAATTGGGTTAAAATATGGGGAGAATGTAGTGAAGGGGATATAACTGTAGGAGTCTATTACAGACCTTTGAACCAGGAGGAAGAGCTTGACCGTGAATTCTCTAGAACAGAGATTCTTCATCCCTAGGCCATGGCCTAGTGCCAGGCTATAGTGGGTTGGCTGCTGATCTGCAGCACAGTTGGCTGCCAGACAGGAAGTGGCTGTGGACTGGCAAACCGTGGCTCCCCAGAGCCAGGTGGAGAGGCCACAACTCTTTTTGCAGGGTCCGTGGCAGCGCAGGGTTTGGCTCACCATCCCACCATTCCAGCCTATAGGAAATGTAGTAAAAGGGCTGGGAGACCCCCTTGGCTCAGTTGGGAACTCTTGGACATCTTTAATCTTAAAGGAGAAGCTTATAAGGCTTAGAAGATAGGAAATACCCCTAAGGAGGATTATATGCATCACTGGCCCGTATTTGTAGGGAGTGGTCCAGAAAAGCCAAGGCTGAAACCGAGCTCAAACCAGCTATGGGAATCAAGGACAATAAAAAGTCCTTCAGATATGTGGGAAGTCAAAAAACAAACAAACAAACAAACAAAAAAACAAAACAAAAAGAATAAGGGCAATGTTGAATCCCTGCTGAATCAAACAGGGCAGCTAACAACAGACACCCAGGAAAAACCTAATGTCCTCAGCGATTACTTTGCATCAGTTTTCCATCAGCTCAAGGGGATCACTCTGCCTGACAGCACACAGGATTACCAGGGTAAGGGTGACCATGCACCTACAATTTGCGAAGACCTTGTGAGGGGAACACCTTGAGAGGCTGGACATCCGCAAGTCAGCGGGCCTGGATGGAATGCACCCACGAGCGCTAAAAGAGTGGGCTGATATAGCATAGCCAATGGCAAAGATACTTGAGAACTCATGACACTTGGGAGAGGGTCATGAAGATTGGAAGAGGGCCAACGTGGTGCCTCTCTTCAAGAAGGGAAGGAAGGAAGACCCAGGGAATTACAGGCCAATCAGTTTGACCTCAATCCCTGGGAAGATCTTGGAAAAAATTATTAAAGAATCCATCAACAACAGGCTAATGGAAGGCGGCATTCTGAGAGAGAGCCAACACAGCTTCATTACAGGTAGGTCATGCCTGATGAACCTAATTTTCTTCTATAACCATGTGATGCATCACCTGGACAGGGGAGGTGAGGCTGTCATTTACTTGGATTTCAAAAAAGCCTTTGACTTGGTCTCCCATGATGTCCTCATGGTAAAATTGGGGAGCTGTGGCCTGGACAACCTTATGCGATGACTGGGGATCTGGCTCCATGGTCGGACCCAGAGCATGACAGTTGAGAGAACAGAGTCAACATGGCTCATGGTGACCAGTGGTGTCTGCCAGGTTCAGTTCTTGGACCAGTACTCTCTAATATATTCATAAACAATCTGGATTTGGGTGTCAGAAGTGGACTGGCTAAGTTTGCAGATGACATCATATTATGGGGAAGTGCAATTAGTTTAGAGCAAGGATGGGGGAACCTCCGGGCCGCCAGTTGGCCAGGGACTGCATTTCCCAGCCGCTCCTGCATGCATGGCTTGTGTCTCCATGGAGACGTCAGTCACACCACGAGCGCATGCGGCAGACAGGCACAGGGGGCTGCTCTTGAGCTGCTGGGAATGTGGGACGGGAGCAGCTTGCTCCAGAACTGTGATCTGTAGCCTGCACGCTCCAGGCAGGGGCATGCATTCAGGGGATTGTGGCTCTGCCTTGGCTCCAGACAGGCTTTCACAGCTGCAAGAAGTTGTGGCAGAGCCACAATCCCCTGCATTCATGCCCCTGCCTGGAGCATGCAGGCAATAGATCATGGTTCTGCCCTGGCTTCAGAACAAGCCACTGCTGTCCCACATTTCCAGCAGCTCTGGAGCAGCCCCCTGCACTGCTCTGCTGCATATGTTGCCAGTGTGGCTGAGGCTGGGGTCTCCATGGAGACCGGCACAAGCCATGTGGGCAGGGGCGGATGGGAAATAGAGTCCCCGGCCGACTGATCCGGCTCGCGTGCTGGATGTTCCCCATCCCTGCTCTAGAGAATAGGCTGGGGATTCAGGCTGACCTGGACAGGATCACAAGATAGGCGGATGACTAAACCCGATGACATTCAACACAGAGAAATGCAAGGTGCTCCATCTCAGGAGAAAGAACCCACATCATACCTATTGGCTTGGCAGTGCTACACTACATGAGTGCATCCAATTCTGGGCTCCATACTTTAAAAAGGATGTGGATAAGCTTGAGAGAGTCCAGAGGAGAGCCACACACATGATCAAAGGTCAAGAGAGCAAGACTTATGAAGAGAGGCTGAGAGACATGGGACTCTTCAGCCTGGAGAAGCATAGTCTCAGTGGGGATTTGGTGGCAGCCTATAAGTACATAAGGGATGTGTATCAGAATCTGGGAGAACATCTTTTCACCAGTGCACCCCAAGGGAAAACAAAGTAAAATGGTCACAAACTGTTGGAAGTCTGTTTTAGATTGGACATGAGAAAAAAACTTCTTTACTGTCTGAGTGTCCAGAGTCTGGAATAGACTCCCCCCAGAAGTGGTGCAAGCACCTACTCTGGACATGTTCAAGAAGCATTTGGCTGATTATCTTGCTGGGGTCGTCTGACCCCAGCTAACTTCCTGGCCTTTGGTCAGGGGGCTATACCTGATGATCTCACAGAGTCCCTTCCAGCCCTAATGTCTATGAAATAATGCTGTATTGGTATTCATAGATTTCATAGACATTAGGGCTGGAAGGGACCTTGAAGATCATCAAGTCCAGCCCCCTGCCCCAAGGGCAGGAAGTCGGCTAGGGTCAAAGGATCCCAGCAAGATAAGCATCCAATGATTTCTTGAATGAGTCCAGAGTAGGTGCCTGTACCACTGCTGGAGGTGGTGTATTCCAGGCCTTGGCTGGGACAGTAAAGAAGATTTTTCTTATGTCCAGCCTAAAATGGTCATGAAGGAGTTTATTACTGTTGGTCCTTGTTATCCCCTGGGGCACTCTGCTGAACAGACATTTCCCCAGATCCTGATGCTCACCCTTTACATACTTATAGGCAGCCACCGGGTCACCCCTGGGCCTGCACTTTTCCAGGCTGAAGAGTCCCATGGCTCTCAGCCTCTCATCATAAGGCCTATTCTCTTGCCCTCTGATCATGCATGTGGCTCTCCTCTGGACACTGAGGAGATCAGACACTGAATATGAAGCAGCTGGGAAAAACTCACGGGTGACTGGTGTCTCCTGAGTCAGGGAGGGCATGTGCCCCCACAGCAGCCGGTCAGCGACTGGGGGAGGGGTCTTCCCTGCAGCTGATTGGGCCAACTGGGGGGTGGTTCCCTGTGGCTGATCTCACTGACTGGAAGGGCCCCACCCTGCAGCTGATCGTGCCAACCCGGAAGCACAAGCAGTGCTCCCAGTAGTGCCAGTGGCTCTTCTCCTGGCGCCCCCACTCCCTGGCTGGCACTGGCGGGGGTGGCGGGGGGAAGAGACACCAGTGCTCCTGCCAGCCACCCTTGGCTGTTGCCTTACTGGGGGGGTGCTGGCTGTCAGGGGTGCACCAACGTTCTCAGGTCGTGCACGTTCACCCCCTACACATCGCCACTGGAAAAACCGATGACAAAGGATCCCTTTATGGACAAGTAAAGCTTTGTTTACTCAGAGATTGGTGCATTTTAAGGCCAGACAAGACCATTATGATCATCCAGTTTGGGTTCTTCTATAACAGGCCAAAGAATTTTACCAGCAATATTAGCATTAAACTGTAGCTTCATTTGACATGCATAATTTTCTAGTCCTCTAGTCAGCCTAGCCTTCACTTTCAAGATTCCAAATGAAGGGCAATCAACCTTGCCTCTAGATAAGTTGTTCCAACGTTTAAATTACTTTCTGCATTATAAATTTTGCACCTATCTTAGAGTTGTTCAGGTTTGGCTTCCACCCTTTGGACTGTATTATGATGCCTTCTTCTTACTCCCTATGTATTTGACAAAGAACATTTGTTATCCTTAATTCTGGTCACCAGCCCTAGTTCCGCCTCTGCCTTGGCCTTCCTAACCGCCTCCCTGCAATCACTAGCAACAGAGGTGTAATCTTTTTTGGAGATTGCTCCTTGCTTCCATGGATTGTATGCCAGCTTTTTTGCCCTTAGGCCCTCCTGGATGCCTTTACTGAGCCAAGGGGGCTTCTTATCCCTTTGGTTTGTGTTGGGACTGACTCCCTCTGAGCTTGGAGGATCATCTCTCTGAGGAACAACCACCCGTCCTGGACTCCCATCTCATTGAGGCTCCAAGTCCTCAATGTCTCCCCTACTGATCTCCTTAGCTCATTGAAGTCAGCCCTCCTGAAGTCAAGGACTTTCGCCTTACTGCTTGTGGGCCTCAGATCTGAGCGCAGGATGACAGGAGGCTGCTGCTGCCAGCAAGTGATATGAGTTTTTCCTTTCAACTGTTTGAGGTGCAATTTTCCAGGAACCTCTGCACCTCTCTTTGAAACTTGGCAGGCTTTATGCCCTCAAAAGGGGCTACCATCCCTGCAGTTTTCATCTGAATCATGCAAAAAATTATATTTTAGGCATTTTTGAGATTTCCCCATCTGTTATACTCAATGTGCAAAATGTTGAAACAGCAAAACAGTTTCAGTGAAATGAAATGGAACAGTACTTGGAAATGAAATGAAATGGGAAAACGAAACACTGTCCCTTCAAAATGGTGGAACAGAAGTTGAAATGAAATGGTGCTGTTTCACACAGCCCCGTTGTGAACCTCTGTTATAGTCTACGCTTAAGCCATGTCTCAACCTTCCCTTCAATCAAACAAGCAAACAAACCAACTAACCAACCAACCCTAGACTGATCTTCTTAGCCCCTCACCTTTTAAGGCATTGTTTCTGGACCCTGAATCATTTTTGTAGTATTTAGTGTATGTTTTGGTAATATCTTCTCCTTGATACTTTCTTTAATATCCAAGGATTGCATTTACTTTCTTGGCTACAGCACCACAGTAAGCGCTCATATTCAGTTGGTTAATCTATCTTAAGTCCTTTTTTAGTGTGAAAGTGACCTACATTCTACATTCTTAGATTTGCGTCATTGCATTTGGCTCTGTTCATGTGCGTGTTGCTCAAATGAGGTTATGTTGCCAAACCACTTCACCACACTCCTAATTTATAACCATTGCAAATAATTATTTTATTTTTCTTTGAGATTATCAGTAAACGTATTGAATAACAGGCGTCAACAGAATCCCACTAGAAACCCCCATTCTCTGTTTTCTTTACTTTTCAAGATCAATCAGTAAATCAGTTTTAATCATTTGAATATGAGCTACATTGACATTCAATAATTCTATTTTTTTAAAAGTCCTGTGCAAGTAAGACAAGCACCTTACAAAGGTCTAATATTATTTCAGTGCCCACGTATGTTTATCACCCAGACTTTTCATTCAATCAAAGAATAGCCTTAAATCATTTTGATGCCATTTATTTTCTATAAACTATATTTGACTGGGTGCTATTTGTTACTGCTACTGTGCAAGGAGTTAGACCTGTGTACGTCTTAAAAATCAAATTACACTAAAACACCTTGACCAGTGAAGCCCCAAATCTGCCTCAAACTGGTAAAGGTGAAGAAGGTAATCCTTTCCCTCAGGCTAATTTAATGCTGTGGGACATAAAATGACAAGTGGAAAGGTAGAAGGCAGTTCTTGCTGGTTTGCTACTGTTGTGGTGCTCTTAATGTCTGCTTTAGGGTTGCTAAAAAGTGCTAAACTTTGTTAATGGCAGACAAGGTTCTTTGGGTAAATCTGATATCTTTCATTAGACCAACTCAAATAGTTGGAAAAACTCTTCTTCGCAAGCTTTTGGGCATAAATACGCTTAGTCAGGCTGAGGAAGCATCTGCAGTTGGTGCGTGCTCTTTCTGGATGGAACGAATAGTAAACTTTGTTAATTGTATGTGGCATTTAACAATCTGAGAGGGCTTCTTCAAAGATGTATATTTTGAGTGGCAGTCTGGGCCTGCTGGACTCTTGAGGAGAAAAGCGCCAGAGTATAACAAAAATATGATATGCCTGGCATCTGAGCTGGGGCAAATTGTTTACTTCCTGCTGAAATAGATCCAAATCTGAAATGCAGTGATTTCACAAGTGATCTATTTTGTATTCATTTGGGTACCTAAAGGGAATGATTTCTTCCCACCTTCCATAAATAGAAAAGACAGAGGTGGCCTGATTTTTAGTTTCTATTACAATACTAACTAGCTTCTCTCTGCTGCTTCCTCAGCTAAAGCACAAATAATACTGGCTTTTATTCTTCTCTAGGGAATGCATTTCTTGGTTGCAGTGGTGGAGTTAACCTGAGTAGGAGGAATGGGAGCAGTTTATCAACTACCGAGGAAATTGATTCAAGCAGCCTGTGCCTAAAAATAAAAGCCACCTTGTCTGTGGATGACAAACTGCTGCTCTCAGACTGCTGAATTCTGCCCAGAATCCAAGTTTGTATAACTGTGCCTGGGGTGAGGAGAGGCGATTGAAGGCACTGTTCAGTAGTTGGTACTGTAATTCAAAATTGCAGTATAATATCTGCTCCGTTAAATGGCCTTACCATCCCCAATATTCCAGAGGAGTGATTGTTCCCGCCAGATGCTTTTATAAACTATTATGCTTCAGGGCATAAGCCAACCTCTTACTAATGGGGGTTAGAAGAAAATTGTCCCTGTGAATATGTTACTCTCTTAACTTGCAGCTGAGTGGTTTCTTGTATCTTCCTGTGAAGTATCTGGTGCTTACCCTGGTCAGAGAGACAGTTCTGGACTAGATGGGCAGATGGTCTGATCCAGTAGGGCAGTTCTGAGGTGAGATTCTAGCTAGGTGTAAAGCAAATGATTTGAGAAGAGAAACAGGATAGCAAAAGTGAATCTGCACAAGTGTTGTCTTGTTATTAGTGTTTGCACATACCCAGTGTAGTCAGTGAAAGCAAAGGCAAAGCTCTGTTCTCCATTCTCTTCTTGCGTATACTAGAAAGTTGTACTGCTTTAATTTTACCCGGCAACTCGGACAAAAAAACAGAGGTAAAAACCAAAACAAACCCCACACCTGACGTATTTAGATCTATCCAACTTTGTAAACCAGGCCATAGTATAAAGAAGAACCTTGTGCACATAAAAGCCATTTGGTCTGTTCCCAGAGCTGTAACAGCTGCAAAACTGTCATCTGGAAAAGCTTTCCTAAGGGGTGGTCTGAACAGAGAGAATGAACGGTTTCTTTTTTGCAGCATGTCTGCAGTTTTGCTGCTGCATGCTCTAGCACATTCAAAGGAATGAGGTTTGGTGTTTCCTGTTCTTCATGCTCCAGCTTCCCAGCTTGTAGAA
>NW_017729002.1:7926743-7928907 GCF_001723915.1 Gavialis gangeticus | reverse complement strand
CCCAGCACATCCCTCTGGTGTTTGTGTATTATTTTTCTTGTGCACAATCAGTCAGACAGCATGTAGGGCTCAGTCCAGAAAAGTTTGGACTGCTTCCAACCTAAGAGGGTGCTAGGCATTTTTCAGAAGGAGCGCAGCACCTTGAGGCTGAATCGGGTCCTTACTTGGAGTACGTAGTCAGATCCTGCAGTAGAAGGGAGCACTTCCTTTTCAATTTAACCACGCCAAAACAGTAGGGAAAAAAAGCAGGATGGATTAAAACAAACAACTACCCCCCCCGACCATAAACAAATACAATTTATAAATTTACTGATTCTAAAGGGCTCTGAAGCCATTCACAAATTCCTTGGTTGCACTCCAAGTTTTTGTATCCCACATCATATATTGTGGTAGTTTAAATATAAAATTGCTTTTAAGGCAGTGTCATTGGTGTTCCTATTCCACCATTGGGTTACAGATTTTTTTTCCAGTTTTCCTTTCTCCTGGGAAATAATTTATTACAGGGAAGTTGTAGAGCTTTATTTTGTTATAAGAAGGCATGTATAAATGAGGATGATTCTTTGCATTCTTATAGTGCTTTCCCTCTGAACATCTCAAACCGTTTACCAATGGCCTTTATTATCTGTAATACAGTAATACCTATAAGTCTCTGTGAAGAGAAGAGCACCTGTATGCTGTATATGTTGTTCAAACACGCTTCAGAGAAGAAATAGAAACCCTGAGTTTTCAAAAATAATAATCCATGGCCCTCAGTCATGACAGACTTAAAATCACGTGATATATTTTTATTAAAAAAAAAGGGTTCTTTATTATTTTTGAGATTGTATGCTTAAATCTTTTAAAATTTATTTTGAGGAAAGCAGAAAATCTCACAATTTCAGGACCCTGAGATTTCAAAACGAAACAAAGTATCAAATATAGACATCCTTTCTATAACCTTGTGAGTTAACACAGCTGAAAGAGTTTCTGACCCAAACAGACAAAACAGATGAAGGGGTAGCAGACCAGGAATATTATCCTCATTTCATAAATTGGAAATCTATGGGCAGGGGTTCAGTGATCTACTAAGATCACACAGAGTCCACAGCAGAGTAGGAAATAAAACCCAGCTTGCTAGGTAAAAACACTATAGCAAGAACAGTAATATAATTATCAAAAGCTTACTGGACTTTCTGGAATGGTGCATCTTAAGTGTTTTTTTTAATTGTTTCAGTGATTTGTATTATATCAACCTAAGCCTGGCCAAGTCCTTGCAGCAGGGGCAACTCCATCCTGCTTGCACTGTACCCAGTGTGCAGGGAGGCCGAGCCCAAAGCTGGGAGCCCTCTGAGCCCAGTGTCCTGCCCTGGCTGGGTGGCATCCCCTTGTAGGCAAGGCAGCTGCGGCCCATCCCTGCAGAGTTGTGCGGGCCCCACTTCAAGTGCTGCTGGACACTCCTGCTCACCTGCCATGGCCTTAGCTTGCAGGCAGGCGGCCCCAGGGCATCCCCCACTTCCTGCCCAGCCCCTGCTCTTCTCTGGTTGTCACTTTCCCGAGGGACCAGCTGGGCCAGCCTGCCCGTGGTGCCTCCTTTGCCTGGTTCTCCCTGGCCTGTCCAGACCCTGCCCTGAGGCCCCAGCCCTAGCACTCAGCACCCTGGTGCTGCCTCTGCCTGGGAGGAACAGGGCATCTGTCTGCCTGACCCCTAGTCAGGCCCTCCCTCCCAGCCCTGGGCCCAGGCTCCCCCTGCTCTGGGACCCTTGGGGAGGCCTGAGCATCACGGCCCTGGTGGCTGCTGCTGGGGTGCTACTACTTCCCTCCACTGGACACTGCCCTGGACCAGCAGGCCTGAGCCACATCCAGTAGCAATCGGACAAGTGGGTGGCAAGGGGCATACCCTCTTTCTATTTTTCCTTCTTTTCTCTCTTCTCTTTCTTTCCTCTTTTTCTGTCTTTCTCTTTTTTTCCTTTTCTTCTTTTTATCTTTTCTCTCTCTCTCTCTCTCTCTCATCACAGCATGCTTAACAAAACAAGAATACACAACAACAAAGGTAGTATATGAAGTTTTTATTTTTTGTCACCAGGTTTAGAATTTTTAGAAAACCTGGTGCTTACTGTACAAAAAGAGCAGCATTTATCATTATTAACTATATGCAGTACATCCTGCCATGTACCCCCCCCCCCCC
>NW_017729002.1:7925033-7926118 GCF_001723915.1 Gavialis gangeticus | reverse complement strand
TTGTTTTTCTGGCATGGCAGCATTCTGGCACCTTACAAGGCAGACATTGTGGGGGCTTTTTGGCACTCTGGCCAAAAATGTTGCCTATCCCTGGCCTAGGTCATATTGACATAATCAACTCAGACTGCTCTATGACTTCTAAAACACACTGTTCTGGGTTTTTTATTGTTGCATTTACATCTTACCATCCATCTAATACATCATTCTGGTGCCTAGAGGCTCCTAAGTCCCTGTATTCAGAGAACAGTTATTAAATACACACTCTGCTTTATTACTCTTGTGACAAATTGTTATCTTAATCATTCACCGTTGTGTCTCCTTAAAGGAGAGTCAGGTTATCTCTGAGGCACCAAATCCAAACAAAATTGTGTATGATATACTTTAGAGCAGGTTTCCACTTCGACGAATTCGCAGGCTTTTTTCCTCTGTAGGCCAATCCTTGTGTTATTGCCTAAAACCATAGCGAACATTCATAATTTCTCTTTCTAAAGACTTTTAAGAGAGAAGCATCTTTTGTTCCCAGTGGGTTACAGAGATGTTATGATAAAAGGAAAATCACCGTAAAAACAAATTATTATTGTATGGTTTTCTACCATGACAGCTTAGTGGGAAGCTGTGATGGGAAAGAGCAGCTGTGTTTGGATGTCCCCAGATTTGTGTCCACCCCAAGGTTTCCTTATTTTCATTCATTCATTGCATTTTTTTTGTAGTACAGTAGCAATAAGGCTGGACTCCCAGGGTGTATCCAGACGAGTGCACACGTGCAAGAGGCATGTGCAGGAATGAGAAAACATTCCCCATGCTGCAAACTTGCTGCGTGGGTGGAAAATTAGATCCCTGAATATCCAGGAGTAAAAAAAAAAAAACAAAAAACCCCCCAAAAAAACACAGTAGGAAAAAAGCAGGGCAGGCAACTGGAGGCTGAGTTCTCCACAGAGATGCTCTGGTAGCAGCCATCCCCATCCCCTGCCTGCCCCCTGAGCCCTTCCCCACCCGGCTCCATCCATCACCTGCCTCTGAGCCCCCTGATCCCTGCCCTGCCCGGCCCCATTCCCCCCATCCCCCATACTCCCCTCTCGATCACT
>NW_017729002.1:7915365-7924553 GCF_001723915.1 Gavialis gangeticus | reverse complement strand
AAAATTCAGACTTGTGCCCTGAAATCTGCACTTGGAGCATTTATTTCCTCTGGGTACGGGCTGATCCTCCCAAGTTGGAACCTTCTAGGAGAGGCCAGGATGTTCTCTACAGTCTTTTGTATGCCATCCTCTTGAAGTTTTCATTTCCTTTACTTCTGCCACTCCTCTGTGGCACACTCCATCAGTGTCCTCTTCCTTCTCCTCTCACTGACACTTGTTGTTGTCACCTCCAGAGCAGCCTTTGGAAGCAATGATAGAGTGCTCTCAGAGGCTTGGCGAATGACCCTAAACTTACCAGCCAAGACCTTTAATTCAGCAGTTGAAATAAGTGGGGGGAAGGGGACACGCTACATCAAGCCAAGAGAAGAGGGAGTTGTGTGAAGCGCTACTCTTCTTTCGACCCCCTTCCCTGCCCCTCTCCACCAAGTAAGGGGAGGAGGGGAAGAAGCAGGGGAGGTAAATCTATCTCTGCTCTTAGCAGAGTAGGCGGATCTGTGCTTATCTCTTCACCTACCCTTCAACCTCAACCCTACCTGTCCACTCACTTCAACCCCAACTTGTAGGCCAGGAGCTTGTGAATACTGATGTCTGCCTATATTTCAAGGAGAAGTTCTAAAAATCAACAGTTGACGAAAAAGTGCTCCCAATGATGCATATTTCTCAATTCCAATTGTAGTTTGTGGAAGTCTCTCAGGATTTCATGCTGCCATAGGGCTTTGTCTTTGCTGCAGAATTTGCTACCACCCTACAGCAGAAGTTAAGAGCCCTTATTGCAGTAATCATTTCCTCTGGGCCACAGATTACATTACATCATGTATCCAATGCAGAGTAGCCCCACGTGCCCTAGGATGTAGCTGTTTGGAATTAGTCCACCTAGTTCTACGCTCGGTTTTATATATGGCTATGGATGATGATTCCTCTGCTAAACACGACAAGAAAACTCCACTCCTGCTCCCAAACACTAACTGCTCAGTCTGCTTCTTACATAAATTAATCTTCTTTACAGTTCAGATAATTGGTTCCACAAGACCAGTGAGCAGTGGAGTCCTTTGCCCTATTGACTGATTTACAATGTTGTATTACTTGATACTGAGTTACTAACCTTCTGCACTTGGGTATTGGCTGTGTGTTTCTGCTTCAGGAAGCTATGTGAAGATTTTGTGCCTTGGTCTGTGGGTTAAACAGTTATCAAAACAAGTATTAGAGGGGAAAGAGGAATATTTTTTTGTGGAATTAGATTTCAAATGGAGGGAAAAGATTTCTTTCTTCTTTTTTGTTTTTAATCGGATATTTTGGTCAAAGTGATACACTGCAGTTTGTCAGACTGCAAGAACCAACAGCTGAACTAGTAGAAAAAATGACTGAGGGGCACAATTATTAACTTCCAGTTAATGCTTTTGATATCAGTACTGGATCATTGAATAGACCCCTGTTTTTCATTTAAAAGAGGAAGCTTGAGGGATGGAAGAAGGTTTTTCTGATTCAGTTAGGTTGATTAAAAAATCAGCTGAAATAAAGAAAAATCTCTTCTTCTTATCACATATTTTTCTTACTTGAGATTGTCTCCATTATTAAAAAGAGCCAGTTCCTTACAAGACTCATACAGTAATTTACTGGCTGAGATTTATAGATTTTGAGGCAAAAACAGACTCTTACATTAATCTAGTTTGAATTTAGCAAAATGTAAGCTGTGGATGTTGCCCAGTCACTGTTCTACACCCAGTCCCATAGAATTTGATGAGAAGATTGAGAACATGAAAGAACATGAATGAGACCTGGTCTGGTTGATCTGAGCTGCTCAGCTGGACCCTCATAATTGTGCAGAGCCCAAATGACATCAGTGGGGTTTTGCATTGCATCTTGTTGAAGCCTGAGGGTCAGAATGCTGAAGCTGCAGTTCTGCATGCTTACCATGGGCATTGTCGTCTTGTCACAGAGCTTTTGTTTTATGCTCAAGTGCTTGTAGAGCCAGTCCTGGGGTCTGTGCCCCCACCCAGCTGCAACTCCCTTCCTCCACTCCCACCACTTTCCTACCAGCTGCCTGGAGCAAGTGCTACAGCAGAGAGATGAGGAGGAGCTGCTGGACACTGGGGAAGCTGAGCAGGTCCCCTGGCGGCTGCAGCAGTGGCAGCAGTAGCCCCACTTGGAAGCTGTGTGCTGGCTGGGCCAGGCCTTTCCAACCATGAAGGCAGGATTGAGGCACACGGCTGGGCAGGGTACAATTAATTGGTGGGTGCCCGTGGGTTTGGCTCATAGGCCATATTTTACCTGCCTCTGCCTTGGGACCTTGTTACACAGTAATTTGGGTGGCTCCTAGAACTCTTAACTCATGGATTGTCCACACATTAACACTTTAATGTGGTTTTAAACACTTGTTATGCAGTTCAAAGTTATGCCACTCCAGGGCAGAATCATCTCTGGTCTGCATTACCCAGCTCCTGTTCCATTACGGTGTGGCTTCCAGTCCTGCAGCATCCCAGGATCTCTCACACCCTTGTCCTGGCTCACCAGACCTGTAGTGGCTAGTCACAGCTACAGTTCCTGGTCCTTCCCCTGATCACCAGGCCTCTCCTGGCAAGCCACAGCTGTGCTAGTGGGGGATAATCAGATAAGGTTTCTAGATTAAGCATGTGACTGCTCCAAACTCCATGTGAGCACTAGTACTCATCAAAATGTGTGTGGCTCACAGCCTAAGGCAGGGGTGGGCAAAATGCAGCCCATGGGCTGGATGTGGCCCACCAGGCCATTCTATTCCACCTGCGGGGCCCCTAAAAAATTTACAAAATAGTATTTATCTGCCCCTGGCTGCCTGTCATGCAACCCTCGCTGGCTTGCCAAAACTCAGTAAGCAGCCCTTCACCTGAAATAGTTGCCTGCTCCTGCCTCAGGTGTAACAAAGCCCTTAGTATTAGTCCTGACTGATTACATTCCTTTCAGGGTTTAGGTTAGATGGGGTATGCAAGGCACGGAGAAGCTGAAGTGATTTGCCCAAGACTCTACAGTGAGTGCGTGGTAGAGCAAAGAACTGAACCCAGGAATCCCTGGCTCAGTCCCCAAGAAAACAGCCTCTCCAGCTGTTTTGGACCAGTGTGGAAAAGATCCAGCCTATCTATCAGGGGCGGGTAATTATTTTGGGCGGAGGGCCGCTTACTGAGTTTTGGCAAGCTGTCAAGGGTAGCTCCGCTCCTTGACAGGAGCCCTGTCCCTGGTTGCCATCTTGTGCCCAGAAGTCCTAACCCCTGACCTTTCCCACCCCTTTCCCTTTGCCCTCGGAAGTACTCATTTCAGCAAGGGGTTTTGCCATCTCAGAACCAGAAAAATACCAAGTTATATTCTAAAAAGTGATCATCTACAAAATTCATTAATTTGATTTAAAAAAAATATTTTTGTCCTGACTTACATACTTTTGTGTAGTGTATGCAGAAGTGACTGCACAACAGCTTAAAATGAAGTCTTATTCTTGTATATTGTGGGGGGAGGATATAGGTTTGTAGGGGCTGTGGGTATGGGGGGAGGGTGGCTGGGGTTTGTGTATGGCAGTGCGAGGGGAGGCGTAGGTGCATGTTTGGAGGGATGTGTGGAGTGTGCGCGCGCACACTCACTCACTCACTCACTCTCTGCTCCTGTGCCTGCGCACACACACCCCTACCAGTGCAGTCCTATGCTCTGTGGTCCGGGGATGCAGCCAGGAGCCATGGCCACACGGTGCTCGAGCAGGGCGGGGGCAGGAAAGCAGGGAACTGGCTGGGGGTGGGCAGGGCTGGGCTGCTCAAGCCTGCAAGCTTGCTGAGGGCTCCCTCTTGGTCCTACTGCCCCTGGCTCCAGTCAGATTTCACAGGGAGCTGGGGCAAATAAATATTAATTTACTCAATTTTTTAGGGGCTCCATGGGCTGGATAGAATGGCTTGGTGGGCCAGATGTGGCCCACGGGCTGTGTTTTTCCCACCCCTGCAATATATGCATATGTAAAGCAATATGAAATGGCTAGGGCCTGCTTCTCTCATTTGCTGCCTCAGTTTTATACTAGTATAACACTGTTGACTTTAGTGGCTTTATGCCCAGTTCACATCAGTTTAAATGTGAGGAGAATCATCCCTGTAATGTTTACAGTTCAGCAATTGTTTCCATCTAGCCAAGCAGAATTAGATTCCTTTTTCTTGTCTGTAGTTAAACCACTTTTCTTTCCTACTTCTCTGACTGTCTTTTGGATGACAGATGCACTACAGTAGACTAATCTAAAGTTCCTAAATTTTCATGCTGGTGCCTGAATGTTAAATCTTTACTACAGACTGAAAGTCTACTCTGTTCATCACTGCAAATGCACCACTTTGGAGAATGTCTAATGGACCTTTGCTGCTGTTTGGGTAAACAGTGTAGTCTGTAGTCCTGGACTCAGCTGGAAGCTATTTTAAAGTTGACTTTAACAAGGTCTGTACAACTGGTGATGTGCCGTCTTAGCTCTCCGTGTGGTTACCAGGGATTAGCATGGCCTTTATGCAGGTTCAGAGCAGCTTGTATTTCATGGTTTTCAGTAGCTCTCATGGGGTGCATCCAGATGAGCATGGTTGTGCAGTTTGTGGCACTGCAAACACATTTGCAGCACTACATACCACACAGCCTGGTGTTCTCTGTGCTGCAAGGGTGCGCTGCCCGAGTGTGCGCTACTCCATTGTTGTTGTTTTTTGTTGTTGTTTTTTCTTTTTTTGACCCCTGGAAAAAAAAACAAAAAACAGGAAAAACGAAACAAAACTCAGCAGTGCACGCTCAAGCAGCGTGCACTGCTGAAAATCGGAGCCGAGCTGCCTGGAGCTGTGCTGCGACTGCCAGCTAGGCTCCACCTGCCAGGATGCACCACTGCTACTTGTCCCTTGGGAACCAAACGTCCACGCTTAACTGGATGTGCCCATGGGCTGTGTTCTGGCTGGAAAATGCTAGAACATAGGCATTTATGAATTTTTGGTCTCTCCAGATGATTCCTGTCCCATTGACAGAGATAGAAGGGTGTAGGTAAATATTGCTGCAGCATTTTCTGTACTGTAGTACCCACCAAAACCAGTGCAGGTCTATTTGGTAGCAGGGCTTAAACCATCTGTATGATGTAGGAGAAACTGAACACAAAATCCTCTGCTTCCTTTCCCCAGTATGTTTTGTGCATTATGCTCTGTCAGACATGGGTAGTGTCGGTCTCAGATACTGATTTCAGTTTGGATATTTAAGCTCCAGAGACATGATGTGTAGAATGAACCTGGCAAGTAGAAATGGAAATGCTGTGTATTTATCTAGGGCTTCTCTGCCAAAGCGAAATGCAGGCTTTATTCTTTTGTCAGTTTGCATGTTCATGTCAATCAGTCCATCCTTAAGTGCTATCTCCTGGCCCCTGTAGCTTTTGCTGTAAGATGCTGTTTGTCTAAACAATAGTTTACTCTCTGAAAACTGAGCAGTAGACATCACAGGATATGTAACAGAAGATGGCTTGAAACTGGCAGCAGGCTAGAAGTGACACTTCTTTGTGCTTTCCCTAGCACTCCTTGCCCCTCTTTTACTGTCCCCACGATGGGAATGAAGACAACAGGGGGAACTGGATCAAGACCAACAAATCATTTCCCCCCACTACTGCACACAAGCGCACAGCCTTTCGCTAGTTATGATTCCTACTTATAACTTAACTGTGTTCTATTTTATCAAAATTTGAAGGTTTGCCAGTTAGGACTAGCCTGTTGTCTCAGAGAGAGCTAATGTATTACTGTGTCCATTAGATGGTCTGCCCTGAGCACACTGTTTGTCACTGAGCCCAGAGAAGGGAAGAGGTTCAGCTTTTTTTATTAGCTGCCTCTTTCTCTTCTCACTAGGTTTAGGATGTTTCCAAAGAGGAAAATATTCCTCTTCTGGGTTTGGTTCTGATCTGGGCCTTTCAAGGTGGATTTGGCTTCAAATCCAAGATCCCCTCCAAAAACCGGAAGCAATTTGCTCTGAGATGTATGGCTTGGGATCATCCTGGTTTGAATCTTTATTTAGTACTGTATGAAATATTTTGTATTTCACAATTAACTGCGAAAACAACTCTTGAATCTACCTATGAACTAGAGCAGGGAAAGTGCTTAGTGTAATCCCTTATCATATGCTTCATCCTTTTCAGGTGTTAATCCACAAATTCTCTCGACTTCTGCCATTTAGAAAAGTTGAAGGGTATGGGAGAGAACATGACAAGCTCACCCCTTTAAAAGTAAAAAGCAGCATAATTTAAGAGTTTGGGGGCATTTGGCATTTTGTGTCCCAGGGCACACGGCAGGAGTTATAAACCTGTGCTGATGCCAACCTTTGACTGGTTTGAAAATCTTATTTGATTTGCCCACAAAAAGTTAGGAAAACATTATCTCCCTTGGCCGGTTGTTCTCCCCATTATAATTACGCTGATCTCCAGCAGCATTATTGAGGCTTGGATATCGTGTTTTCAGCTGAGTGCCCCAGAAGCAACTATTCCAAGTAACAAATACATTTGATTCACAGTGTCAGCTGTCTTTATCATTATGTTGAAAACTTGAGCTTGCTTTCCTCCTCATTCACACATGAGTACAAATCTTTATAACACTGAAAATTTAAAAAGGGGCTGGTTTGCATAGTGCACATACCTCATTGATATTTCAAGTGCAGTGTAATAAAAATATGACTTGTTTTTCAAAATCATACAGGAAACGTGATTGAATATATTTCTTGCTTAGGAGGAGAAAACTGGTGCTAAATCTATTTTGCTTTACCCAGGGGTATATTGGGCATAAACTGAAAGTGTTATTGTCTGGAGGGAAGTTTACAATAGGGATACAACAACTCAGATAGATAAACCTGGTAACAGGAACTAGAGAAGAAGGAGAACTTGTGGCTAAGGCATTGGATTAATAATTAGGAAATATTTGTCCAGTTTCTGGATCTGCCATAGATTTCTTAACTGACCTTAAGGGCATCCTTAATGTTAAGCTTGTTCTTAAGACTTTTTGCAGCATGAAGTATAGGACTGAAGTACTTAGCTGAATCCTGGTTCTTACCTCACTCTTTCTCTCTGCGTCTTAGTACCCTGGTGGAAAAACAGAAATAATAATATATTCCCTACTACCTGGGTTTGTCATATCTCTTTAGATTGCAAGCCTTTGGGGGCAGAGAACGACTGTTGTTTTGTATTTATACAACACCTAGCACAATGGGGTCTGTAAGTTAGCTTTGTGTGTCTGCACAATGCTTGGGTACAGTTTAATAATAACTGTTCCCTGGCTTTTCTTTTTTCAAATGTCTCCTAAATTACTGCATTGGTATTTTTCTTTCATTCATTATGATCACAGAGAAACTGTGCTTAGGTAGAGTAAGAGAGTGATTCCCATTGATATCATTGGATTGAAACTGCTATCTAATGCAGTACATTAGGAATACTAGAAATAGCAGAAAAGGAAAACAGATAAAAGTAGAAAGGATGTCAGGTCCTAAAAGTGCTAGCTAGATTGTACAAATTATGTGACTGAGAGAATGGCTACTAGTCAAAATATTGTTTGGAAAGAAAGGCTTAATTGATGCTGATTAATACTGATTAATGCTTTTAGTTGGAAGATACATTGTTTCTTTCTCCTGGGCCAATGACAGTCAGTTAGACCTCACAAGCACACCCCTTGCTTGGGGGAGAAAACTTCTCCAGACTGTATATGGTGCTTTATAAATGGTGAACTGCCTCTTTTCTAAATGAAAATCAAGACTGACAGTTTGATTTTTGGTTTGTTTTTACCCTGCATTATACTTGCTATCTGAAATTACTGTAAACTGGAGACATGAGCTACTCTACTGAATTATTCATGGCATTTAGAGTACCAATCCTTCAAGTTACCATTAGTTAGTGTACACCCGGTCCATTAAAGACTGGACATATGTTTGAAGGTATGTAAATATATATGGTAATGCAGGAGTGATGCTGTAGTCATGATGGTCCAGAAATTATGCAAAAGAAGGATTTCTTAGGGTGATATCTTACTGGACCAACTATGTAGTTGGGGCAGAGTTAAACAAGCTTTTGAATGCAAAATGTTCTTTATCAGGTCTGATCAGAACCATAGATATTTGGATTTTTTTATATCCCATTGGCAGTAAGAGAGTGGGTCAAAGGTATTTGCTCCATTTTCTAACTAGCAAAAAATATGCAGGTTCATTTGTAGACTTCCTGGAAATCAAGCTTTTGCTTTATAACTGTTTGCATGTGAAAACAAATATCCTTATAAATTTCCAGAAACAGTGTTTTGCAGCTGAGTTGACCGGGTGGAATTTTTTTCAATAAAGGCGGTTTTTTTTAATTTAGCAAAATTTAGAAGTGTTCAAGACAGCAAAAGTTTTGCTGTTTGCATATTGAGAATAACAGTCTCCACACCTATTTCCTAAGAGAAATGGTAGCTTTTACTATTAAAATGCCTGCCATTGATTTACCAGCTCAGAAAAGATGGGGGTCGGGGGTCAGAGAGCCCATTTAAAAATACCAAACTGAGAACATCTTTCCTGCTTTGGACCAAGATACCGCTTTGTTATGGCTGTTTTCTCCTTGGGTCCTAAATTGGTTGGGTCCTCCAAATTCCTGTCCTTTGTGGCAGAAGTCCTAATGAAAACTGGTGAAACATTTATATGGTATATACCAAAAGCAGTTTAGGAACTTCACAATAAGGCAGGGGCTTAAATCTACACAGTTAAAACAATGATTCAAACCATAAACGAGTTGTAGAACCTGCCAAAGACTACTGAATGGATGGATATAAAAGAAAAAGAAAAAAATGTTTTAAAATCCAAAGTAAGGACTGGCAGGATTATTACCAGGCACAGGAAAAGTATATCCCAATCCCAAGGAATCATCTGCAGTCCTTTACAGTTGGGGATGATTGTCTTCCATGATTGCTTTACCTGCTTTTGCAGGTCCAAAGATGGCTGACAAGGTCGATTCAGGATCAACAGCCTCTGTTGCAATGCCAGGCATGTGTTTCTACGTAGGGTGGGTGACTCTGGAATCTTGATTTGGTCCGTGACATGCTGTTTCCACCATTCCCACTGTTCTATCTCTTGCTGTCATCGTAAGGGTTCAAAGTATTGAGATCCGTGCAGCAGATGTGTCCTTCATTTGGGGCAGTCCTGCGTGATAGTCTCCCATGAGTTGATGTTGATGTTGCATTTTT
>NW_017729002.1:7910426-7913805 GCF_001723915.1 Gavialis gangeticus | reverse complement strand
GAGGTCCCTTCTAGCCCTAATGTCTATGAAATCTATGAATATCCATCAAATGTGCTCCTTGTTAGGTTTCAAGATACTGTACAAATCAACTCCAGGTCTAGCCATGTTCATAATAGGCATGTAACGAGGACAGGGGCTTTGAGCACTATGCAGCAGTGTAAGGCAGAAAGATTTAGAGCATGCAGAGGTCAGATAACTATTGTTTGTTGATACTCACTTCCTTTCCACTGCTCTTTTCAGAATTGTGTAATCTTCCCCTTTGGATTTATGTGGAAAATTTTCTATTATTCCTGTGGTCATGATGTTTATCTATTTTTAGAATGAAATTTTCATCTCGAGTCAGCCGGAGTGAAAGCTTTGAACATTCATTATTCAGAAAAATCTTTGTCTTCAAATTATACAAGACCAATGAAAGGAAACAGACTAGTGTCAGAAATGCAATGCTAAAAGAAGCTGGGAAACATGCATTTTCGTGGTGTAGATCTTGTATCTCTGATAAGCAAAGCTCAGGGGAATTAAACTACATGTGTCAGGGAGACCTATTGCTCCCTTTTGCAGAATGCAAGACATATGAGAACTAAGTCTTCAAAAAAGGGTGGCAGTTAGAATTCTAAAAGGCCTAAGATATAAATATATTTTCTTATTTCCAAAATATTAGGCCTGGTCTAGTTAGCTGCTGTCAAATGGATGTATTTCAGTGGGGCCACGAATCACCTACACAGCAATAACTTCCCCTTTGTAGCACAAAACTGTGCCTAAAGAGCTCACATTTCCAGAAAGGAGTTAGAACAATGAGCTGCATATGTTATCACACCATTGATTCAGAGAATTAAACGTTTACAGTAACTGGCATTAGGGATGACTGAAAGTGCCCAAGACTATTGGAGAGCTTGTGAGGGAAGACTCTAGGAACAGCACTTCTGCTTATATGGCAGCAATAGGGGGTTAAGTTGTCTATAACAATTAGCCTAGTCAAGCCTCTTTCAGACTGATAACCACTCCCAAACTCCTAAACAATATGGTGTTCAGTATGCTAAGAAATCCACTGAAGAACTGAGGTGTGGATGAGAGGTAGTCTTAAATCAGTGCTTCCCAGAGTGGCAGCCTGCTGGTCGTTTAACTGAACCCTGGTTCCTCCCATAATTCCAGAAACCTTGACCCTGCTTGTGCTCTGAGGATCTCCCATATGAAAAGCTGCAAGTCTTGCAATTTCCTACAGCACCACACAGCAGGACTTTTGTCTTTGTGCTCCAGTTTTCAAGGGAGTGTCTATAATAGGTTGCTGTGTTTTCAGTACACTCGTTGGAGGGAACAGGTGGCTCAGAATATTCCAGGAAGTTCAAAAAAAGTTTTGATGATACCAAATTGAATGCGTTTCATCTTTGTTTCAGGATAGAAATGTAGCTGTTATTTTGGAATATTAGAATAACAGATTTGTTTGGCAATTACTACAGGGGGGTTAGTGAGCATGTGCTTGCTGTGGCATTCTTGAAATCCTCTTAAGATCCGATATGAAGGTAATCCTTGGTTTAGTGCAGGGGTGAGCAAAATATGTCCCTCGGGCTGGATTTGGACCACCAAGGGATATTCTGTCTGGCTCATGGATAGATTCTGTCCGGCCTACGGTGTGGGGACTAGCCTGGGCCAGGATCTAGATCACAGGGCAGTGACAGTGCAGGGCCAGGGCCAGGGCCCAGGGCAGAGCCACAATCCACTTCTTGCACATCCCTGCGTGTGGAACTGGTGCCTGTCACAAGGAAATGTGGGGAGCAGATTGTGGCTTTGTCCCAGGCCCCTTTGGGAAGATCTACTTGAGTCAGGTGCAAGTTATTGGGCTCAGTGCCTGATGTTCAATGGTCTGTCTTACGTAGGGTTTAGAATAGAAGATCAAATGGTTCCTTTGGGCCTTAAATGCTACTAATTTCTGATTTCCTATGTACGGTGGAGGAGGTATCAGTAAGTGACTGCCCACTCCATCCCACCAGTGTGCCTCAGTCCTGCGTTGAAGAGGGAGGAAAGGAGGTTTCATCTCTTCCCTTTCAGTTCTTGCCTTCTCCATTGAAACTGCCAGTAAGTGTGATAGTTCTGATGTGGACCTCTGCCTACCAGGAACTGGACTGACTGATATACACCACTGAATGGAAATGAAATTGAATGAATTGATTTAATGGCAAAAGGCCTCATGTTCGCTGCCAAGCTCCTCAGCCATTCAGTCCGTACTCCTAGCCATAATTTTAAAGGCAGGGTAGTTTGTCACCATAACAGACTAACTAAATAAGATATTTAAGATCCCTGCCCGCTCTCTCCAGACAGCTAGATAGAGCGCAAGCTTCTGTGATCTCAAGTTCACATCAGAACTTTTAAAATCAGCTTTGCTCTCTTAAAAGGATCCATGTATTATTACACGAGTGCCTAAAGCTGAAACTATGATTTAAAATCTGTAGCTTGTGAGCATTTATTCCAAAGAGTAGGTTCTGACTGGGTCTGAAAACAGTTTAACTGTGCATAATTTTGGTAATAAGCCTCACTCTGGCACCAGGAAAGCACTTGTATGTAGCCTTTGTATGGATGAGGTACCTGCAGATGCCTGTATGAAACTGCATGTGCCTGCTGGGCTTTGTAAGTCATCACTTGTAATGAGCATGAGTATCGTCTAGGGCGATGACAGACATGCAGCTTCCCGCTCTAGCTCGTGGTGCTTCACAGAAAGTGCCATGAGTTAGAGCAACCCCCCTCCCACCAAACCCAACAGATGTTTGCTGTTGGGTTGGTGGGTGAGTGGGTGGTGGGGAGCGGTAGGATCAAGCTCCACTTTGGAGCCAAACCAGTGGAGGAGCTCCCCACCTACAGCCTCTCTGCCATAGCTCTGCCCCTTCTCCCACAGCTCTGGTGCTGTCTGCAGGAAGGGAGGTGGGATGGTGGAGGGGGAAAGGGAGCCATGGGCTGCATTTTGCCCAGCTTTAGCTGGAGGGAGGGGCTTATGAGGCAGGGGGTTTCCAATCCACCCATCTCCTCACCAGCTCAGGCTGAGCAACCCTCCAGCCCATACCTCCCTTCCGCTTCCTTCTCATCCCTCCCTTCCTACAGATAGTCCTGATTGTGCACAGGGATTGACAGAAGTTATCTAAGATGCTCTGCTTTGGAGCTCCTTCATCTGATCCCTCATTAGATGAGGGTTAATTTATCATGTGATCGACCACTTCTAAAGCGATCTGCAGCTGTGCATGTGTCACGGCACAGGTGTAGAGTGCTTTCAGGAGGCTAAGTGCATGACACATTACTTCTTTTAGTGCCGTGTTACTGGAGTCATGGAGTTTTCAGTGCTGCTTGGATTCCTTGGGCCCCTTTATTTTAAAACCTTTTTTCTGTTGCAGTTCAG
>NW_017729002.1:7908061-7910415 GCF_001723915.1 Gavialis gangeticus | reverse complement strand
GCCCCTTTATTTTAAAACCTTTTTTCTGTTGCAGTTCAGAGAGTTAGCTTTGCTTTAGCTCTCCTGTGACCCTTACTGAATCTTTTCACTGATTAGCAAGCTGAGCTCCTTTTCTATCTGACAGCACCTTGTTCACAATTTGAAGGCAGATGTCAAACTGAGGTCTTGATACTGGAGTGTATCAAAGATAATGTCCCTAACACCATCTAAAGCCTGAATCTAATTTCAGATTAGATTCAGAAGTCTCTCTATCAATTTGCTCTCAATGCTGTAACTGATTTCCTGATACAGTAGGTGATGGTGCACACCATTTGGCTAAGATTTAAAGCACTCCTTCATTCATGTGAGGCGTAGTTTATATTTGCTTAGTGGTTCACTTACAGCATTTAAATAACCTGTAATTAGCACTGTAGTTAGAGGGGTTTTTTTTCCCTTTTCAAAGCTGGATACAGCCAATGTGAATTCTTCTCAGTGCTTTCAATTATCCCCCTAGTGTTGGGAAGTCCAAATGAAACTGAGGCATTCCTGATTAAAAATTTCTTAATTTTATTCAGGAATGCCTCAGATTCATTTGGACTTCCCAACATTTGTGTCCAATCCTGTCCCTCTCCCCAACCAAGCACTCCAAATATTAAAAAGTGAGGTTGCAGGGATTTTTATCACTACCATTAATTCTATTGTTACTTTGCTAGCTACAGGAAATCTGCAGGTTATTGCAGGCAAACTGTTAATATGTAATTACTTATTCAAGCCTCATGGTACTGCTTTAGAGATCCATGTGGCTCAAGCTGACTTGGACTTCCAGTTAGCCTACATTTTTATTCCTCACCCTAGTGCAGCTGATGGCATTATGTTATGCACTTAATCAAACCAGAAAAGATTGCTTCTCCATATCCAGAGACCTGATTATTTTATCAGACTGCGAGGGTATCAGATAAAGTGAGACAAGGAGAGGAAGCTGAAATTAGAGAGAATCATACAGATATAAAAACACTTGCAAGGACTCTGGCATAGAAGTTGCAATATATTAAACTGTCTCTTGATTACAGCAACCTACTGGCTAACTTTCTTACAGAAATTTGCTGTATGGAAAAGATGGTTATTAAGAGCATATTTTGTTTTAATTAGAAGCTGAGGGGGTGTCCAACTGGGGTATGTGTCACAGAGGTATCACAATTGGGTTCTGCATCCTGGGCAGTGGTGGTGGTAGCAAGGACCAGGCTTGATGTAGTGGCTGTAGCAACTGAGCTGGCAGCTGCAGAAGCTACTGTTTTTGTGCTCTTCTAGGTAGATGCCCAGTGCCCCATTTGCCCATGTCTTGTTATGCTATTGGTGTATTAATATAAGCACATAACGCAGTAGTAATTCTCTTAAAGAAGGAAGCTACAGTCAGTTGGCAAAAGAACAGAGGTTCATTTTCTGCAGGCAGGGGTTGACTTAAATGCATCATTTTCATTAGCAGTAATGTGGATTTCAGCATGTGAATTGCTAATGCACTATGAGAAAGTTAGGTCCTATAGTGTCAATTATAGCAGAATGGTGGCTATTGTGACAAAGTTAATTTTAGGAGGTTCATGTTCTAAAATGCACATACTTCCTTATCTGTCCACTCCAACATGACACTGATTAATAGCATATTGAAATTAGTAGGAGGTCTTTCTGTTGACTTCAGTGAGTTTTTTGTATCCGGCCCTTGGAGAAACAGTTATATTATTTCTACTGAAATTAAACTGCATGCTTTTTATATGATCTTGCAGTATTGCTGCAACCAATGACTGGTATGTTACACAGTTTCAGGTCTTGCTTACTTATTTATCACCCCACCCTCTATTGTTTTTCTCTCAATTCTTCCAGATTAGTTGCTTTCAAATGCAATATTTCTCCTTTGCTGATTCATACATAATGGATCAGATTCTGGCCTCGGATATGTTCTCATACATTGCTAAGGATCTGAGTTCAGCAGAATCATTCAGAATTTACGCTGGCTTTAATGAAGTCTGGTCCATGGGTAGAAACCATTGTATACAATGGTTCTGGGTTTCCGGATCTGGTTTACATTATATGACATGGCATAAGTTTAAATGCATCACATATTTGGTTTTCCCTACTAAATACAAACAAATGAAAAAAGGAAGAAATAAGCAGGCATTTCCAACAGATGGTGTGGTTGTTCTTAGCAATAAATCTTGGAGGCAATCTAAGTAAAAGAACATACTCTTCCTGCATGTAGGGAAAGTATGATGTATCTGACTGGAAATTTACAGATCATCATTGAACTACATAGCTGGACCTAGAAAGGGGCTGGAAAATGTTACGACCAGTTACAGAGCCATAATAAAGGAATATGCAGGGGT
>NW_017729002.1:7907759-7908050 GCF_001723915.1 Gavialis gangeticus | reverse complement strand
TTCATATTATTATTAAAGCTCAGGGACTGCTATTGTAGTTGCTGGGCATCAACTGCTACAACTGGTCTGTAATCACCATCACAAAACCTCTTTAGTCAAAAAGCCAGGGTGAATCTCACCTCACCTTTTATGCATACTTTTTGAAAAGCAGTATTTTGTATATGCAAATACATAATTTTTGAGCCATATAGATTTTTAATGTATGAAAATTTTAGCACTAGCAGTTAATGTCCAGCAACTACAATAGCAGTCCCTGAGCTTTAATAATAATATGAACCAGAACCCCTGCAT
>NW_017729002.1:7853600-7902759 GCF_001723915.1 Gavialis gangeticus | reverse complement strand
ATATGCAAATACATAATTTTTGAGCCATATAGATTTTTAATGTATGAAAATTTTAGCACTAGCAGTTAATGTCCAATGATTGGAATAGAAGCCTCCGGTCTCTTTACGGACTAAAATACTTATACATGAGTAAAGTAGGGAGAAATGTAGGAGTTTTCATAAATGCCTCACATTTTAGGGCAAGATATTCTTAACCTGAAAGTTGTTGATAAACCATTGCTCATCAGTATCTTGTTAGTACAATATGTCTTGTCTTGCACATGCTAACTTGGGATTAAACACATTTCAAGATTAAACAAGTGCCTTAGAGTTTTCTTTGTGATATAACCTTTATTCAAGGAGAGGAAAGTGAGGTTTTCTTAACTTGTTATTATGATAGTGTACAGGGAGACAAGGGAGATGAAGAAAATATATAATAACTGGGCAATCAGAATGCTTGCAATTAAACACACATTCATTAAATCACATTTCATTCATTCTTTGAAGCACACTTTGAGTCATGAAGTACAGAAAACTTAAGCGGTGATCAGCTAGAGGGGAGGAAATAATAATAAAAAACCCTAGCCCTAAATACTTTCAGAGGTGATTAAAAATTAACTGATATCAGAGAGATCAGAAATAGGATACCAACTTTCTGTTACATATGTAAAAGGCTCGAGATGTTGTGATGCCCTCAGTTGGTGGTGTGAGTATCTCTCTGCTTCCTAGGTCAGGCACCCTGACTTTCCTGCCACGACTTAATGGAAATGTAATTAAAGGAGGGGTTCAGTGGTGTGCCCTGCTTTGTCCCACAGATGGTAATACTCACCGACTTGGTGCGGCTGGTTTTGGGGCTCTGCCTCCCCTACACCCCAGTCCACTCACCAGCCATGAGGGCCGTCGTGCCCAATTACTGGCTCCAGCTCCTTATGGCCTCCTATCAGCCTCAGTGTGAAGTGCAGGCTTGCAGTTTCAGCCTGGCAGTCATCCCTGATCCTGGGTCCTGCTTTGTCCCTTCACTGGGCCTGGAACTGCTGTACCCTCTGTGGGTTCGAGAATGGTTGTAACGATTAAGAGCTCCCAGAGCAGTGACAGAGCCCCAAAACCTTTCTCTGGGAACTCTGCATGGGGGAGTCCCTTTTGGATTCCGTACACTCCTCCCACTCACCTCTGGTGGATCAGCATCATGGCAGAACCTGCGCTGTCTGGGTTGCACCCCGGCGAGCTTGGCATATTGCCTCATTTGCCCCCTCCGCACCTGGCTTCTGCCAGAATTTTTAAACCTCCCATGGTGGCAGCTGCAGCTGATGTCATCAGCCGGCCACTGCCCAGTCTGATTGACAGATGTTTGAGAAGCTGGCACAGCGCCGGCTCATGTGGCTCTCTCCCGGGTAAGTTCTCTGTGGCGTTGGGGTCCCTGGGCCTGCCTTTGGGAGTATCAGGGTCTGTTCCCAGTGCCTCAGAACCCTGTGAGCAACCCCAGCTACCACAGACCTCCCCCCTTAAGCTGCCTTGTAGTGTTTTGATGTTATGTCAGTCTTCTGTTGTCAGCTGGTGCTGCCCCTGGTGTGCTTGCAGCATTTCCTTTGTTGCATCTTCTTGGCTAATATACCTAGAAAGAAAAACAGCAACAAAGTTGTCCTTGCCGGGACAGTGTACTATCATATACTTAAGTTGCTGTAGGGCCAGCACCCAGTGGGTTATACAAGCATTTTCTATGTGAGACCTCGATAACCACTGCAATGGGGCATGGTCCATGACTATTATAGACTCCAACCTAGCAGATAATATCTAAAATACTCTATTGCCCAAGCATTCCTTCTCGATAGTCGAATACCTGACCTCTGCCGAGTTAAGCTTATGACTAGAGAATGCTACTGGGTGCTCTTCTTCTCATTGTTGCAGCAGAATGGCTCTCAGTGCGCTGTTTGATGCATCAGTTTGCAAGTTAAAAGGTGCTGCAAAATCAGGGGTATGTACCACTATATCTTTACACAGTGCCTCCTTTAATTTTTCAAAACTCTCACACATCTCTGGAGACCATTGTGGGGCCCTTGAGGATTTTCCTTGTAAAGCATCTGTTAGGGGTGTGACTAGCTCCACAAAATGTGGTATGAATCTATGATAATAGTTGATGAGCCCCAGGAACGATCGTAGTTGCTGTTGGTTATGTGGTTCCTGGAAGCATCGTATCACCTCAACTTTGTCCTTTAGGGGCTTGATTATGCCTCGTCCTATGCAGAACCCCAAATATTTGATCTCTTGCTTGGCAAGTTTGCACTTCTTAGGGTTAGCCGTCATCCTGACCACTCTTAGTTCCCCTAGGATGGCCTTCAGAGTGTGGAGGTGTTGTGGCCAATCCATTGTGAAGATAACTATGTCGTTGATATAGGCGCCTGCATTTGGGGCCAGTAGTGAGTCCATCAGTCTTTGAAAAGTGGCCACAGCCCCATTAAGCCCAAATGGCATATGTGAACATTTGAATAAGCCACATGGCATTCCAAATGCTGTCTTGGCACAATCTGAGGGCTTTGTGGGCATTTGCCAGTATCTCTTGGATAGGTCTGCAGTTGATATAAATTTCGCTTCCCCTATTTTCTGCAATAGATGCACCACATGGGGCATGGGGAAAGCATCAAAAGTTGCTAATGCATTTAGTTTTCAGTAATCAATACACAATCGAAGTGACCCATTGGGTTTGGTGACTGGGCACTATGGTGCTGTGCCATGGGCTCCAGGATGGGAAGATGATACCCTCCTTCTGTGTTTTATCTATCTGCTGGTGGACCTCTTCTTGCAGCAGTTACGGGATGGGTCCCACCTTTCTCTGACTAGTGTCCCTGGCAGTGTTCTAATGTCATGTTCCACTCCTCTAGCCCATCTAGGAGTCTCCTGGAATACATCTTGAAATGCCTTTACCAACATGGCCAGTTCCCATTGTTGCCCTGTGGTCAATTCTTCCCTGAATTGGACTTGTCTTTGGTGTCTCACTGGTTTTTAGTTCCAGAGAAGAGGGCCTGAATTCCCTGTTCTCTTCATTATGCAATGCTATCCAGCATCTTCCACTCTTTGAGTAGGTTGATGTGGTAAATTTGGTGCTTCCGTTGGTGTCTAGGCTTAAAGACTTCATAGTCTACAGGCTCCACCTGTCTGACCACCTCGAATGGTCCTTGCAATGTTGTGAGTTGTTTGCTCATGGATGTGGGGAGTAGAATCAGTAACATACCCCCTGGCTGGAACGCGCTTACCCTTGTTCCATGATCATATCGGGCCTTCTGCTGCAATTATGATTCTTTTAGATTCTGATTAGCAATCTGCTGTGCTCAGTACAGCCGTTCCTGTAGCTCCTGGCATTAATTCCTCTGCTGTGACCCTAGGTCCTGCTGGCCTCTCCCAGTCTTTCCTGATCATATGCAGCAGCCCCCTTGGGTTGTGCCCATATACTAGCTGGAAGGGTGAGAATTGAGTTGATTCCTGTGGTGTATCACACAGTGCAAACAACAACGGTGTTAACACTGTGTCCCACTTGTGTGGGTCTTCCTGGGCGCACCTCCAAAGCATTCTCTTGATCATCCTATTTAGCCTCTTCACTAACCCACTGGACTGGAGGTGGTACACAGGTGTCTTCAAATGGGTAATGTCTAAGGTGCTGCAGCAGTGCCTTCATTACTCCTGACATAAAATTGGTCCCCAGGTTGGTGAGGATCTCGTGAGGTATCCCAACTTGGGCAATCCATTTTAGTAATTCTTCCACCACCAGGTTGTTGCGATTGACCTGAGCAGTGCCGCCTCTGGGATTCATGTGGCATAGTCTGCCAGGGCCAGTATGTATTGATACCCAGCAAAGGACTTTGATAGTGGTTTCATGATGTCAAATGCCACCTGTGAGAGTGGTGTTTCAACTGCAGGCATTGACTGTAAAGGGGCTTTAGGAGGCCTCCATTCCTGAGCTTTTTGGCACTCTGGACATGAGACACCCCATCAGCGTACGTCATCTAGTAAATGTGGCCAGAAGAATTCACGGGCAATCCATGCCTTTTTCTTGCTGCGCCCCAGGTGCCCTCCCAATGTGGTGTCATTTACCAATCACCAGGTTTGACAGTGGAACATGCTTGGTATACTAGCTGGTGTCTCTCTGCCCTGGTCTCTTGCCCCATCGGGACCTGATATAGATGACCCCCCTTTACCTCATAGTGGACCTAACTTGTTGATGTCCCTTCCCGTGGATCCTCATCTGCCAGCCGTTGTAGCTCTGGATCCTCCTGCTGGGCCTGCAAAAACTTGGCCATGCTAGCCACTTGATCCAGATTTATAAATGCTGCCGCCTCCTCCACCAGCTGGGGATTTGCTTCCCCTGCCCAGCCTTCACCCTCCGCAGGTGCTTCCTCTCTTCTTCAGTCGCTCTAACCCATTCCAAAACAGTGTAGATCAGATCCCACTTGTGGCCTATAATCATCTCATAGGCCAATGATGGGGCCAGCCTGACCCTCAACTCGTTATGAAACTCCATCACTCTGAAGGGCAGTTAACAGCTTTCAAAACTCATCTCTCCTCCTAGAATACACATCAGGGCAAGGGGTCCTGCCTTCCTCATGGCAACTTTTGGTGCTAGGTCAGTGAAGAGCAGAGATACTGAGCACCCAGTGTCTAAAGTCACCTGAACAGCTCGGCCCCTAATCCACACTGTCACTACAGGGTGCTCCCATCTGCCCTCCTGTGACATGGACCCAAAACTACAGTCCATGGGTTCACCATGTTCTGCTTCCCTGGGCCTGTCTCGCCCATGCCACATTCTTGGGAACCATGACCGACCTTGCTGCAACTGTAGCACGCCACTTCCTTTGTTGTTGCTTTCTGGGGTCCCATCATCTCCTGTATGGGGCTTACAGCCAGGGAATGTTACCCCAGGCCCTGGCCATGCTCATTCTCTGAGACGGAGAATGCATCTGCTAGATGGAGTGCCTTCTCATAGCTTTGAGGCTGATGTCGCCTCACCCACGTCTGTCTTGTCTTCCAAGTCCCATAAGAACTGCTCTAGTAGGACTTGGTCCATTACTTCCTCCTGATCAAATCGATTCAAAGGAAGCCATTTGTTCAAGGCATCCCTCAGATACTATAGGAGGCTACAGGGTCTCTTGGCTTCCTGTGCCTTTTGTGCCCCTTGGAAGGCTTGCGTGTAGCGCTCTGGTGAGATTTTGAGCTGGTAATGGATGGCAGCCTTTACAGTTGCATAACTCTGGGCCTCCTTTCTCAACAACTCCTGATATGCTGCTTGGGCTTTATCGACCACTAGGGCCCCTAGTTGGTAGGCCCACTGTGAGCGAGAGAGCCCAATTTGCACGGCCGTCCACTCAAACACCACTATATAGGCTAGCGGGTTGTTGTTCCTAGTCATCTGAGGCATCTTAAACAGGGACGTGTTCCATTGCATCCACTCTTGCTGATGTGCCCCTTGCCTTTACTGCATCTCAAGCACTTGCCCTATAGCTTGAATGGCCTGGCTTAGGAGCTCTGTATGGGCCATGGCTGTTGGCTGTATGGTGGCCTCTGCTGGGTCAGGATCACTGATCCTCTATGAACAGTTCCTGATCAATGCACCACTGTGATGCTCTCAGTTGGTGTTGTGAACATCTCCCTGCTCCCTGGGTCAGGCACCCCATGACTCCCTGGGTCAGTTGCCTGCCATGACTTGATAAAATGTAATTGAAGGAGGGGTTCAGTGGTGTTCCCTGCTCTGTCTCACAGACAGTAATACTCACTGAATTGGTGCGGCTGGTCCTGGGGCTCTGCCTCCCCTACACCCCAGTCCACTCGTCAACCTTGAGGGCCATCATGCTGCTGTTCCCAATTACTGACTCCAGCCCCTTATCACCTCCCATCAGCCTTGGTATGAAGTGGAGGCTTGTAGTTGCAGCCTGGCACTTGTCTGTGATCCTGGGCCCTGCTCTGTCCCTTCACCAGGCCTGGAACTGCTGTACTGTCCATGGGTTCAAGGATGGCTGTAAAAATTAAGAGCTCCCAGGGCAGTGACAGAGTCCCAAAACCTTTCTCAGGGAGCTCTGCATGGGGGTGTCCCTTCTGGCTCCCTTACACTGCTCCCACTCACCTCTGGTGAGTCAGCATCGTGAGGGAACCCATGCTGGTTGGATTGCACCCTGGCGAGCTTGGCATATCGCTGTGTTCATCCCCCCTGTGCTTGGCTTCTCCTGGGGTTTTTGAATCTCTTGTGGCAGTGGTCACAGCTGATGTCATCAGCCAGCCACCGCCCAGTCTGATTGACAGATGTTTGAGAAGCCAGTGCAGTGCCAACTCACATGGCTCCAGCCCTGTTCCTAGCTCCCTCCCAGGTAAATTCTCTGTGGTGCCGGGGTGCCTGGGCCTGCCTTCAGGAGTGTCAGGATCTGTTCCCAGTGCCTCAGACCCCTGTGAGTGGCCCCAGTTGCCACAGATGTATAGACTCAAAGCTCCTTCTGATCTGAAGATCACCTAGAATCTCACACAGAATGACATAGAATGTAGGTAATTTCAGCATCCTGCTGATTAGTGATTAAGTGTACTTTTTATGCAGATAAAGATAAAATAACTAGTCAGAATATTTGCAAATATTTGCAAGGAGAAAAATATTAGCAAATAAACTGTCAGAAGTACTAGTTGGAAAAATCAGCTTGGCAAAACTGCTGCAGTAGGGAAATTAACAGATTGCCTTTGATTTTTAATGTCTGAATTATAAGCATAAATAGATTTTATCATTTGCTGCCATTTCTGTAGTCTGTTATCATCCAAGAGTGTTTTAGTCTTCTATTTATAGAACATTTTGCTGTATGTAACTATTTAAAAATGTGTAATTGATAAAAAGAAACCCTAGTTTAGACTGAGCAAGTTGGTTCAGAAAAGTGATTTCCATTACGGGTATACATAAGGCACTGATAGGCAGTGAGAACTAAACACAGTAAAGGCTGTTGGTATTTTTGAAATTGGGATGGGGACTGGCAAAATGGAAAAAAAAAAATTCCAAACCAAGATAAAAACATGTGGATGGTATTTAGAATTGGGAACAATTGGGTTTCATTCATGAATATGAAATGGTTAGAAAACATTTCTTAACCATAGTAGGAAATGCTAAGGTGGAGATTTTTTTGACACTAAGGAATTGGGAGCCCATGCCCAGGCCAACTTTGCTTTTGCTTCAATAGGAATTAGGTGCCTAGATATCTTTGAGGATATAAGCCCTCTTTCCCAGTCATTATCAGTTTTGAATATCTATGTCTAGAGGCCTGATTTAAACTAGAGAATTCATGATATTTAGTGGTGAGTAGGGCTGTGCAAAATTTTGCTATCAGTTTTGTTTCAATGCTGTTTTCACCTGTTTCGAGGTTGAAACAGCAAAATCAAAATGAAATGGATATGGTCGAAACAGCCTCAAAACAAAACGAGGCAAGTCGAAACGTTTCGTTGTTTCAATGCTGATTTGACATTTCACCCATAGGCTATAATGGGGAAAAATGAAACAGCCTGTAACTTTGTCATTTCTGGCCAGATTTGGATAAAATTTGCAGAGCTTGGTAGCCCCTTCTGAGGGCATCAAGCATGCCAAGTTTCAAGAAGATAGGTGCAGGGGGTTTGGAGAAACTGCACCCCAAAGTCTTGAGAGCCAAACTTGTGTCGTGTATATGTGACGCCACAGCAGGGTCAAAACTACAGGAATGCTAGCCCCTGCTGAGGCCACAGAGCCTGCCATGTTTCAAGGAGATCAGTGCACGGGATTTGGAGAAACTGCACCCCAAAATCCTGAAAGCAAAACTCAAGTCACGTGTATGTGTTAAGCCACAGCAGGGTCAATACTGCAGGCATGCTAGCCCCTGCTGAGGCCACGAACCCTGTCAAGTTTCAAGGAGACGGGTGCAGGGGTTTGGGGGAAACTGGACCTCAAGCTGTGGACAAGCAAAACTCATGACATGGGTGATACTGTTTGTGTTAAGGCACAGCAGGATGAAAGCTTCAGGCCTGCTAGCCCCTGCTGAGGCCACGAACCCTGTCAAGTTTCAAGGAGACGGGTGCAGGGGTTTGGGGGAAACTGGACCTCAAGCTGTGGACAAGCAAAACTCATGACATGGGTGATACTGTTTGTGTTAAGGCACAGCAGGATGAAAGCTTCAGGCCTGCTAGCCCCTGCTGTGGCCACAAAGCCTGGCAGCTGCCAAGGAGATAAGTGCAGGGGTTCTGGGTGCACCTCTGGCTGCTGATAGGCAAAACACATGACACAAGTTTTGCTTTCAGGATTTTGGAGTGCATTTGGGGTGCATCTCTGAACCCCACTGCACCCGTCTCCTTGAAACATGGCAGGCTTTGTTGCCTCAGCAGGGGCTAGCATGCCTGCAGTTTTGACCCCCTGTAGCTTAACACACATACGTGACATGAGTTTTTCTCTCAAGAATTTGGGGTGCAGTTTCTCTGAAACCCCTGCACCTATCTTCGTGAAACTTGGCATGCATCATGCCCTCAGAAGGGGCTACCATTCCTACAAGTTTCATCCAAATCTGTCCAGAACTGACAATGTTATAGCCTGGTTTTGACCTTCCCCATTACATCCTATGGGCAAAACGTCGAAACAGTGTCGAAACAGCAAAACGTTTCGACGGAATGAAATGGAACAGCTGTTTCGACTCGAAACAAAAGTTGAAATGAAACATTGTTCTGTCGAAATGCTTCCATTTCGCACAGCCCTAGCGCGGCGGCTTTAACAGGTGCCGGTGTGCGTTCACTCTGTTATAGTGCCACACATTCTATGAGTGCTTGGCATGAGGAGCTGCTGCCAGCCTCAGTGCCAGGGGGCATGCTGCATGTGGACTGTTTGCGGGGTAGGCCTATGGTTTGCATGCTCACCTGCAACTCGGAGCACTGTAATACCTGAAGCAGTGGAGCCATTTCTAAATGAATGTTCAGCCTTTGGTTAATAGTTTGGAAAGATCAAAGTTTATATTCTGAAAAGGAAGGTTTTCTGAGACACTAGAGATGCAGACCAGAATTATTGTATTTGCTTGACCATTTCTCAACATTTTTTCTCTTTGTTTTAAACTTTATAAACCCCCCCCCACACAAAGCAACAACAAAAAAACTCAAGCCTCCTCTACCCTGACCCCCACAAAATTATTGGAAAAATATCCAAAAAACCCCCAACCAAACAAAAAAAAAAAAACCCTCCTCAGTTTCTGGCCTTCCCTCCCAAAATAGAAGCAGCTCCCTTTTGGGGGGCAAATGAAATCCAAATAGTTTGGGGTTTTAAATTGAAGAAATTGCTTGTTGAACAGATTTTTTTTGAAGAATAAAAATTTAAAGTTGGAGTTAAAAGGAAAAAGAACATTTCTGTCAGCTTGTTGCAGGAAAAACCCACCTAGCATTGCTGTTCACAGTAGCAACTGGAACACCAGCCCTGGGCGCTGACCCTGAGGGGGATTAAAAAATAGCAACAGCTGTGCTGCCAGCTCAACTGCTGCCACACCACTGGCAGCACAGACCATCAATCTTGCCGCGCATGTGGCTGCCACACAGGGTGTTCAAGCACCCAATTACACTTCTGACTGAGACGTGAGGGTAAGTCACCAGGTCTTTGTTTGAACCATGTCTTTATTTATCTTTTTCTATTAGCATCTCACCTTTTCAGGGAAAACTTTGGTTGTGGCAGTTAGAAGGCCTTTCTGTCTATCAGCTTCCCTCTCTAATTCCATCTGTCACTGACCATCTGTAGTTGCTGAAATGGATATGCCATATTTCTGTTGTGGGCCTAGAAAGAAAAACTATGCTTCATATTTTCAACTGAAATCCCCCCAAACATGGCTATAAATGATATAAGTGAAGACCATGGTTTTTCCCAACTAAGCACATTAGTACTGCACACTTTACTACCTGCTAGAGTTTCAACAAAAGTTTGTAACAGATTTAATGTATCGGAACAAAAAAGACATGCCATGGACTATAGCGCATGTTGTTTTTAATTGTATTAGTTCATAGGGAAATTTGCAGTTGTATGAAATATGTCTCAGACTTGAATCTCTTGCTTCCCACCAGCTGTATTTATAGATGCTGTGTAGCTTTATGTACTTTCACTGTACTGTACAGGTGGACAGAAAAATCATAAACCTAATTTTAGGGCTCGATTGTGGAGTTGCTGCAAACTGTGGACAGCCCAGGGTTGTAACTGTGACTTGGAGACTTCCAATTTGATCCTTGGTCTCTCCCATTGACTCCAAGGAGAACCTTTTAACTGACTCTGGTTAATTCCCTACCCTTACACTGGTTCAGGGGGAAGGGGTGGAGGTAACGCTCCACTCACCTATGCAGGACTGGGAGTAACGTTCTGTGCAAGCTGTTCCATAACTATGATACAAGTAGCCCATGGAGGGGAGGAAAGCGGTGTGCCTTACATCTCCTTGGTGCCCTGTCTGAATGGTTGTTTCCTCTGATGCCTTTACTCCTGAGGCTGATTTCAATTAAGGTAAATAATTTGCATATTATTATCTTAGACAAATATATGCACATGAAACAAACACTTTGCTCTGATACAGCCTGAACATAGTTCTAAGCAGAGTTCAGATCCAGATCAGAATTTCTTGACATAACCATTGCTGGCATCATTGGAATAAAGAGGTTCCCAAAGCAATTTGGAAGCCGAGTTTTGTGTGGTTATTTACAGATAAGAGTTTGGAAGAGAATGAAACGATTAGGAATTTGTGAAGGAATTTGGGACTTCTTGCTGGTAGCTGAAATCTGTTTCCAAGTGGGAATATTTTCTATATGTCACTTGGCAAAAATTAACTCAAGATGACTTGGCGTTTGGCACCATACACAGTGTGTTTGCCAGGTTATCCATTAATCATACATGAATGGAAGCAAGGTTCTTGGCACTGACATAATGTCAGTGGTACACACTGAATAGCAATAACTCATACTGCATGTTAGTACTTGTATGGTAGCATAGAATTCTTTAACAAGCAGGAAAAAAATCTTTATTTGGATTAAAGCTGTTTGGAGAAAAGAGAGTTTCTTAAAAACCGACAGCATATTTGTATTTTACTTTTTGAGGCAGCATTTCTTAATAGTTCAGACTTTCTATTAAGAGATCATTCTTCAGAAAACAATTGGTTGCGATTTTTGAAGCTGTGCAGTCAGTTCAAAGGAAACATAGTATTCAAATTAATAGCAGCACATGGCTAAATCACCTACACTTTGTTCTTTCAAATGCCCACTCATGAGATGGGGATGGTCTCGTAGTAGGTGTTGGGATAGCGCAAGTGCCAGTCACAAAGAGGCTGCAATCTTAGTTGGGGCTCCTGAGCAGTGGTACAGTTCAGATATCAGTCTTTCTTTTAAAACATAACCTTTTCTTCATTTAACTTGCTATCTTCTGCCTATATGTTCCTGGATTCCTGGCCAGCAATGGGGAAAGAACCTCTGTAGGAGGATGGTAGTGTAAGGGCATGTATATAACTGTCTTAGTCATTTACAAGTTTCTGATGAGGACTTTTTAATTGGTAAAGACAGATATTGGACATCTGCACTTTCAGCAGTCATCTTTTAAAAATATAGTCATTTAGGATCAGGCCTTCATTTTGTGTAAATTGTCATAGTTTCATTAAAGTCAATAGAGATGAACCAAAAGGTGCTATGTGAGAACCTGACATTGGTATCTGTAGAGAGAACCCTTATGCTGAATACCTCTTTACACAAAAGTAGCTCAGGAGTACTTCAAGTAGAGCTGTGTAGAGCTTTTGTAACAAATTCCTGCTGTATCTTGAAGATGAATCAATGGCTCCATCAGTCTATTCAATCTTCACCTTATGTGATCTCATATCTCAACAGTACAAGGCAACCATGTATTAGCAGAATGACTTATATGTCCAAGTTTATCTTTTTTTTTTTTTTCCCCTGGACAGAGACCGCATAGAGCAGGGGACATGCTGAAAGGTGTTGCTGAAACTGACAAGTTTCCTGGTCAGAGTTCTGTTACAAAACTGATGGAAATGATTAGGTTCCTAAAATGAACGGTCAAAGTCCAGTGATTTATTGATCTGGTACAGTGAGTTTCACCAGACCAGATGAAACTCACTGGTTTGTCTGATTTTGTGAATCTTTGGATTTATATGAACATAATACAAGAGGGTCACTAATACTGAACTTATCAGACTTCCTCTAAACACTTATGCAAATCAGAAAGAATTTTTTATTCACAAAGGGATTTCTTGATTTTCCACCTGGAAAATTTGTGCATGTGCACGTGTGTGTGTTGGGGAGGGAGGGGTGGGTGGGAGTAGGCAGGTAAGGGAAACAGATTTGGAGTGATGTCTACACATGTGTTTGCATATATACATATATGTCTTCCTATAAAAACATATATACGTATAATAATAAAAGCTCTGTGGGACCGAAGTAGAGACTATTTCTTGGTTGCTTTTATGTAATACAGAGTTAATTGTCCAGTAACCTGCAAAGTCAAACTTGTTAACTTAATTTAAACTTAATTTATTTCTTGCTCGGCTCCATCCTCCATAACTATCTTAGTCAAGTTATGACCTATAAGTACGCATTTGCAGGCAAGAGTCAGATCCTTAGCTGGTGTAAATCAATGGAGCGGTTCTGATTTGTACCAGCTGAGGACATGGCTTAGCATATGCTTATTGTATTCAACCATTCTTACATTTGTATTTCTAGTAATGTTGTCCTGTAGGGCCAGGCCAACTCTCAGGATCTCAAAATTGCGCTGTTACATGGGAGGGTGTGACACAATTGCACACACACGCACACACACTACTAGACACAAAAACACACTCTAGGCGCATACACATATACACTCTGCCAACTCAGGTGCATACACATTCAAGATTACCAGTCTAAACACATGCACACCTATTACTAATTCAAGCACCTACACACTATATACACCAAAAGTTAGACAAAAATCAATTGTCAATACCTGCAACCCACTACGCATACATGGATTACTAATTCATATACCACGCACCTGTTGATTGATTTCTTTTTATATATATAATATATATATATATTTATTTGCCAGTTCTCTCACACACATCATACACCTACACATACAGACAGGTGAGTTCCTAACTTGGGTGGTGTGGTGTGTGTCTGTGTGCTTGGGGTACTTGGGTTACTAGAAGGAGGGAGATGGATGGGGGTTAAGATGAGAGAGGGAAAAATAAGATAGTGAAAATACCGGGAGTGAAAGCAGCTGGGGCTGGGATTAGAACCAGCAGACTGAAGGGGAGCTGGGGTTACTTAAGGTCAAGTGGCCCTAGGGTTACTCGAGGTCGCTGGTGCTGGGGTGAAATAAAGGGAAGAAGCCTGGTGGCAAGGAGGAGAGAGCCAGGAAAGAGAAAGGCAGAAAGGTGGGAGATGAGGGCCTGAAACTGAGGCAGAAAGCTGGGAGATTGGGCTGGAAACTGAGAGGCAGAAAGCTGGGAGATCAGGGGGCTGATAAGTGGTGGCAAGGAGGAAACAGACAAAAACTGAACTTGGGGTTTCAAAATAACAGGTTTAATAAAACAGACAACACACTACATGGCCCCATGAAGTTATTGGTGCATGCACGCACACCAGGAGAGGAAAAAGGCTTGGTAGAGGGATTGAAGTCAAGGTGTGTAGGAACAGAGTCCAGGTCCTTTGCTTGAAAGAAGGTGGGCGATAGCTACCTATCCTGGGCTGTGAGTTGATCCTCGATGGCCAGGCAGGGTCTTCTCCAGCAGGGTGTTGTCCAGAAGGGGTTGTCATCAGGGCCTCTGGGTGGATAGGTGGTGTTGCATGGTGCTGGTCCAGATGGAGAGGGTGTCCCACTGGGTCTGTCTTCACTGCCCCTTTTTATAGGGGCAGACCTTCTATGATCCTAGTGGCAGGGGCATGCCCAGGCAAGGGTCAGCCCCTGGTGTACTAAGCATGTGCATTCCAGGCGAGGACATGCAGTTTCAGGTGTATTTAATAGTGAGTTGGCTGGTTTCTGGAGCAGTCTCTGTCTTCCAAATCTTGAGCCAGGGAAGGGCAATGCAGGGTGATGGCTGGGTCATCGAGTTGATGGTTTGGTCATTCAGAGTGACCTATTTTTAGACCTACTATCATTGTCTGTCAATCACCCACTCACACATGGAACCAGTTTGCATGGGAGGAGGGTCATGAGTCATACAGTTACAACAGAGTTACGATGGGGTATGCCCGGGCAGGGGACACAAGATGGAGACTTGACATTACAAGGTGAGGGCTTGACATGACTTATGCTGACTTACGCATGTAGGCCTAAAAAAAAAGTAAAAATCAGTAAAACAGTAATATAAAACACTAAAAATCAATATAGGCATAATAACTATATAATATAAAACAATGGATATCTATAAAGAAGGCGAGAGAAAAAAAAAAACAAAAAAAACTTGCTATCAAAATAAAATGCTAAAGCTTACCCTATGTCTTAGCTTACTCATACTTATCTATAGGGAGTAGAGAGGCACAGAAAAAGTCAGACATAGTTGGGGGAGGGAGGGAATGTATTTTAAAATAATAATAAAAAAGAAAAACTCAGAGTTTTGCTACAGTAGCTCATTGTTTTGTATGAATCTGTTCCCTGCTTACAAAGTCCAGATTTAGATCAGAACCCTTCCAAGTTTAGGGCTGTTTGCACTTCCAGTATAGTTTCATGCTTGTCTCCATTGTTTATTATAGTAATTGCCAGTGATTTAAAAAAGGAAGTAGTAATGGTTTATACATGGATTTAGAAAAAAGAAAAAAAAAAAGATAATGCAGGTACACCAGTCTTCAGCAATATATCTAGCATTTAGTCCTTATCAACCATTTCTCAACTTGGTCTTTAATTCTAACCCTCTTCTTCTTCTTTTATAGTTTTTTGCATCATATTCATCGTGGCATTTCACCTCCTAGCTACTGGCCGTGGCAAAGGAAATCCCAGCTTGGCTAACTTTGGAGCTCTCCCAAACCTGTTTGGAGCTTGTTCACTGGCTGCTGTATCTCATGCCACCCTTCCTCAGATCATCCCTCCAATACAAAACAAGGCCTATCTTGGTTTTGGTATTGCTATTGTCTTCATAGCTGTGGGGACTCTCTATGCCCTGCTTTCATTAACAATCATGTTCACCTTTGAAAATGACAAGATTGAGACAATTGTCCTGTTAAATTTTTTGGACTGCTCTGTTGCTCCTGGGGTGTTCTTCATTTATTTCTTAGGACTCTATACCACTTTTAAGGTGAGTGCCATCTTTCCCTTGAATGCAGTGACTTTAAGGGATAATCTATGGGCTATGTTTAGCCCATTCCAGTGTTCTCATATCTGGATTGTTGAAAGACTCATCTTTCCGATATTGACCATTCTCCCACCAATTGTGATTGCAATGGTTACAGAGAATATAGAATTGATTGTAGGAGTAACTGGCTCTTATGCTGCAACCATTATCCAGTTTGTTATCCCACCTCTATTGGTGTTCTTCAGCCGGAGAGATACCCTTGAGAAGTTTGGCCCCAGTGTTCGTATCAAATTTGCTTCTCCATTTCAACACAACATGTGGATAATTATAGTCATCATCTTTGCTGTATTTGCTCTAATCACAGTGACAATATTGTATATAACACATCAAAGTTAATAAAAATATCTGTGTTACATAATAAAAACATATAGCAAGTGAACTGGTTATCCACAATATGTCATACATACATATTTTTGTGCTAAAAACAGAAACATAACACCATATTATTGGTCGTTACTCAGGCAGGTTATACACAGAATTGATCTGTATTACACCTTCATTTTATGTTCTAACCTCCTCACATAATTTTTATGTTCTAACTCTCCTGAGAAGTCTTTCCAAAGCAAATGATGTGTTACATAGTTGTTACACTTTTATTTAGTAATAACATAAAATGTGTTGTATTGAACTGGTTAAGATGGAGGGTGGAATTAGCCACTGTTACTAATGCAGTGATTCTCAAACAGGGTGCCGTGGTACCCTGAGGTACCTTGAGATCTTTCTGTTGCAGGGTGCCATATAATACTAGCTGTTCAATTCACAAAAATCATTCACAAGATAAATCCAGAGATTTCAAAAAGGAATCCACAGTGTTAAAAGCATTCTGACCTGAACCTTTTTGAGTTCTTTGCAACAGAAGAATTACTCTATTATTTGTCTGTAGTAAAAAATCTAGTGAAAACTAAGAGTTGGCATTTTCTGAGGAGTGCTTTGAGTCTATTGAGGAGTGTCTTGATCTAAAATCATTGAAAACCACCGCACTAATGAAATGCAGCAACTCCTAGGGCAGGGGTTGGCAAACCCCAGGACAAATGTCAGTATGTGGCAAGTGCAGGTATTTTGCTTGGCACACCTGCCTTGGGGTGGATGGCAGGGAAAAGGCTGGGGCTGTACTGAGACAACAGCGAATGGGCTCCTTGCAGCTCCTCTGCCATGCACCCCTGGCATGCTAACATTTTACAAGTTGAAGTTGCGACTGCTTTTGGCACTCTGCCTAAATGTGTTGCCAACTCCTGTCCTAGGCTATAGATCTACACCTAGAAAACAGCTGTTTAACCTAAAGTAAAACTGAACAATAGTTTGCAGCAGAAAGTGAGGAGGAAGAATATATCTGCAGGGTGAATCTGAATAGTTGATCTTACAGTAGTGACTGTTAAGAAATTTACATTGCATGACAGCATTACTAGGTGTCTAGTTCTCACTTAGATAAAGCAAGGCACATTCAGATCGCAATCCTGTGTCCATCTGTGATGATGTGTGTTTGTGTAGATTCATTCCCTTGTCAGTATTAGAGAATTGTTGTGAGAATAAATAAATGAATGATTATAAAGTGATTGAAGTACTTGGATTTATTATTATTGCTATGTATAATTCCCATTGGTAAACATTCCTTATAACTGGATGAAAGCATTTTAACGAACTGAGGAAGTGCCAGGCGAGGCATAGGCTACCCATGATTATAACTGTCTGGGAGTATGATGCAGCCTGAGTCCACTATAGTTTCCCATGCTCTGTGGTGTTCTTTACTAGTGAGTTTATTTATAATAATTAACAAAGCTTGTGAACTAAAAACTTTTTTAAAGCTCTTGAGAAAAAGTCTTAGTCCAACAGCATGAAACTGCTGTCATTAAGACAAATTAGTAGAGCTCTGTGCAGCAAACAGAGCTAGAATAGGTCTTTTAAGATGCATATTCATAGAGCCATGATACAAATCTGCTCTTTGGGAAACTTCAGAAACCTAAGCTACTGAAGAACGTGACTTCTTGGTTAAAAGGTGCTTCATGGAAAGTGCACATCATGCTGTTGTGTGCATTGATTGTTGAACAATTTCTGGATATAGTTCTGGTTGTTCATGTTAGCTTAAATTGTTGGGGTCCTAACAGCTAGAGATCTAGGCTTTTTCTCCATCTGTAATCACCAACAGATGAGACTTTTGGGGTGAGAGAGATGCCAGGACATTGTTAGTGAAGGATTCTGAACTTCAGACTGTTTTCCTGTCAGAGTCCAGAATTCATGCTCTTCATGGTATGCAACATTCATCAGTTGTAATGGAGTTGGGAGGGAAGTTGGATTGAAGTATGGGACTGGTCAAAGGAAGGATGGCTTTATTGTGCTTTTGTTGATGTTTAGATGTCACTGGGACTGATTTACAAGGCAAGTTGATTGTACGTTTAAAAAAAAGAAAAGAAAAAATAGTGCAAGGAAGTGGATATAGTGGGACACATGCTTTCAAGAGAGACGAATAACTTTTTTGGAAAAGTGTGGAGACATTTGGGTTGCTTTGGTTTTTTGCTGCCTAACTTGAGACACCAGAAAAATTAATACATTAAACATGAAGTGCTGAGCACCCATTTCAGCACATCAGGTCTTCTGAATATGTCAGCGGTAGTCAACCTTTTGTCCAGTGGGCTGGATGAGCAGTGCCTGGTCACTCTGCTGGCTGGATCTGGCTGGTAGATTCAATCTGGTGACTAGAGCTGGCACAGTAGGGGCCCATTTTGCCATGTGGAGGGGGGCTGGAAGCAGCCTGGCCCCAGTCTAGCTGTGCTGGGGAAGGGGGCTTGGCCTAGCCCCATGAGAGGGTGAGAAGGGGTTGTGATCAGCCCCAGGGGGGAGGGGACATGACCCAGCCCCAACCTGGCCAGGCAGGAGGCAAGGGGGTGTGGCCCAGACTCGTAGGAGGGGAAAGAAGGGGCATGGGCTGGCCTTGAATCAGCTGTGCAGGGGGAGGGGACATGGCTTGGCCCCAAGCCAGCAGTGCGGAGGAAAGGGAGTGTGTCCTGGCCCCAATCTGGCCATGTGGGGGGAAGGTTGTGGTTTAGCTCTGACCCACTGCATGGATCTTAGGATTTTGGCAGTGGGGATGGCTGGCAGTATTAACTGCTAGTGGTATGAACTGGTATCTGCTGATATTAACTGCCACTGTTTCCCCTGCTGCCAAATTTTCTGACCCATGGGAAGCTCTGGGGTCAGATTCCAAGGCACTGCAGGCTGCATTTGGCATGAGGGCCAGATGTTGAGCAGTCCTGGTATATGCAACTAACAAGCGACCACTTATTTTTTAGGGGTCTTTCCTGGTTAGAGTAACTAAAATATCTGTCTATTTTTTTTTTCCAAAGCTAATAAGCTTTGGTATTACTCCAGATGACAGCAGTGATTTGGACTGTCAAGATCTGAAGGGGTATCTTCATAGTTAACAGGTTCTCCTTCCCTTGCTCATGTTGTGTTATTCTTTATTGTGTGAAGCGTCTCATTAAAATTAGTGGAACTACTTTCAAATAAGGTACTATTCAAGGTGAGCTAGGGTGAGCCAAATAGCAATTTGCAAGTGAAAAATCTTCCTGAGGAAGTAGTTTTAAATAGGTTTATTATTTTTAAACCTACAACTCCTGTGTAAGTTGCTGCTTTGTTCAGCTCCCTGGATATATCACATTATCTCCAGGGATCTGACTTCCTTGTCAGGTCATGTACCCACAACACATTTCTACTGCTACACTCAGATTTTACAGCAACATAAACCAGGATCACACAGATGAAGTAAACCCCTACACCTTTGTAACTACCTCAAAACGGTGGTGAGTGATGTAAGTTATATCAGTATAAATCTTGTCTGTCCATTTCCATCCAACAGCAGCTCTTTGCTGTAGACAACCATGCTATTACATGCCTCCTGTCATCTAGTAGTGATCATCTAGTAGCGGAGTCCCCCAGGGCTCGGTCCTAGGGCCAGTGCTGTTCAACATCTTCATTAGTGACCTGGACGAGGGTGTGGAGAGCACCCTGTTCAAGTTCACTGATGACACCAAGCTGTGGGGTAAAGTGAATACACCGGCAGGCAGGGACTGCATCCAGGCAGACCTGGATAGGTTGGAGAAGTGGGTGGATCTGAACAGGATGCGGTTCAACAAGGACAAGTGCAGGGTGCTGCACCTGGGGAGAGGGAACCAGCATTATGGTTATAGGTTAGGGGCTGACCCTCTCAGCAGCACAGAGGCAGAGAGGGATCTTGGAGTCAGGATTGACTCCAGGATGAATATGAGTCGCCAATGCGACAAAGCAATAGGCAGAGCCAACCGCACCCTGTCCTGCATCAACAGGGGCATCACTAACAGGTCCAGAGAGGTCTTGCTCCCCCTCTATGCAGCACTGGTCAGGCCGCAGCTGGAGTCCTGTGTCCAGTTCTGGGCGCTGCACTTCAAGAAGGATGTGGAGAACCTGGAGAGGGTCCAGAGGAGGCCACTCGTATGGTTGAGGGCCTCTGTGGCCAGCCCTGTGAGGAGAGGCTGAGGGACCTGAATCTCTTCAGTCTCCACAAGAGGAGACTGAGGGGGGACCTTGTGGCTGCCTACAACTTCATCAGGGGCCACCAGCAGGGACTCGGGGAAAGTCTGTTCACCAGGGCCCCCCTTGGAGTCACCAGGAACAATGGCCACAAGCTGAGGAGGATAGGTTTAGGTTAGATATTAGGAAGAACTACTTCACGGTAAGGGTGGCCAGAGCCTGGAATAGGCTTCCCAGAGAGGTGGTGCTCTCACCTTCCCTGGAAATCTTCAAGAGGAGACTGGATAGGCACCTGGCTGGGGTCTTATGACCCCTACCACCCTCAGTGCTCCTTCCTGCCCATGGCAGGGGGTCAGACTAGATGATCTGTCTAGGTCCCTTCCCACTCATTGATTCTATGATTTGTAATAGTGCCTATTGCAAGTAACTACTCATGGTTAACCATTTTAACTTGGTGTTAGTAGTGCTCCTGTGACATGCCCATTCACTTTTATACAATATAGGACAATTAACTGTTGGATGTATCCATCTCATTCCCTTTGAAACGGCAAAAGTCTTAGAAGCACCTCCAAAGGCTGAATTTGGTCCGTAAGTGTTTACCTTAATTACTCTGGTAAGTAGAAGATGCTGTTCAGAAGGTTTACACTTTGCAATGTTTGTGATATTATGGCCAGAACGCTGGTACTTAAAAGATGGCTACACGGAAATTAAAGAAAGGCTAGTGTTAAAATGCAAGTACACATGTTAGATATTTTAAGACTCTATTTCTCAAACTCCTAAGTAAATCTCTGAATATAATTTGAATTTAATTAGAGATCTCCAGCTGAGCTACTGCTGACACTACTCAAAGTTCACTTGTACATTATTAAAGTGAGGAACACGCTAGTCCCAATAATTCAAGGAGTAATAATTTCTTTCTAAGTGGAGTTTAGGGAATGAATAAGTGTTGTTTGACTGTTGGTACTTGGTAACAAGTTGCAATTTCTTTGTGTTAATAACAAATTATACCAGATGGCCCCGATGTCTATGCTGATGGCATGAAATTATACAATGTATTTGACTGGGGGTGCTTTTACTGTACCTATCCTCTCCTGCTCTTTCTCATAATGCCTTAAATGTTAGACTTCATTTTGGAAAGGCCTCATTTATTTTTATTGAGTGTTTGAAGTATCTGAAACCTTTCCCAAGGTAGGTGGTACTGATCTCATAACAGGGAGATATGTATTTCATTCTAGGTATTACCTCATTGCCATCCAAGGCAACATATATAGAAAAATCAGCCTGATCTACCTGTTCTATGTACAAACATGCAAGTAATGATTATTTTGCTTGAAAAGTTCATTTTCTTTGCACTTATATCTGGTTGCCCTCAGAATTCATATAGCACTCCAGAGTCATCAGTCTTTTGTTCCCAAACTGAACAATTTAAATTGCAAATTGCTGCTAACTGGTACTCGTATGATTATCCACCCTTCATGTCCTATCGGTTCTCACCTTCTCTAATATCCTGTCAGTGCAGCATATTCATTCTTCACTGCCTTTTGTACCCAGCACAAAAGATAGATAGGATCCTTGTAATTAAAGTTGGAGAAGAACTGTTAGAGGAGGAATTGTCAGCATTTGTATCATGGAATGGGCTACATTTCATTATAAATGACTTTAGGCAAGAGGATAACTCCCTTCAACCTGTAATAGAACTTCCTTTCTTGGGCAGGTCTGCAGATGCCTTAGATACAGAGCTCGTGGCAAACAGGGGTCTTTGATCCCAAGTTAATTGGTACAGTGACCTTGTTTACTTTATATGTTTCTCTAAAGAGCCAAAGCACTTTGGGGTACTGTGAAAATACCATCAAATATTTTTAAACTAATTTGTGTGATATTAAGGAGAAAGCGGAGGCACATGTAGAAAATGCAGCACTATGGCACCTGCTCTGCTCTTGAGGGGAGACTGGTATCAGACTGGGCAGCGATACTATGACCACAAGGAAAATCCTAGACAAAACCATGATCAGAAAAGAAACTTTTGAAACAATCTTATTCTTGCGTTAACATCTTCCAGAAATTTAGAATTGGGGTTAAATTAATGGCTCCCTGTCAGTCTTTGTATTTGATGTGGGAGAACTGAGCATGGGCAATGAGATGACATTGACTGATTTATTCTTAATCATTAAGTTTTTCTTCTGTGTAATTAAAAAGAATTTTCCCTGCTGGGGGGCATGGCAGAGGTGCCAATGGTTTGGGTTTTTTTAACTTGGCTTTGAACAATGCTGGTGTTTTGGCATTCTATAGAACCTGGGCAGTCCTAGAAAATATGTTGGAAATGAATTATTCAGGAGCAACATGAGACCTTATGTTTTTCTTTTCAGTGACTTTCTCAAATCTGCTCATTGTATGTAATCCTCCAGTGCAAAAACTTCTCATAGCTTACTTTGCTGTCTGGCTCTTTCCTCCTACTTGTTTGCTGTCCCCTACAGGGTTGGCATCCTGAGCACATTTGATCCTGGTTGAACATTCAGCAGAGATTCATGAAATAAAGACAGGGACTGATTAACAACAGACTTACACCCCTGGCAAGTGACATAGAGGCATATACAGCAACAAGCCTGTCCAAATACTTCATTTTGCCTGTGCCCTGTGTTATGGAGGACATTGGCTGAACCATAGTTAAGGTTGTGACTTACTCACTGTTTATCAGGTAACTTTAAGCGCTCTACAATCCACATGCATATTCAAATTTTTCCTGAAAATTGGCATGACTTGTTTAAATCTGTGCTAGGTTTAATAGTGCAGATATACAGTCATTTGCTCAAGGGTTTCCTGAGATTTAATGCTGCCTTTGAAGAAAAGGACCTGTCAGTTTTACTGTTCTTGGGTAGCCATGGAGCACAAAGGGAGTCGCTGGTTTATCCCAACTGATTGTAGCTAGCTGGCACCCATTTTTACTTCGGGAAAGCAATATTTGAAGAGTTTTTGAAGGGTTAAAGTTGGTTCTGAAATACGGCTTTGGCTTGAAAAATGTGCTAGGGATGGTGTTTTGGGTATGCACTGCAGAGTTGCCACTGTGTGGCAAGCAAAGAGTCTAAGAACACCCGACGTCAGCCTGAACTCTATTGTAAGGGAGCAAATAGTTAGCAACTCGGAAGTAATGTTCTTCTCTCTTGTCTTAAACTGAATGAGCAGGTCTCATAGGTTGAAGCAGAGAATAACAGAGGCTCATCCCACTGAGAATAATGGCATTGAGCTAAATTTATTATAGCTACTTCACTTGAGTTGCCTTTTGTATTATTTTTAGTATCAGTCCTGGTGGGGAAACCATAAATGTATTCTTCTCACTTTTACACAACTTAGTTAATTTTAGGCAATGTCTCATTTATTCACTTTTTATAACTCTCTTTGTTTTGTAGGCCTCTGGGGAGTGATTTAGATACTGTAGAATAAATAAGTCAGGTCTGAAAATAACAGGCTGATGTAATGGACTGCTGTGAAAAATAGGCCTTTTTGCCATTTCATATTCTTGTCAGTGTTACAAATGTCACAAGGTTACATTTGTTTTTCCTACCATTTTCTCTTCTTATTATTGTCTTCATCACAGGAATAAATTAATTTTGTTGGCATGGGTTTTTTGTCCTTGCTGTGACAGCAGGAAAAAAGAATGAAGCTACTTGACTTTTTCACAGTATCTATGGCTCCCCTAAGACACTGGATTTGCATTTTGTACCACAGATTTTACAATGTGAATTATGAGGCCAAAGCTTTGTTCAGTAGAATGCAGTTGTAAGTTTCTGTTATGCTCTTGTATAAGACAGTTGACCTTTCTAAGGATAGAAACATAAGTAGCCCATGGCAGGGTTGGAAGGGGGAAAAGTGCTTTTCATCATTCCCATTATAGAGACACGGGCATCTTGCATTAAAGTTGGCTGAGTTTCCCACAGCTGATCAGCTGTATTCTTGTCAATAGATATCAGTGTAATAATGAAGGAAACTACATATTCCACAGCTCGTAAAGATTATTTTGACAAAAAACCTACAAAAACCACAGCCACATTGTGAGGTGGCTTAAATATAAAATGGGAAGAAAAGTGAGGATGGATTTTTGCCCAGTCAGGTCAGCTGATCAAATTGTTGGCTACAAAAGATCAACTCCTAGGATCCTTAAAATTCTGGTTTATTAGACAGAATTTGCAAATTTTATAGTGTCAAAAACCATAAATCAAACCTTCAAATTATGAGGGGTATTCTCTCTCATATAGCCCCCGCTCCCTCCCCCCCATGCACACATGTAGCAGCTGCAATAGAGCACCGGGGTAAGGTATACCTATCCTATGAATTGGAGTCTGCTGTCAATGGCCAGTTGAGGTTTCCTCCAGGTGGTGTCGTTTCCAGAAGGGGGTCGCTGGCTGGGCCTTCTGGCTGGACAGGTAGAGTGCTGGTCAGGTCAAGAGGACACCACCGAGGGTAACTCATCACTGCCTCTTATCTTCCTTTGGTAGACTTCTGTATTTCCCCCAGTTTTCAGATTTGCCCAATTCAGGGGTCTCTGACCCTCGTGGGATGTCTGTGGGTGGCTTCCAGGGGAGAGCTGTCAGCCCCTGGTACGTGCAGTTCTGAGTGTCCATTGGTGATTTTGATTAATTTTATTTTTTGGCATTGTCCGGACTCTGAAAGCGACCAATCGGGAGGGATTATTCAGTTCCAATAGCCAGTCTCCAGTGTTGATAAACTCGAACGGGGGCTCTGTTCCTTTAACAATGAAGTTTCAGGGAGTTCCTGGCTCTGTATTGATTCTTTCGTCTTGTTAGTCTGCAGTTTGGTAGGTGTTAGTCCTTGCTCGTTAACTCGTTATTGTAGCTAGCTACTGTCATGCAGTCACTCACTCATTCCCATTCATACAGAGATCAGCCCAATAAATAGACACGGTAACCCCATTTGTTACAAGATTGAAAGCATAAAATATATGCCATGGCACACTATTGTATAGAATGCAAAATACAATGAGGGGAAAAATACAAATGCAGAATACAATACTATATTTATATAAGCTGTGATTTCATAAAACATCAGTTTAATAGAATACCTAAATAATTCCATATCCTTATCCTTCTAGTGAAAAGGAAGAAGGGAAGGGAGGCAGGAAGAAAAGGCAGAAGAAAGAGAAATACCCTAAGGAGGGACGGGCAGTGCAGGCAAGAAGCCTTTGCTATGTGGATGTGGGGATTTATGGTATTGGGGTAGGCAAAAAGGGGGTGGCTTATTACAAAATTATTTAAGCTCCTTGTGCCCACCTGGTCTTAAAAAGGCATACCCTTGCTGCCTTGGAGTGTGTGCCTGGGGTTTGCCGCAGCGTTTGTTCCTGCGGTCTTGGTGTGAGGGCTTGCATTCTCCCCAAGGGAAACCCTGAAACTCTCCTGCTATGACTTTGGTCTTTCTTTCAGTGGTGGGGCTCCCTCCTGGAGTCCCTCACGGGTCAGTCACACTTCCTAGTAGGTATTCTTGGGGCTCCACTTCCCCTATGCCCCAGCCATGTACCAGCCTTTGTGATGGCCGCTTGATGGTCAATTAGCTTGTCCTCTGTTGTTGCCTCCTGGACCCTCCTCATCTGGTGGTCTTCTGATGATCTTGCCCAGCTCCAGGTATCTTCGGGAAGCTAGACTTTTCCCTGCTGTTATGCCGGGTCGTCTTTTGCTGCACTGCTGCTTGCAGTGCTGCCCCGGCCACTCCTATTCCCTAAGCGCTGCCCATGGCCCTGACCCTTGTCTTGGGGCCCTTCTGGGTAATCCACAAAAGAACAAATTAACAAAGAAAGGAAAAGGGGAGAGGGGTCTTAGCCCATCCCCACTCACAGCTCTGGTGTCTGTGGCTCCACAATCCCTCGATGCTGTCCTAGTCTCTTTTACCTGCTCGTGGACTCAGGGGAAATAAAAGCAGCTGACAAATCACATAGGTGCTCTGTCCCAGTGTGGCTCATCCATTCCTTCTTCTCCTGAAAAAAGTAAATTCGCCCCATCTTCAGGGCTTTCCTTTTCCTTGTGGGGATGGACAGTCTCTGCTCCGGGTCCCATTGCAGGAAGGGTCTCCCTTCTCCTTGTTTCCCTCCCCCTGGGGGACAACACCCCTCAGGATGCCTTGGGACACTATCTATCTGTCCAGGTTTCCTACCTTGTATCATTCGGGTCCTCGTCGCTTGGTTTCCTGTGTTCGTTAGTCCGGCCCTGCTCTTGCACCTGGGTAAGAAATCTGCCACAGTGTTATTTTTCCCCGGCCAGTGTAGAATGTGGAATTTAAATGGTTGCAGGGCCAGGGCCCACCTAGTTATTTGGGGATTATTGGTTTTGGCCCTGCTTAACCACTGTAGAGGTGCATGGTCTGTTATGAGTTTGAACTCCCTCCTCACCAGGTAGTATTGGAAATGCTCCATGGCCCACTGGATTGCTAAGCATTCCTGCTCTATCGTGGCGTACTGTCTCTCTGCTGGGAGCAGTTTAAAACTTGTGTATGCCATGGGCCTCTCTAGTTCAGTGTCTTCTTGGGTCAGGACTGATTCTATGGATGTTTTCAAAGCGTCTGCCTGTAAAATAAAAGGTTTATGGAAATTGGGCATAATGGCCTGATGGCTGGAGTTGTGAGTGGGGTTGGGCTAAAGCCCTTTTCTTTCTCCCCTTTTCCTTTCTTTGTTAATTTGTTCTTTTGTGGATTACCCAGCAGGGCCCCAAGACAAAGGTCAAGGCCAGGGGTGGCGCTTGGGGAATTGGAGTGGCTGGGGCAGCACTGCGATCAGGCATCATGGCTGTAATAGGGCAGTTTCCCACCCATGTCTCCACAACCGTGTGACTCCAGATGGTGTTGTGTGTATTATGATGTCTTTGCACAGTGCCTTCCTTAGGAGTTCAAAGTTGCATTTCGTCTCCACAGTCCATTTTATAGCCCCTGTCCTTCGCCCCTTCAAGGCCTCAGTGAGGTGTGCTGCCAGTTCCAAGAAGCAGGGTATGAATCATTGGTAGTAGTTGGTTAATCCTAAGCAGGACCAGAGTTACTTGTTATTTTGAGGCATCATAAAGTTATGGATGGCTTCCACTTTATTAGCAGGTGGTCTGATGGTCCCCCATCCTACAAGGAAGCCCAGGTATTTGGTTTGCCTCTGGCCTAATGCACATTTCCGTGGGTTCACTGTCATTCCCGCTCCCCATAGCTCCTGCAGTACTGCTCAAAGAGCTCTTTTGTGCTGGGCCCATGTCTGCATGAACATGACAAAAATGTCATCAATATAGGCAGTGGCATAACCAGCATGCGTGGCCAAGATCCGGTCCATTAGGCGTTGGAATGTTGCCACTGCCCTATGGAGTCCAAACAGCATCCATATAAATTCACAGAGGCCTCATGGTGTCCCAGAGGCCATTTTTGCGTGGTACCTCTTGGCTATGGGTATTTGCCAATACCCTTTGGCTAGATCTAGGGTCGTAAGATAGTGGGTCTTCCCTATGCGCTCTATGAGCCTGGCCACATGGGGCACCAGGAAGGCGTCAAAGACCACCATCTTGTTTAGGCACTGATAATCTATGCACAGCCAGAGGGATCTATCTGGTTTAGGGACTGGAACTAATGGACTCTGCCAGGGGCTCCTGGATGGCCGTATCACCCCTTGTTCTAGCATTTTTTTACCTTCTTGCGGACCGTGCTGAGAAGGTGGTGAGGTACTGGTCACCACCTCTCCCACACTATTGCTCCTGGGGGAGTGCCTGTTGTGTGGCAAATGTTCTGGACCCATCCCAGCTCCTCATAGAAGATGTCCCTGAAGTCCTGCACCATTGCCCACATTTCATGCTTCTGGAATGCTGATAGTTTTTCCCCTATCCAGACTTGGTCTTCTGTCCTGTTTTTTGGCTCCTCACTGACTAAGCCCTGGGGCCTGAGATATTCCATTTCACTCTCCATGAAAGTAGCCCACCCCTCAGGCTTGCACCATTCTTGCAGGAGATTTATATTGTAAATCTGTTTTTCTCGCTGGTACCCTGGTCTGTAGACTTCATAATCTACTGGGCTGATTCGGCGGATTATTTTGAATGAGCCTTACCATTGAGTCAACATCTTGTTCAAGGATGTGGCTAGGAGTACTAGGTTCCTCTGACCAGGCCTAAACTTCCTCTCTCTAGCGTGTGTGTCATACATCCGCTTTATGGTGCCATTGAGACGCTCCATGAGACGGTTGGTCTGCACTCCTCCTTTCAGTCTGCTCAACTGTATTGACATCTGATCTCTTAAGTTTGCCATATACAATCTCAGTGAAGTCTGGGTCAACGCATTCTGGCAATTTCCCTGGCATGACTTTATGACATACAGCTTCCCTCAGAAGTTTCTTTAAGTGGAGAGACTATTATAAGCACTGGGAATTATTTGCGTTTCCTAGTTTGGTATGGCTAGTATGTGTAAATAGCAAATTGCCTGTCATGAATGAATGGTGGGGGGGTGATGGAGTGCTGTCACCCACCATCCCGCGCTGCCACTGCTTGCCAGGAGTGGGAGGGAGGGAAGCTTGCCTCGCCATCCCTGCCGCCAGCACCCCACGCCGCCGCCTCATCCAAGGAGTGGCCTGGCTCCCCCTCTCCCCCAGCCCTGTTCCTTGGAGGTGGCTGTAGCATGGGGGGCTGATGGCACAGTGCTGGCCTCACCTCCCATTCCATCCCATCGATCATGATGGTGATCTGCTGTGCCAGTCCATTCCCGCTGTCCCCTGCGTCCCGCTCTGTCAGGGACTGAGCACTGCCATAGTGGCAGGGATGCAGCTGGCCAGTGCTGCCACTGCCGTCACCTCCAAGGAGCGGGGGGGGGGGTTGAGGCCACCCCTTGGATGTGGCCATGAGGCCAGAGCGAGGGGGTGAGGCCAACACTGGGCCGCCAGCACCTCATGCCACTGCTAGCTCCAAGGAGCAGGGCTGCTCCAGCCACTGAGTCACTGCTGTCATGGCAGTGCTCCACCATGTGTGTCTGTCTGTGCAGAGCACTCTGGTTGTTTCAGTCAGCATTGTGATTGGCTGCCAAGACAACCAATCAGAATGCTCATAAAAGGTTTGAAATAGACCTTTTCTGGTTTTATCCAATGTAATCTCTTTCATATTTAAACAACCCATTTCCAAAACTGCGTTTTTCTTAAGTAAAAAATGGATGAGGATTTCAATAATGTCTTTTGTTAAAAATTTAAAAAATATTTTAAAAGTATGAATGTTCCAGAAATAAATTTTGAAAATGCCAACAGTTTTACAACCCCTCCCAAGCTGTTTTTTTTAAAAATTAAATCAATCTTTTGTTTGAAATCTTGTGACCAGCTCTATTTTCTAGCATCAGGATGAGAAGCATCATCACCTTCTTAAGCTAGGTAAATATTTTACCTGACCTATATTTCTGTTAAGCCTGTATTGACCTAGATTTGTGTTAAATGACAAAGTAAAAAGTTTGGCCAAGGTTCTGGATAAGGTATTAACTAAACTACTTATAATAGAAAGACAAGTGTCCTCTGTGGCTGACAGCTATCAGACCATGTTAAATAAGTGCTGGAGATTATCTACCCTGCCTGATCAAAAGAAGGCACAGGTACATTATAATTATTAGATGCTGTGGAAGTTTTGATCAAGAGTAGAATTATTACAGTTGACTTGGAACTCTGTAGAACTGGACCGAACTTCTTTTTAGGTAGATCCATTAAAAGTCAATGCAAACTTTTTGTTTGACTTTCCTGGGATTTGGATCACTATAGTGAAAACCATTTGTAGAGATGAGAATTTAATTGGAGGCAAATCAGAAATAATTGCTCTCTCTGGTTGGCACTAGGCAAGGACATTCATGGGTAGTTAGACTGGTATTATAAATGGCCGGGTGATATGTAAATATGATAAAAAATGTAAAAGTGTATGATGTGCAATTTTGTTGTTTTGTGCCGGAGGTGTATGCCTATATGTCAGCTGTGATCGTACATGTCCATCATAGAAATTCAGAGTCTTGTTATTGACATTTTCATTACTATTTTGGGAATACTGATTTAGTTTTGCTTTTGTGAGCTCATAACACACACACACACACACACACACACACACACACACACACACACACACACACACACACACACACACACACACACACACATTTTGAAGTTTAAGATTTCAAGTGTTGCATGTAAAGTGACTTTTCATTACTGACTTGTATTGACCACAGGAACGTACAAGGTAAAGGTTAGACTTGCATGTTTACATTTAGTCTCCCAGCTCATGATGAGGAATGGATTTATTCTTCATTTGTTTTGCAAAATAGGCAGTGACACTGGGAATGCATGATTAAGGAGATTGGCAATAGGATAGAGACTCATTCGCCTTTAATTTGCCTAGCTGAATTCAATTCAGGTCAGGGGGGATAAAAGTAATTCCCATCTGTGTGCTATTCGGTGACTTACCTGGAATATGTCATGATAGCTTTGGTGCAGTCCTTATTATACAAAAATTATCATCTCCTGCCTGCTGCTCCCCTTGTTGTCAGTTACAGTGTGTTACGCTTGTTGGCAATGGACTGAGAGTGTAAACACCTGTGTAACCCGAGAGTGTAAACACTTGTGTAACCCGAAGCAGTCCTGCAGTTTCATTGTGTGTAGTGAGAATACTCGCACACTTGAAACCTGCAGCTATTTACAGGCCATTCATCTATCAGGATTTGGGGACTCTGGCAGAGAAACCCAAGAGGTGGTTTAAATACATCAGCTACCTTTGTGAACTGTGGCTTAAATTGTCACTTTCCTTGCAGCGGAGGTCAGGGTGGATCAGCATGAGGAAGACTGCACTGCCTACTACAATACTGCTCTGTGGATGGACAGTGTGTTGTGGACAGCAGGGCTGCTAATTGGGCATCTTCCACACGGACAACGTTCATAGTCGAGTCAGGAGGAGGTAGAGCACTGAATTCAATAGAAATTGAGGTCTTAAAGTATAACACCATAATGATGGTGGTAAGCACTTTCAACAGTTATTGAAGAGCAAGATAACTGATCCTTGAGGATCCTGACTTCCTATGCCAAGCAGCTAAGGGGCACGTAACACGTCTGGCAGAGCAGAAATAAAACCCTGTTCCCTGACTTGAGACTAGTGCCTGTCACCTGAGTCATGTAACAAAGATGGAAAGTACGGGAGATATTTAAAAGTCAGGGAAAAAAAATCTTCATTTTTCATGATACTTGTCCCTTTATTACTTTGAGAAATCTAGCTGAGCACTGTTTCTGAGATCTAGGTGAGCAGCGTTTCCCTTAACCAGTGTTAGAGATCTGATTATCCAAACCCAGTAGCATATTTTTTTTATTTTGCTCCCATGTTTTAATAGTAAAGCTATGCATCTTGAAAGGTTTTGAGCAGCATAATAAGTGCCTATTTTATTGCTGTACTGAGTTGTCCAATGCAATGGAAAGGTTTATGAACTCATTTGCTTCAGAACCGCTGTAGATAATCCTTTAATTAAAATGCCAACTCTCTTCAGTGTCTTTGGAACTGGAGGACATTTCACTGATCCTTGGCCGGGATTTAGATACAAAACAAATCCCAACCCCATAACTCATTAAACATTTGTTTTTTGAAGCACAGTGTTAGCAAAAAATCTCTTTCTCTTTGTTCTGCAAAAAAATAAATAAATAAAAAAAATTATGCAATGCATCATGTTATTTTATTAAGCCCAAGAGTGGTAATTAATAAGGATTGCTCTGCTAACCTATATTAATGGCAAACAAATTCTGCTTCAGTTTAAAGAAAGTTGGCACTGAAGGGCACTGCCAGATGAAACAAGTGCACTTGGGCTAAAAAGAGGAATCCAGTGATGGTAAACCTTGTGCTGATGTCTAAGGGATGTATCCTCACTGCCTCAGAATGATCACATTGAGGGAGTGGGACACCTAAAGGAGCAATTTCCCTCCTCCCTCCTCTCACTATATCTGTGCAGGATCCTACCACAGAGTGAATCTCATGATTTCTGGGACTTTAGGCTGGAGGACTAGCTAGCATTCTCAAGGACTCAATGGGGTCATCCAGCTACTTGGTGGCATGGTTTCCTGTTGATGCCTGTGTATGGGACAGAATTTGCAGAGCAGATTCTCCCAGACTCCTCCTGAGTTGTTGAAATTACAACAGCATATAGTAGGTGGAGTTTCATTTTTATTGTGATGTTTCTTCTAATCCAGATTTTCTTCAGCTTTGCTAGTTGTCCAATGGTGATGGCTATTTTTGTTTTTACTACTTTTTCTGATGTAGCATCTTCTGCGATAGTTGCTTCAAGGTATTTAAAGTGTGTTACTTTTTCTAGCTTCTTATTACCAATTTTTACTGATGCATCATCATTGCTCCTGGCTGATATTATCATTACTTTGATCTTCTTTACAGTAATTTCCATTCCATATCTCTTTGTAGCCTTATGCAGCCTTTTTGTTATTTTCTTAAGCTCTTCTGCAATTCCAGCTATCAGATCAATGTCATCAGCAAAATGAAGGTTGTTAATTTCTCGTCCTCCAAGTGACACTATTCCAGTGAAGTTCTCCAAGGCATCTGACATGATTTGTTCCAGGTATAAATTAAATAAGCATGATGAGAGAAGACAGACTTGGCATACTCCTAGTGAAGGTGCAAAAACACTCCACAGTGTTGTCAAGCAGGACTCCACTACTTGTATAGTTATGGAGTTCTTCTACAAGACTTATCAATGCGGGACTGATGTGTTATGCTTCTCCATTGTCAGCCAAAGTGCTTTTCGGCACACGCTATGAAAAGCTTTTTTAAAGTCTATGAAATTATTATGGAGTTCTGGGCATTGAGCACAGATATATTTTATAATTGGTTATTTAAGAAATTCTTAATCATCCCATCAGGGATTTGTTAGCTGGTTCTCTGTCCTTTGTTGAAGTTCAAGAAGAGCTGGAACCAGCCTTTTAGGCAGGTGTGCCACAAATAAAGCCAGGCTGATTGCACAATTAATTTAGACTGGCTACACATGCAAATTAACTGTCACACTTTAAACTGGTCCAACCAAGTATAAAGTTATTGCTGGAAAATTTGTAATAATTGTATAGTTGGTTTCTATTCAGCTTTACTTTGCACATGTAGCAGAGTCTGCCCCTGTGGCTGGGAGCCACATCAGCTGACTGTGGACTCTCAGACCAGGCAGCCCTGGGGTGCTGTCATGGTGGTGAGCCCTGTCAGCTACAGGACTTGCACCGTAGGACCTTGTTACTCACTGGTTCTTGGGGAGCCCAGGATGGTAATCCTGGGCTTCCCCTGTACTGGCAGTAAGGCATGATAGAATCTGATGCGTGGCATGGCAGGAGGTGCGATTGTGTGGATCATGCATCAGATCCTAACATGCCTTTACTTGACTGTTTAGAGGGATTGCTAGGACATATTATTTTACCTATCAGGAAGATCATGTCTTCTATGGAGCTATCCCATAAGGACTGAGGTAAATTATCAGGGGAAAGAAGAACACTCTTTTATGCTAGTACTTTATAGAGTTTCACCTAAGCAAGCTAAATATGCTGGAGAGACCCTCCCCTGCAGACAGAGCTTTGTTGCTGGTCTTCACCCTTCTCTGCCATTGCAGTTTGTGGGAGTGTGTCCCCCATGCTCCTGAAGATCACGGGATTGGGACTGGCAAGTGGGACAGTGCCAGACCCCGAGATGAGGGCAGAGGACTCAGGAAAGGCCACTGGAGCTGCTTACCTGGGGACAAGTGTCCCAGCAGCATTGGCGGATCGGCGGATGGATCCTGGACTGCCTCAGACATGCTTTAAAAGTGTGTGCTTGATGCACATGGGGAGGCATCCAGCTGCTTCTAGTTTGGCTGGAAGTACTGAGCCAACTTCAAAAGAAAGCTGGCAGCTAGCTGAGGGCAGGCACACCAGGGAAGATGGGCATTGGCAGGAGAGCCTGCATGCTGGGGAAGACAGGCAGTGGCAGGAGACCCTGCATTCCAGGGGTGACCGGCACTGGTGGGAGAGCCTGCAGGCCGTGGGCGACCGGCATGCCAGAGTAAGCCAACATCAGGCAAAGAGCCAGCAAACTGGAAGTAGCTGGCAGGGAAGACAAGGTTGGCTGGACACAGGAAGCCTGCTCCAGAGAGGGGCAGAAGAAAAGCAGTGCAAGTCCAGCCAGTCGGAGGAGTGGCTGTGGCAAGAAGGGACCAGAGCAAGACCCCAGACCGAGGACTACAAGAAAAGACTTCCTGGATAAAGAACGAGCATGCTGTGCATGTAAACACCTAACTTTGAGTTTACTAGTGACACGGTTTCAGTTATAAATTGCGATAAAACCATTATGGAATTAGACTGATCTATTATAATTATTGACACTCAACCTGTGCATCCACAGATGCATCTCAAGCAGGTCCAAGGAGGTGATCCTTCCCCTCTGTGTGACACTGGTCAAACTTCAGTTGGAGTAGTGTGTCCAGTTCTGGGAGCTGCACTTCAGGAGGGATGTGGACAACATGGAGAGGGTCCAGAGGAGGGCCACTTGCATGATCAGGGGGCAGCAGGACAGGCCCTATGAGGAGAGGCTCAGGGACCTGAACCTGTTCAGCTTCCGGAAGAGAAGGCTGAGGGGGGATCTAGTAGCCATTTACAAACTAGTCAGAGGGGACCAGCAGGCATTGGGGGAGTCCCTGTTCCCCCAAGCACTACCAGGAGTGACTAGAAATAACGGTCACAAGCTGGCAGAGGGTAGATTCGGACTAGCCATCAGGAGGCGCTACTTCACTGTCAGGGTGGCTAGGATCTGGAACCAACTTCCAAGAGAAGTGGTGCTGGCTCCTACCCTGGGGGTCTTTAAGAGGAGGCTGGATGAACACCTTGCTGGGGTTGTTTGACCCCAGTAGTCTTTCCTGCCGTGGCAGGGGGTCGGACTTGATGATCTGCTCAGGTCTCTTCCGACCCCACCAACTATGAAACTATAAAACCTTAAAAAGTGCTTTAAGTTTATTCTGAAGTAACAGGTGGTTGGTGAAAGGACAGGGTATAAGGGGAGGTAGGAGCCCTGAGAAGACATCCACAGGTCTCATCTGACATCCTAACCTATGGGAAGCCTTCTGATCTAAATAAGTAAAATCAGAGTTGTGGCGGATGAGAACAGAGGGATAGATAACACATGGGCGCAGGCACTAACATAAGCATTGGTTGTCAAAGTAGGCCCCAGCAGATGGGAGTGACATTCTGGTACATCTAATTGCACTCTGCCAATTAGGCACCGTGTACTTATGGTAATAGTCAATATTTATGAAGGGCTTCCACATCTTGAGTGTGAGTGCTCTAGCTCCTGAAATACTGGGTCAGATGGGAATACCACTGTAGCCTCTTCTTTCCTCCCCACCCTCACCTCCAATCTTTTTGGAAGTTTTTATCAATTTAGTGCTTCCTTATCGTATAGTTATCCAAAGTTAAATATTTAATTTTTTATGAGGAAAAATGAAAAAATTTGAAACATATTTTGACCTAAAGAATCAGTTGTCATAGCTCAACTCCTAGCCCCCAATGTTAAAAAATGAGTTACAACTTTCAAAAATCATGAGATTGGCTTAAAAAATGAAATTTTAAATTAATGTTTGGCATACTTTTTTATATTTAACATGTTTTTTGAGCCTTTGTGGGTCATGTGTTCAAGCATACTTCCCTAGTCTTCAAGGCTTGAAACTTCCTTTTTATTTTTTTTTATTTAAAATGACCACTGTAAACCTTGTTGTCATATAATTTCAAATATTGGGAGTACCAAAAAAGAGTCTTAATAGAACCCTGGAAGTTGGCAATACATATCATTTCATATTGGCAATACATATAATTTCATACCGAAGTAAATCTAACCACTTCTCTGGATGCATCCAAAATTTTTGGATAGACAGCATTTTAGCCAGAAACTGAATTTTTTGTTTAGATTCTACATATGGGAAAACAGAGGGTTCAGATAATAACTGAAATACATCTTGGATGTTACTTTTAGATTAAAGACCATCTATTTTTGCTCTCCTCTTAAAAGCTCAAATATCCTGAAATGATTTCAATTTGCATTAGGCAAGTACTGAACATTTGTAAAGCTACAACTTTGTCTATTTTAACTTGAATTTATACATTAAATGATCATCAGTGTGCTTTGCAGCCCTTAGTCCATGATCAATTACATGTTGCTGACCAAAATATTGTCCATGGAATTTCCCAGTAATTAAATCACATTATTCTTGGAAAATATGGGTGCCTATAGATGTGCTCATTCACATTCTAATTAGAATGCATTGGATCAGACTTGAGTAATCAAGTCTGCTCTGCATTCTAATTGGAATGCTTCAGCATCACCTCACTGTTGTGTGTATTAAGCCCCTGTGCATTTGAAAATGGCTGCAGGAGTGCTTTATCTATACCTCATCATACAAGCTTTCGATAAAGCATTCTGCGGCCATTTTGAAACATGTGGGGGCTTAATATACATGATGGCGAGCCATTTTAATAAGAGCAGCTCTGTGGGAATGGCTTTAATTAAAATGTTTGCCAAGTACATGTAAAGGCAGTCTACAAGACCTGATAATACACCACTGTGGTGTCTCTAGTGGACGTTGTGAGTACCACACTGTCCCTCTTTACTGGAGTGCCCCCTCAACTCATCTGCCATGACTTGTTGTTAGCAGGTAAAAGGAGGGGTTCAGTGGTGTTCCTCTTCTTGGGTGACCCAGAGGGTACTCATGTTCATGCTGCGATGTTCCTCGGGGCTCCGCCTTCCCTACACCCCATCTACTTGCCAACCACTTGGGTATTGGTTTTGTTCTTCCACCGTTCCCTGTAAGTCCCTTTTCTAAGGGGTCAGGCATCAGCTTTGGTACTGGTCAGTTGCATGGATGTTAAGGCAGCTGGAGTCCCAGTCCCTGGTGGCAGAGGGCTGGGCTCCCATTGTCTGGGGTCCTTCTCTCTTCAAGTGAGAGAGACACCTCTCTAATCTTTTAGTTTCAGGTGGTTGGGGATTGATTTTCCCCAGCCCCATGTAGGGCGCTACTCCCCCACTGCTCTGGGAGCGGGTGCAGCGCCAGCCGCAATGTTCCTGCCATCCTCTAGAGTCACCGCCTGCCTGGTGGGGTCCCTCTGGCTTTCTCCATCCGTCCTCTCCCTCACCGGCTTCTGGCAGGGTTTTTAAACTTCCTGCGGCAGTGTCCCCAGCTGCCGCAATTAGCTCATCACTTCCCCACCTTGGGAGCAGCTGTTTGAAGAACCGGTGTGATGCTGGCTCACGCGGCTGTGGCTCCAGGTCCAGCCGCGCTCCAGGAGGTAAGTTTCCTAGGGTGTAGGGGGCCTGTTTGTTCCCTGCAGGGGCTCTCAGGGTTTCCCCCACCCCCCTTGGTGCCTGTGGCAGCTTCTCACCACCACAACCACAAATAAAACATTGGTAGTGAAGTCATTGGTCTCATAGGAGCAGAATCAGAGCGTGAGACTTCTGAGCATCTGTCAGGGCCCCTAACAGGCAGCATAGTGAGAATTAATTACCTGGTTGGCCAAATGTGCCAGAAGCTCTTACTAGGAAGCCCTAATTTGGCTAATGAACCAACTGCCCACTTTTAGGCCTGATTGACTGCTGGAGAGAGCAGCCTCCCCATTTATGACTGCCTGTGGCAGCAGACTGCAGGCAAGTCAACAGTTCTGCCTGAGGGTCTGCAGCGGTAATCCTCCCTGGATCTTGTGTTCTTTGGTTTTTTGGTTTCTGACCCTTCTTATCTCTGCTTCTGGACTCTGGCTTTTGGGAACTTTATTTGGCTGTGGTAATTTGGACACTTGGATACAAATACACTTTAGTAATTTGGACACTGTGAATGCTAGGACTGGTAGATATAGAACGGGGGGGGGGGGGGTATTTTGTTTGCCTTGCCTGCATTATTTTTATCTAGTATTGCTGTGGATCTATAAAATTTGCCTATTATCAAATAGAAGAAGTCATGGTTGGTCTGAGGGTTTGAGTCCACATGGAACAATGTATCTGGGTCATAAATCCAGTGCCAATGCTGGGGGGGAGGGGAGGACTTCAATTACAGTAGCTCTTGGAGCCACTCTAATTTAAAGCACCTGGAGTCTCCTGTATCAGCATCCCTGCACTTAAAAATGGCAGCAGGGGTGCTTTATCTAAAGCTTGCTGAATGAGCTTTAGTTAAAGTGCCCCACCTCCATTTTGAAGTGCAGGCATGCTGATACATGAAATATGGAGGCTGATGGAGCATGTTAATTACCACTCTCCAGCAGACTTGACTAATCAAGTCTGCTCTGAGACACTGTAATTACAGCACATTGGAGCAGCCCCTGCTTGTGTATAGGCACCCTTATTTCTCAATCAAGACATAAATTTTAAATAGGGTCATGAAGACTTTTAGTCCTGATTTAAGCATAATCTCTAAACCTCTACCTAACCTCAAGGCCAGGAATAGCCACATTAAAGTCAATGAAAATATTTATATACTTAAATTTAGACACATTTACATTTCTTGCTGAATTTTTTATTCTCTTTTTCATTTCAAAATGTGAGGCCATGATTCAGCAAATCACTTCAGCATGTATATATCTAGGTTCCACTGAATTCAGTCGGACCTCCATGTACATTAAAGACAAGTGCATCCTTAACTGCTTTGCTCCATTAGGGCTTTATGGTCTTATGCTTACTTGGACAGCAATTCTTCTGAGATGTTATTCCTCCATGGTGTCAAATTTTGAGAGCTAAGGTTACAGTAAACCACTGGTATAAGGAAGGCACAGGACGATTCTCATAATAGGGTCATACCGTATTATTAGCAGTAATGTTTTGGGTCAGAAAAATGAATATATATCACTAATAACTGAACCTAGTTATACCAAGATGCAGGCCTTAAACAAAAATTGCGCACTGCCCTCCTGATTTTTGTTTTTTTTAGGTCTTGCGTAAAATTCATAGGCCCCTTGGGGCCTTATCAGAAATAACTTCACTTAAACAGCATTATCACCCACATCCTGTGCCCTGACTGATGCCTTCTCTTGATTTAATAACCTTTAAGCAGAAGGAAATTGTCCCATTTGGTTGAGCCTAGGATCTGGGAGTTAAAAAAATTAGGATCTTTCACTTTGAATTACTGCTCAATACATTTGATTTTTTTTTTTTTAAATTAACAGTTATTTCTGAATCTTCTGCTGGTGCCAGCCATCTACTTTGAAAGCACCAGTGGCAAACAGTAGCTTAAGAGACCAATAGCAAAGTCTTATGCAACACTTTTTTATTTTTTTAAATATTATTTAGCTATTGTGAGATGTTAGATTTTTGTTTTGTTTTGTTTTTTTACATTTACTTTGTTTGCCAAGTCATGGAATAAAATACAAACATCCATTTCAAGGTACAAATATGCCAGTGGCTAACTTTTCGTATGTAAAAAGGGACTATTGATGAATGTCAAGTAAGATATGTGCCTAAGAATTTACAGAAACAAAGACAAAAATTGGGAATTGGATCCTGATTCTGAAAAGGCTTATGTGCTCTGGCTTCAGTAGCATAGATAGTTGACCATGTGCCCTTAATGTTTAAGTAAGTACCCGTCAATTTAGTGAGACTTGAATATGTGCTTAAAGTTAATGTAGACAGGATGGAAAAACTCTTTTTAAAGAATATTTTTGTTGCTCTGAAAAGTAAGTTCAATTTGCTGCCATTGCTGCATATTCACAATTTTCAAATTAGGATAGCAGGTCATGGGGCTGGCATGATTTTAACCTCAATGGAATCTTGCTGATTGCACAGTAGAATGCAATTTATTAATTAAGAGTAGATAGTGAGCTTCCTTCATATTTTGATTAACCTAATAGCCTTCACAGCACGATTTGAATTCAACTGAAGACATCATTACAACTTTTTATGAAATTATTTGAAATGCATCCCTTGAAACACTTTTACTTGTTACATGGCTAATGTGCATGAACAACCACTTGGCAGTTGAACTTAAGCCACTGTGGAAAACATTGTCACTGATTGGTTTTTTTGTTTGGTTTTTTGTTTTTTTTTTAAATGAAATCACTTTTAATTCTTTAGTTATGCATGAGATGCTCAATGATCTTTCTGGTTTTAACTAGATGTATTTTGAGCAAAAAAAGATGTGGAGGACAAGGTTCTTCTCACTTCCTTTTTATAAACCCGTAAGTCGTTATTAGCAAGACAGACGTAGTAAAAAACCCAGTGCTTATACCAAGATGCACTGTTATTTGAGATGTGCCAAAACTTGAACAGGTAAAACTGGGTTTGTTTTTTTGTTGAGTCAGAAGCCACATTTACAAACAGTTTTCCGTAGGCACAGACAGAAAAGTAGCTCCCCATTGTATCTCATGGCACTCGGCAGGAAGCATGTGCTGAAAATGTCTCTGTAAGAGCTACTCTGTAACTGATATTGCACAGCCGCAAATTGTTGAAACATCTACCTTGTAATATGTTAGTTACAACTAACATTACCTATTCACTGGGCACAGCTACGCATGTACCAGACTGTGCAGTAACCACCATTACTACACAGTGCCAGTGCTGTACGGGTTATTTCCGATGCTACCGTGCAGCAGCATAGACGTCACAGTTTGTGCCTGCCAATGCTATGTCATGTAGCAATGAGCTACGGTGTTGTAGCTCATCACTACAGTGAAGTAGTATCTTGTGTAGATGCACCTATTAAGAGGCACATCAGCAGGTTATCCTAGTTAAGTGTACTTAAAAATGCCAGGGGCCATTTTTTTACTTAAAAATGTCCTCAAATATACAAAAATACTTGTTTTGCTGATGTCTGTGTTTACCACTTAATTCATTGTATGAATAATTGTTTGATACCAGCCAACTATTTATTTTAACTAGGCCTTATTTATCCTAAGGCCTATTCCTGCCAAGGCTTTGTTTCACAGGTCCTTGGTCCTTTTCAGTTTTTGCTTGTGTTATATTATGTCTTTAAATAGATAATAATAGCCAGTTACAATGATTACAAGGAGCTGGGTAACATGGTTTAAAAGAGCTGAGGACAGCCTGCCATCTGCTTGCTGAGCCTGAGTTAGGGCACATGGACTGTGTGGTAGCTCGTGGAAACATGCATTAGCCAGCTATACGCTATTGAGCTTAGGTATATAGAGAGATAGTTAGCTGTGCTAGTTTGAAGTCAGGCTGAGGACAGGGTAGATATCCACCTTACAGACTAACTGAATTCAGGTAGTCTGTAAAGGCTAGGTACAGACATTCAAAAAGCTTGAGGCAGAACTGATTTGTTATGCAGTTTTCTGTAAGGGTCATAGTTTTACATCGGTAGTGAACAGAATGCACATTTGCCATTTAGTGGTGGTGGGGAGCAAATCTTAGACCAAGTTCTGCCATTTTTAAACCAGTCTGTGCGCTGAACTTTTGTTCTGTTATGGGTATAGAAAGGTTTCCAATCACTTATACTGGTAAACATGTAATGCCTGTACCTGGCCCAGATGCAGATCTACCCTGCCTTCTGCCTATCTGAAATACAGGTATCAGTTTGGTTATGGCAGCGTTCAGCTTACAGCAGGATCCAAGACCATTCTGGGCAACTGGGTAAATACTTTTGCAGCTAGACTGTGCTGAACAGTTTAAAAAAATGTCATTCTGACTGGGATAAATGCCAGATAGTAGGCAGTGAGAGTTTATAGTCTTTCTTCAAAAGCATTGGCACCAGCCTTGAGAGTATCAGCAAGACATGTCAAGATCATTTTTTTCCCCAAATGGAGACACTTTTGTGCAGTGCTTAAGTAGATTATACAAGCTGCATATTGCATAGAGAGGTGGGTTTTTTTTGTTCTTTTATATTTTTAGTAGCAGGATTCCTGGAAAAATAAGCATGGGCTTCCCTTATCAGACTCAAAATGAGGAACAAAACAAATGTTCTTTCATGTACCAAAAGATTGTAAAAGAACCAGGGTTCAAGGTCCTGCATTCATAACTCCAAGAAGGGCCACTATTTTCCCCAGTGCTCAAGTGTTGCTTGTGTTCCCAACACTTTCTATTTTGGTTTCAAAATGACATTATTGCTAGCCAAGTAAAGAAATGTGAAAGATTAGGTGGGATCTTCTTTAAGTCAGGGGTGGGCAAAATATGGCCCATGGGCCAGTTCTGGCCCATGAGGCCATTCTATTTGGCCCATGGGGCTCCTAAAAAATTTAGAAAATTAATATTCATCTGCCCTTGGTTCCTTCCCTACCTGGGGTCCCCCCTACCCCCCTAGCCAGAGGCCCCAGCAGGGGCTTCTGGCCTGGAACCATGTGGCTGCCCCATGCCAGAAACTCAGGCAAGGGGGGACCCCGGGTAGGGAAGGAGCTGGGGGAAAAGCTGAGCATGGGGGCAAGGAAAAGCAACCCCTTGCCCACCCAGCACCCTGCGCTGCAGCTGCTTACAGCCCACGTGGGGGCTGCCTGTGCCAGCTCTGGACAGCCCTGCGTGGGCTGTGAGTGGCTGCAGTAGGGAGCGCCGGCCACGGGGCAGGGGAAGGGATGCTTTTCCCACCCCTGCACTCAGCTTATCCCCGGGCTCCTTCCCTGTTCCTTCCTGGCACAGGGAAAAGCAGCCCCTTGCCTGCCCAGTGACTGAAACTCCCTGCTGCAGACACTTGCAGTCCACATGGAGCTGTCCGGAGCAGGCACAGGCAGTGCCAAATGGGCTGTGAGCAGCTGCAGTGCAGGGCGCTGGGCAGGGAGGGGCCGCTTTCCCTCCCCCATGCTCAGCACCACCTTGAAACCTGGCCCCACTGCCAGCCTGGGCCTCACCCTGTCGGGGCTGTGCATTGTGGCAGCAGCTGTGGTCCCCCCGCTTGCTGCACTGGGCAGTGTTTGCCACCACCGCCTCTGTGCTGCCCAGTGCATGAGCTCCAGGTGGGCAGCAGCAGCCAACACTGCTCAGCGTGGCAAGTGGGGGGCCCGCAGCTGCCTCCACTGTGCGCAGCCCCGACAGGTGAACCTGGAGCTAGCATGGGGCCCAGGCTGGCAGCAGGGCTGGGTTACAAGCTGGTGCTGAGCACGGGGAAAAGCGGCCCCTTGCTCACCCCATGCTCATGCAGTCGCTTGCAGTCCATGTGGGGCTGCCTGTGCCTGCTCCAGACAGCCACGCATGGGCTGCTGCGAGTGCCTGCAGCAGGGAGTGCTGGCCTTGGGGCGGGTGAGGGGCCGCTCTTCCCTGCGCTCAGCACCAGCTTTTTCCCTGCCAGTGAGCAGGGGGTTGGGGCTGTGCACTGCCCCCCACCTGTACCACGGGGCTGGGGGGCAATGGGAGTGAGTGGGCAGGGAGCCAGCCAGAGCACGGGAGCCACACCAGTGTCCCAGAGCCAGTGCCAGCAGGGTGGCAGGAGTGTGGGGTCCTAGCCAGCAGGGACTCTGTGGAGCTGGGCCAGCTCCCCCCTGTCCCTGCTGGTGCAGCCCAGCCCAGCTCCACAGACTCCTGCCAGCCCGTGCCCCACTTTGGGCCCCACTGGTGCTGGCCCTGGGACATTGGTCCCGAGACATTGGGACATTGGTTCCAAGATGGTGAACAGGGGGCAGGGCACCTGGCAAGGGGTGGGGCTATCCATGTGGCCCTTGACAGCCTGCCAAAACTGGGTAAGTGGCCCTCCATCCGAAATAATTGCCCACCCCTGCTCTAAGTGGTAGACTAGGACAATGAATCCCCACAGTCAGATTTTTAAGGCGTGGCTGCATGTAAGGTATATTCAGTATTATTTGAAAGTCCTAATAATATGCCAGCATTTCATTGAAAAGTTCCTGATTGTCTCTAAGAATGGCTTTGTTGACTATGGATGAAGGCAGCAGAGTTGCTGAAGATGCGATCCCAATGCTGGACCTCTCAGAAGAAAATAATGCACACTGCTTTGTAAGAAATAAAATGGCCATCTCCAGTGTAACTGACAAAGGCCAGGGTCTGCAATTCAGCATCTTGGAAAGCTAGTAGCTTTTTTTTTTTAAATGTATCTAGTAGAACACTCTTTAGAGTACATGAGCACCTTGTACTTCTGCACTTTGCTGTACCTGTGAAATTCATTAGCTTATTTAAGATGCAGTCTGGTTCCTACACATTGATCTGCTAATTAGGATGCTCTGCTTGTTTCTGTTTCTTTACAGTCTGTAATTGGTCTCCCTGAATGGAAAGCAGTAAGACAGGGGCTCACTGTTTCTGTGCCTGTTGGGGGGATTGGCTGATGGAAATGGCCTCTTAGGTCATCAAGGCCCCCTGAAATTTTCTCAAAGGGTCTTTCTCCCTCAAAAGCTTTGGAAATTAATTGGAATGAACTGGAGTGAATGACCTAATATGGAGCAATCTCTTTCCATGAGTAAGCACTGTCTTTTTACAACACAGGGTTCCTGCTATGAGAAAGCTATTGTACCCTTAGGAAGGCAGAAAATACTTTCTATTACTTAGCTTAGTGATTGTGCCCTTGTCTGTTAGAGCTCCCCAGATTAGAATGAAATAGTGCTAGTTTTATGGGCAATACATTTCTTCACTGGTGAAGCCTTTCCAGCAAAAAGGGGTTGATGAAAACATTTTACAAACAATTTGTATAATATTATACCCATCATGTATTGATCTCATTCAAAATTCCCTGCAAAGGGAAACTGAGGTGTAAAGTGTCAGTGAGGATCATTGCATTAGTGAGACACTCAAATGAGGACATTATCTTAAAAGGATGCTAGAAAACAACAGGTAAAGGCTGCCTATACACCTGCTGGTTTGCTTTCTAATTAGATTAATTAAGTATACTCCACATTCTAATCAGGACATTCTGGCTTGGCATCACCATCACATGTATAATGTGTGAACCCCCACACATTTAAAAATGACCACAGGGGTGCTTTATCTAAACCTTGTTGAATGAGGTTTAGATAAAGCATCCCACAGCCATTTCTAAATGCATGGGGGCTTAATACTTTTCATGGTGTGGCATCTTATTTAGAGCAGCTCTTCAGGAACCACTCTAATTAGACCCCCACCCACGAGCATGTGTATAGGTAGCCAAAGTGTTCTAAAGCATTAATGGCAACTGCCACAGCTACAGCAGGGTAATGTAGCATTGCAATGAGAGGCCCAAGAGACCCTATCCTATCTGTTGTAAATGTGCAATAGTCAAGGAAATAATGAGAAGCAAAGGAACTATACTTTGCAGTGTGTTCTGGTGTTTATTAACAACAAACTGGCACAAGCCTTTTAAGCATAAATTAGACAAGAAAAATTATTACTGAGACCAAATGTTTGATTTCAAAAGAGCAGGTATGCCATAATTTTTAAATTGCAAAGTGCTCATGAAAAAAAATTAGCTCATAGTATTATTTATCATCTGTAACACCTAAAGCCACTAGTCAAGACCAAGCTTCTCCTTGGGGACTTTATACAGATCTTACGTTCCCAAGGAAGTAAGCTGTGCTTACCTGCCTCTGCTCAGTGCACATCAACCCCAGAAATGAGATATTAGGACAATCTGAAGGTCAAATCTAGAGCAGCCCCTAGATTGAGGTGTGTTCAAGATCAGCTCCTGGGATCCCACAGTGTCCTTACGATATCCTTCAGGGTTGGTGCATGTACAGTGGCAGGCACAGGTGGCGTTTATTTCTTCAGTGGTGAGACTGAGTTCTCTTTCAAGGTGATGTAGACACATCCAACATGTTTTGAGCAGGTATCATATGATAGTTCCTTAGCTAAAATGTTTCCTGGATCCCAGATTATTGTACTCATCTCAATAAATCAAGCTGCTGTAAACATCTGGGAATGTGGGCAGGGAAACCTGAGTTCCTGTTGTCTCGAGTGTAAAACACTAGTGCAGAATTCCAAAGCATTTTATTGAAGCCTGTTGGAAGGACTATTGAATGAAACGTTAAAGTAGACTTGGAGTAGGTTTTCAAATGAACCTGAGGGAATCAGGTACTTAAATCTCAATGTATGTCAATAGGATGGTGCAAAAGTATCTTGGGCTTCATTGAAAATCTCAGCCCCTATTAACAAGATGTTTTGAGCAGGATCCTTAGGACCCTTAGCAACTGATATGATCTCCATTTACTGTAACTCACTATAAGCTTTAGCACTGTTTGTCCAGCCCTACTGCTACAGAAGAGTATATGCTCCAGGTCACTGTGAAAAGGGATTACTAGTTCCATTTCACTGCCATTTAAACCACATCCAGTCCACACAACAGTTAAAAACTGGTTTAACTTTGCACTAGTTTGTTTGAGCTGTACCTTTCTCTGCCCTGGTTATGTGGAAGTCAGTTTACTGGAGTAGTCAAATTATTTTTGTAATGCATAACTGTTTAGGCTCAGCAGGTACTTAGAAACATGTAAATGAGTGCAATAGCACAGTAACATAATGCAGCTGGAGCTTTAGAATAAGAGTCAAAGAAGGTTATGCAACCATACTACTTTGTTTTCAGACCTCACTGAGAACACTGTTGGTGTCTTGAGCTCTGCAGGGGAGAAAATATGTTGCTGTGTTTAAAGACGTACTGGGAATAGAGATAATACCTTTTATTCATGAGGAAGATATGATGAGGGCACTCTCTAAGCGGGGAAATAAACAAACAGAATAAAAACACTGATTAATACAGAAAGAATTGCGGCAAAGATTTAAGGGAAGCACGTATTATTTTAACACGAAACAAAGCAGTGAATTCTGAGGGGGAAGATGTTTATATGAAAGAGAAATCAAACTGAAAACCAGTATCAGGAAGCATTTTAGTGGCTGCTGCAGTGATACCTTGCCAAATAAGGATACTAAGAACAAACTGATATGGATGTTCAACCAGCAGACACAGCAAGACAAGTGTGCTAAAGTGATGTGAAGCAACAAGCCCATTTTCATTCCCACAAATTCCCCAGTGAAACTGAAAAACACCCCTTGGAAAATTATGTTTTTGATCTGGGTGATTCTGAGTGGAAAAACAGGTTCTGATTTAAATAAGAACCAAGTTTATTTGCGTTACGGTTGTGCCTGGAGGCCCTAAACCAGATAAAGGACCATTGAGCTAAGCATTGTATAAATAAAGTGAGAGGCAGTCCGGAACAGCTAATAATCAAATTCCTAACACAAAGAATTGGAAAGGAGGCAGAACCACAGGGAGGTTAACTGACTTTAAATAAAATGACGTAGCAGATCGCTGCCAACCAAAAACAGAATCCCTTCTAAGTCCAAAACTTTTGGGATGTTCCACACAGGTGTTGGAAAAAAATATTAATATAAGTTCTTCCTGAATTACATATGTTCTAGCAAAATCCTTTATGATAATGAAGATTGGCTTGAATTAAATTTGATCTCTGAACTCCAGATGTGAGGTCATGAGCAAAGCTGCAGGTCCTTAAAGCAGAAGTTACAATGCAAAACTTAATTTTCTTGGAGTACTGAGATTGGTGTTCCTGTTTGGCCTATTATAGAGGTAGGTCCCTGCATAAACTTGAATATGAAACCAGGTTTAACTCTTGAGTTTTTCCTTCTGGTGAATCGCTACCTTTTTCATGAGAGATCCAGTTTTGGCTCAAAAAGTCAGTCTGTTGGATGCCTATAGAAAACAAGCCACAAAAGTTATAGATAATTTGAAATTCACCCAGAATTAATTAATAACAGGAAGAGTGATTTGTTTCGTAGTTAAATCTCACCTTTCCTCTTGAGTTGCAAAACTTAAAGATACTGTTCCAAATCCAAATCTTGATTAAAAAAATCAATTGCAATTATACAGCCTTTGATATGCTTTCCCAGGGAGTCCCACTGATTGTTATTTGAAAATTCCTTCCACTGCTACTAGTTGGTACAAAATTAAATCCATATGTTTTCAATAAATGAGATGGTTAGGAAAGAGATGCAATGTATTATGAAATGGCCTTGTACTGGAAAACTGAGTGCCATAAATACTTTTTTGGAAAGCTTCTATTGAATAATTGAAATTAGAGAAAAATCCTCAGCAGAGCATGCAGCTCACAAAGCTGGGCTGGGTTTGGGGAAGGGGAACATTTTTACCCATGAAATAGCTCTGTGGCAGTCTTGAACAATGTTAACTTGATTCCAACATAGATGAGTGAAAGACCTACAGAATTCTGGATCCTTTCATCCTGCTCCCACAACTGCCTGTGCCACCTCCTTTCCACCCCACCCCTCTACCTTTGCAAGCTGTAATGAAGGGAGTTCTAATTTTTTATGTTTTTCAGCAGTGTTAATGTTTTATTCCCATTGCATGGATCAGTGAATCTGTCTGCAGCTCATGAAGAGAAACCACACCCTGATTTTGCTGCCATAAAGACTTCTGTAGCTGTGGAAGTGGGATTTTATGGGGCTAGATACCCAAAGAGCTTGCCATCCTTTTAGGCACCACATTATAAGTGGCCATGTTATCATAATTGCTCAGGCACTTAAGAGCATGCCAAGGTCTTTGAAAATCTGGTGAAAATAATGGAAAAAATTGTTGCAGCCAGATGTTGAGCATTTTGGAAATCTGACTATATAGCTAAGATTCCCAAATACTTTTATGTGTGCTTTCGCATGAAATTGTACACCACCTGAATACCTTTGTCTGTCTGAGCCTAAGTGACTATTAAACCAATAGAAGCTAATAGCAGGTTTTCTAAGGGATTTTCTTATATTGGATGGATGCCTGCGTCACTTTATTTTGTAACTTGGGCTAACATCACGCTGTTAATGTTTAATTTACAGGGGCAAGTTGGTTGGTGTAGTGTGCCTGGTGAGACCCTTTTTCAGAGTAATTACTGGGCTTTTCTTTGTTTTAAATTGCTGTTGGGTACAGAGACATGCATTTCAGGCTCTCCTGATACCTTACAGCATTACATAGGTGGAGAAAGATCTTCAGCAGCCTTTCCAGTGATGTTTAGGTGCTATAATGTGACAGGGAATCGAGTCATCATGAAACTCCACCTGCTCCCATTGACTTACATGAAAACAAGGGAGGAAGAGCACTTCGTTTTGGGAGGAAAGAGCAAGAAGGTTGGAAAGAGCCAGGTCTGTGCACTAGAAGCATGTCAACAGTTTAGGAGATTGGCCATGCTCTCCCAAAAAATAGCATAGGAGGCCAGCAGCATTTGGAGGAGCCTGATGTAAGTATGGAATACACTACAGGCAGTCCTTGACTTACAACTTTTCGAGTTACAACCAACAGCATTTATGACATTTGTAAATTGACACCCCGTTTCAAGGTTCCCGTGCCAGTTTCGCCTTTACGACAGTTGACGCAGCTGCATCCAGCTGGTAAGTCTGTTGTGGTGGGGAGAAGGGGGGAGGGAAGGGGTATAGGGGGGCAGATCAATGCCCCCGCAGCAAAGGAGGGATTGGGGCTGGGGCAAGTGCTGCCGGGGGGGGGGGCGGCTCGTG
>NW_017729002.1:7846289-7852760 GCF_001723915.1 Gavialis gangeticus | reverse complement strand
TACTGCATGTTGTTGGTTTGGGAGCTGCTCGTGTGGTGGCTTGTCCAGTGGCTCCCGCCAGTTGTCTGGGAGGGCATAGGGTGGGGGCGTGTGCCCCAGGATCTGCATGGGGAAGTCGGGCCTGGGACTGCACTGGGCTGTGCTCTGGGCAGAAGGCAGTGGGAGCAGGGGCTGTACCCCCCCACTGCTTGCCCACCTGGCACGGGGCTGGCACAAGTGCTGCCTCCAGACAAGTGGCATGCAGTGGCGGGAGCCGGCCCAGCCTCCCTGCATCTCCCAGATGAGCAGTGGCTTCACCCCGGCTAGGTGAGTGGTGGCAGGGCATGGGGGAAGCTGCCATTGCCCCCTTTATGCATGGCGGCCCTGCCCCACCCGCCTGCCCACTGCTTCTGGGCCATGTGCGTGACTGTACATGTGTGTGGGCCCTTTGCAACCCTACTGAGGACCCCCCCCGTGACCCTGATATGGGTCATGCCCCAGGATTGGGAACAAATGCACTAGGGGATGGCAGCTAGGAGGTACCCTCTGTCTGGGAATTTAAGATGGAACCCTGTAAGGAGAAGCAGAGATTAGAGCCTCACAATTCATATGCATGGAGGCCCAATACTCACAGACACTAAGGTGGGATTGCATGTGCTAACTTTAGTTTTGCATTTTAAATGTCTAGATAAGTTTAATATTGATACAAAGAAACTACAGGGGCCAAACAGGTAGTCTTTGATGAGGTAGAAAGGATGCAGAAGGCACAGTGTCTGCCAGAACAATACCCCAGTATGGCAATGCCACTTTTTACACTGGTGTACTTGAACTAGGAAACAAATGAGCTTTGACAGTTCAGGCACAGCAACTAGCAGCAAAACAATGTGTCACTTAGAGCAAGACAGATCTGATCTGTAAGCTGATTATGTGCTTACGGTTCCAAGGAATTATTAGTAATGAAGATGGTTTACAAATGTGTTTAAAAACTTGAAGGCAGTCTCAGTCTAGATGTGATGAAATGCATTTACATTAATCAATACTGCTTTATTGTAGCATTGGGGTAACAATGTTGGTTAACACTTTCACTGTTGCACAGAGATGTACCAGTTATGGCTAGCATTGAGGATACGTTTTGCCCCAGCCAAAGTAATATGGTAATTGGTACCAAGGCAATTACAGTCAGATAATCAAAATATTTGGCTGCATGCAGGAGTGTTCTGGGTAGGGTGGGCAAACATGGAATTCTCCCTTCACCTCCTACCCTGCAGTTGTGGAATAGCAGCAAAGCCATATGGGGTTGTTCCTTCAGCCACAGCAGCTGCTCTCTGCTCACACAAGGGGCAATAAGGTTTACATGGTCACACTTCCCAGACACTTCAACTCCTAAATCTCTTATGAACTAAATCAGAAAAACAATTCCAGCATGTACAAGGATTGCAGAAGTTGAACTTCCTGCTTTTGGGTTTCATTACACACTTCTAAGTTAGGCCAAGTTCACCCCCCTAGCGTCTTTTACTAGTAATAGTGTATTAATCCATAATGAGACTTAAATGCATTACAGAAGGTACACATTGCATCATTTGTTGTGGTACATTATGACAGTGAAAAAATCTTAGGAATATCTTAAGCTAGAAAAAGCTGATACCGTGGACAAGTACCCTCCCTGTCCACTGCTTGGCAAGAGTGTTAGCGTTATAGTTTTGTAGTGGAACCATGCCAGTTTTACATGCTTTGCCCATTGAGCATATGGAACCTGGTGTTTCTGGATATGTTGGAACTTTGACTCAAATAAGACTCCTGGATACGAGTCTATAAAGCCCAAATCGAAAGCAACTGCAGGCGTGTCTACACATGGGGCGGGCAATTATTTTGAGCGGAGGGCTGCTTACCCAATTTTGGCAGGCTGTTGAGGGGCGCATGGGTAGCCCTGCCCTGCCCCTGGTCACCATCTTGGGACTAATGTCCCAATGTCTTGGGACCAATGTCCCAGGGACAGCACTGGTGGGGCCCAGAGCAGGGCGCGGGCTGTCAAGGGTCTGTGGAGCTGGGCTGGGCTGCACCAGCAGGGAGAGGGGGAAGCTGGCCCGGCTCCACAGAGCCCCTGCTGGCCAGGACCCTGTACTCCTGCTGCCCTGCTCTGGGCCCCACTGGTGCTGGACCCAGGACACTGGTGCAGGCCTTGTGCTTGCAGCCTGCATGGGGCTGTCTGGAGCAGGCACAGGCAGCCCCAGGCAGGCTGTGAGTGGCTGCAGTGTGGGACGCTGGCCATGGGCTGGGTGAGGGGCCACTTTTCTCCATGTTCAGCACCAGCTTGTAACCTGGCCCCACTGCCAACCTGGCAGTGGGGCCGGGTTATAAGCTGGTGCTGAGTGTGGGGGGGTGGAGAAAGCAGCCCCTCCCCACCCCATGCCCAGTGCCCCGCACTACAGCCACTTGCAACTGGCCTGGGGCTGCCTGTGCCTGCTCCAGACAGCCCCGTGTGGGCCGCAAGTGCCTGCAGCATGGGGTACTGGCCATGGGGTGGGTGAGGGGCCACTTTTTTCCATACAGGGAAGGAACCCAGGGAAAAGCTGAGCATGGGGGGGAAGCAACCCCTCCCCTGCCCCATGCCTGGTGCCCCACACTGCAGGCACTCGCAGCCCGCATGGGACTGTCCGGTGTGTGTGGGGAGGGGCCACTTCCCCCCCATTCCTTGCTCAGGGTTCCCCCCCACACTTATCTGAGCTTTCTGTGCCAGGGCAGCCATGTGCTCCCAGCCCAGAAACCCTGGCTGGGGCTTCCGGCTGGGGGGCGGGGCTGGGCGGGCCCTGCTGTTGTGGGAGCTGGGCTTCCCCTGGGTCTTACTGCCCTTGGTTCCTGTCATTTTTGACAGGAACCAAGGGCAGAGAAATATTAATTTTTCAAATTTTTTTTTAGGGGCCCTGAGGGCTGGATAGAATGGCCTTGCAGGCTGGATCTAGCCCGCAGGCTGTATTTTGCCCATCCCATGCTACAGGCACCGTACAGGTTTCCCTCAATTTTATGCGGGTTCTTTATATGCAAATTTGCTATTATCTGATGAGCATATTTAGACCCATAATTTGTTATATGTGAGGTAAATTTGCTCTTATGCAATCAGCATAGACGCTCCCCGCACCTAAGCAGGTAATTCTGTGGGGGCAGGAGAAAGGGCTGTGGCTGCAATCACCCCAGCTCTGGATGAAGTGACCCTGGGAATGTCTGGCACCTGCTGCCTGAAGCTGCTGGGCTGCACCGTGCTCCACCTGTCCACCCTGGCATGTGGGCTCCACTTGTCCACACTCACCTCTTCTCCTGGGCTGCACCATGCCCTGGTGCAGGCAGCTGGTGTCAGCTGCTCCCGGGGCCGCTCCAGCATGGGCTGGGGTGAGCGCAGGCAAGCGGGGCATGGGGTGTGGCATTTATCCCAGCCCCTGCTGCAGCGGCCCTGGGAGCAGCCCATGCTGGCTGTGGAGGGAACTGTCAGTGGGTTGGGGGGATGCACCTCTTGCTGCTCTGTGCCCCTGGAGCAAAATGCAAATGGAGACATCAGGGGATGAGGGACAGGCTAGGGTGAGGCAGTGAAGGGGGATGTAGCAGCGCAGGTAAAAATGCAGAGGTAGTCGGGATGTCTGGCAGCTTGTAGTGCGTCAGAATTTCACTGTCTATATTGGGTCCATGAGTTTCTGTACTTACTACCCAGGAGGTTGATGAAATGAAGTTTATAGGCCATGTCCTTGGCCCACATTGGCAGTGCATGTGATGGAGGAGGAGATTGGCTGGTGGATGGTGTGCTAGCATGGGACAGTGGATCCCCTCCTCTTCCACATCTCCCCACCTCTGCTGTTCTGCTTCCCTGACTCTTCATTAGCACCTCCATTCACTGATTCAGGGTTTGGCTGCTGTGTACACTGTCCTTCCCCTTGGGTCACGCATGGCAGCCAGCACATGGACTGTACTGGACCACAAGGGATTGAGCCTGATGCACTCCTTCAGTCACCTCACCAGTGCCTACACATCTGGTGACAGTGGCTTGCCCCAGCCAGGAACACTGATCCCCTGGAAGCTCTCCATTTGGCTCTGAAGTTCCCTCACTACGGGGATCACCTGGCCAAGGAAGGCATCGCCAGTGCTGAGGGTCTCAGTGACCTCGAGGAAGGGCTTGAGGACCACCAAGATCTGGGAGATGGTATCCCACTCAGTTCTGTTAAGGGGCCAATGATCCCAATCTCCCTGAGCAAAACCATCTCATGGATGGCCTTCTGTTGCTCAACCAGCCTCTTGAGCATCAGGCATGTGGAGTTCCACTGAGTTTCTACATCCTGCATGATTTTGTGCTGTGGGATGTTCAGCTCTGCTTGTTTGTCCAGCAGCATCTTGCCCCCCTTGATGCTCCAGTGGAAATAGCCTACCACCTTCCTGCATTTGGAAATGAGCTTGCTGGTGGTACTGGCACCATCACCGGCAGCCCTGTCCCCCTCCAAGGCATCCCTGACAAGGAGGTGCAACTTGTGTGTGACACAGCAGATGCCAATGAAGTTGACATCATGAACAACCTTGACCATATTATCCCGATTGTTGGTAACCATGAACCTGTGGGTGAGCTCACCCCAGCTAATGAGCCACTCCTGCACCAAGTGGTTCATGCCCCCCATGATGTCTGTTGCTGTGTGGGACTCATCCATCACCTCAGCCTGAAGGAGAGCCCACTGATGGCCTGACTGATTGCACCAGTGCCCTGTGAGGGAGAGGTAGGCGTGATCTCCACCCCAGCTGCTCCAGATGTCCTAGGTGAAATGTAAGGCCACCAGCAGACCTGTCTTGCACAGCTCCTCCCTCAAGTATTGCCTGCATGCCTCATACAGGGAGGGCACCACTGTCCTGCTGAAGATGGTACATGTGGGCGCTTGGTAGGATGGGACCATGAGCCACCTGAACCCTGGCCACTCAACTAAGGAAAAGGGCTGGCCATCAACAGCAAGCATCTCTCCAGTGCTCTGGGTGATCTCACTCACCTTTGCAATGTGCCTCACTTTCTGTCCACCTTTCCCCCTCTGTTCTAGGGTGGCCTGCCTCTGCTTTGAGGGGACAGGGGCTTCGGAGCAAGAGGCAGACTTCCCTTTGGGCACACTTCCACTGGTGCCAGGCTTAGGAGGAGCAAGGGGGTGCTGCCTGCGGAGATGCATCAGCATCCCCATGGTGCTCCTGTGTTTTGTTCCCTTGCCCCCGCTGATTTTGACTTGGCAGTGCTGGCAGAGAGAGTATGCGGAATCATCTGCCAGCTCAGAATGATCTCAGACCACACTACCCACTCACTTCTGGGGTGTGGGTGTATGTGTGGACGATGCTGCACCTTCTCCCTCCTCAGCAGGCAGAGGCACAGCAACAGGAGGAACAGACTCAGCTGAGCCACTTGCCTCCATAACCTCTACCTCGGCCTCCAGTGAAGTGCCTTCTGGGGAAGGAGACCTGGCTCTAGAGGAAACTTGAGGGGTGTGGAGCACAAATTCAGCTGATTTTCCCCCTCCTTCCCCAGAATTTCCCTTGCCAAGGCACTTGGATCTAGCTCCAGCTCTTCCTCTAGCACTGGAAGACTCAGCATGAGAAGAGAAATGGGGGTGGAGGAGACTGTCAAGCTGGTATTTGTGGTGGTGCTGCTGCTGCTTGTCATGGTGGTGGTGGTGGTTATGGCTTGTGCTCATGGATGGGATGCGGAGTCAGGCACAGGCAGTGGCACTGGCACTGCTCCCTTCTCCTTGCTGCTTGTGGAAGCCTCATCCCTTCTAGCTGGAGGAAAGAGGCTGTCTCAGTTTGGGGGCGGGGAGAGAGGGAACTTGCATCTCCCCCTCTACCTCATCTTCTGCCCCTATCTGAAGGCTTGCCACCACCTGCCTTTCCATCACACTGCATGGTGTGTTTCATAATGTCTTGCTTTTATACAAATATATAAATTTATTTGTGTTCCTATATAAATTCAATAATGTGAGTGAGTGTGTTGCAAAGTAGAAATGTATAAAAAAAAATATGAATGAATGAATATGTCTTGCCTCCTATATAAATTCAATAATGTGTGTTGTGTAAAGGATAAATGTATATAAAATATAAATATATCTTTCTTCCTATATAAATTCTATAATGTATGTATGCTGCAAACTTTAAATGTATAGAAATAAAATACAAAAGTATTTCCCTTCCTATATAAATTAAATTCTATAGTAATATCCTATCCAATATAATTATAAAATTTGAAAAGAATAAATCGTTAATATAATAAAAAAAAAAAAGCATGTGGAAGAAAGAAAAAGATATTCTGAACTTCCTTTTGCTAGCCTAGCAAGTAAGAAGTGAATGGTAGCCTTTGCTGTCTGATGCTGCAGAGCTGCTGTAAAACAGCTCAGTAACTGACCCCAAGGCAGAAAGCAGGCCAGTTCAAACAATGCTGCCTTTTATGTTGTTCTTCCATCCCTCCCCCAGAGCACTGGGATTGGAAGGGAC
>NW_017729002.1:7836379-7846189 GCF_001723915.1 Gavialis gangeticus | reverse complement strand
ACCCTCCCCTCCTCTTTTCCCCCTCCCTCTCCTTACCTTCTGTTTCCCTGCAGGCAAGTCCAGCTTCAGCTTTGAAACTTCAAACATTTCGACTGGCCTTGTTTCATTTTGAGGCTATTTCAAAACCCTTCATTTCGTTTCGATTTTGCTGTTTTGAGCTCGAAGCAAGTTGAAACAAAACATCGGGTGAAATTTCATACAGCCCTATTAATTGGCTTACCAACCAATTAAGGACTGGAATGAGGGGCAAATGAAGGTAATGTATAGTGTGGGTATATATATTGCAAAGGTGTATTTGCCTATAAGATTGTGTTACTCTATTGCATCTTTCTCCGCCCACTCCTCTGTTAGTTGTCTTTTTTAGATTGACAGCTCCTCTTCCTTCAAATAGGTTTGTACAGGGCAAGTACCGAGTCATGATACAAGCCTCTGGGAGTTAGTGGTATGTAACAGATCTTAGAGCCAGAAGGCATGACTCTGATCATCTTCCTCAACCTCGTAAGTAACATAGGTCACAGATTTCAGCCAGTTTCCTGCTTCATGCCATAGAGCTCTTGGTTGAACTATAAAGTTTATTTTCAAAAGAAATGCAGTCTTGATTTACAGATGCCAGCTTGTGAACCTACCACATCCCTGTTCCAATAGTTTAATACATTCACTCTTTAAAAAAACTAATCTTATTTCTAGTTTGAACCTGGCTGACTTCAGTTACTAGCCACTGCTTCTTGTCATGCCACCCTGCCTGATTAAGAAGCTCTCTAGGCTAAGATACCTTCTTTTTGTAGATAATTATAGACCATGATCAAGTTGCTTCTAAACTTCTCTTTTGGTCAGCTCAGTCAATTGAGCTCTTTTATTCTGTCATATGAATAATGAATCATCTCTAAATAAATAGCAACTGCATGAATGTATGTGGGGATGATTAATGATGAGAATCAAAGTCTCAAAACCTTGGGGGCTTGAGCCTAGGAGTTCAAGAGTGGAGGGAGGAATGAAAAATGGCCTAGCTCTTTCTTTTTAAATGTATCCCCTTTGCTCTGTCTGAAATGGTAAAACTCCCTGCTATTTAGACTCCTTAATTCACACAATTTATGTGGTTTTCTGGGGGTGACGCCCTTGTATTGCTGATATAAGCAAAGAAATTTTATGAGCGACTCTGCCTTATCAAATTCATTTGTAAGAGTTAGTCATGTCGACAAGTGTGAGTATAAAGCATATCATGTTGTTCATGGTTTCTTTGTCATATTTATTTAGCACGATATTGTATTGGGGTTACAATGTCATTAGTTATAATTCATTACTTCTTGTAACTGTGAGAGAGAGAAACAGGACTGACTGACCACCTCATGCAATTAGTTTTTTAGCTCTTAAGTATTTTTTAAATTTATGCTTTTTGTGAATCTCCCTCCTGGAAATTAGTATATATTTCTTGTTCTCTGAAGTGTTAAAAAATTTATGGTGGTAACAAGTGTCCTTTAGAATTTACAACACCTGCACTTTTTATGCCCTTCTACATTTATAGCCACCATTGGTCTAGACTGATTTTTATGCAGAGCAACATTCAGACACCAGCTTCCATGGTATGTGTTCAGTCATTTGCAGAAATTACACCATCCTTTTCTAATTCCTTGGATGAGAGAAGGTGTTCATATAATTGAGTCATCCAGTAATGATTTCTTTACTCCTTATCATGAATACTTTTTCTATTTTCTCTCTCTCGTCTTACAAACAGGCAAAACATTTCCATCTGCTTAGCTCAACTCATCTAGAAACATAAGCACAAGTGAGCAACAGGGGCCTGGTTGCCAACATAAGAATGGATGCAAGAATGGCAGCTACCACCACTGCTGGCCCACCTGCTGCCCCCACCTGCACAGGGTGCAGAAGTTGCCTGCTACGCCTCTGCTCTCTGCAGCATTCCTTTCCTTACTTTTTGCCGCACTTTTCTTTTCTCCCTAATACCTCTCTCCCTAATACCCCCAAACCACAGAACCAAGAATGAATGGCTCCTGCCTTTGGGCTTCTTCTTTAGCCCTACTCACATTTTGAAAGTCTTTAGAACTTCTGGCCAAGTACCTCAGGGCAATCTATATCTAGACTCAGGAATTAGGGCTCATGTTGCTCCTGTGAAACAGGTAATGCAACTGGAAGATGGGAAATGTTCAGTCTACTCAAGAAATACTTTTGCGCACAGTTTACAGCAGGGCCTATATTTTGGAGAAAATTTTGCCTTGGGGTATTATTTCATAATTGTCTTCTGCAGTGTTTCTTGAAGCATGTGGTGCTGCTCACTGTCAGTGGCAGGATATTGAACTAGAAAGAGCAAGGGTCTCATCTAGATGGCAATTCTTATGTCTCTATCAGCCCCATTTTACAGATGGGAAAACTTTGCTCACATTGCTTTCCCAAAAGGAAATCTAATATGGTGATGTCAGAACTAGAAACACAACTTCTATTCTCCCTCCTGCTACTATTATATGTCCAAGACTACACTTAGAGAGATTCCATTTACACAGTGCTAGTAATCTACTGTAATTTTACACACATCTGTTTTAAATGACACACCATTACAAATACAGGCTCTGATCCTGCAATCACCCAGAAACCCCCCCCACACCTGTTGAAGGTGAATTGTGATATCAGGACTGTAAATTCTGTCACAAAGAGTTCACAAGTTCCTCCTAGGCAAGATGTGTGATCAATAAAAATGGTGTATGATAGAACCTGAATCATTAACATAACTGGGTGGCTCCTGACTTGCTGAATTTGCAGTATGCTGCAAACTAAGGGCAGTTTTTTGATGAAGTTGTTTCTCCAAAGGGGAGCCCCTTCTCATCTCAGCTGGAACATCTTAGTAGTCCTGCATAGCTGATCAGAGAGATGGTGCCCTTTGAAAGGAAAGTGTTTGCCACCGTTCTGTATACCTCTGGTTACTTTGAAAAACCTCATTTTGGCACATGGTTCAGTACCTGTCTGGATTTCGGAGTGCCACTTTTAATTGGAATAAAGTAGCCATAGTGGTTTTGACTGGGTAATGCAGAGTATTATGGGATGGAGGCATGCTTCACTTCTCCACTACTTCTGTTCTGAAATAAATTCTCTTCTTACCCACCTCAGTTTATGATGCAGTTAAATAAGGCACTAAGTAGAACGCTTTACTGAGTAGCCCCTTTACAAAACTAGTGATGAGGCAAGAGTAAGAATGGCAATTTATAGGAAAATTAGGGTGTTTAATGAAGAAAGTGCCCACATATTGAAAACCTGCATTAACATTTTCTTGTTAATGATACTTTAAATATGAACAAATATAAATCAGTTGTTTCCTGCACCATCTACGGCAGTAAGTTAGTAAGCCCAGATGAGTTGGAGAAGAAGCAGCTGGAGGGTTGTAAGAAATGTCCCGGTATAAACACAGACGTGGGAGCCTATATCAGTACAAAAAAAGGTTGGCATATATAGACTATTGCCAGCATATGAACATTTCCAGAGAACCATGGGAAATTTGTTGAAATATCTGCCATGTGTTGTACTGGTGGTTGATGACATCCTTATCAGGGCAAGAAGTGATACTGAACATCTGTTAACACTTGAACTTCTGGTGGGCTGCAAGATAAGAACTCATAGGGTGCTTTAACTAAAGCTCATCCAAGGAGGTTTAATTATAGTGCCCTCATGGCCATTTTGAAACACAGGGCAGGGGAGGGGGCCTTAATACATGTGATGAGAGGCTGTTGGAGCATTCGAATTAGAATGTGGCACAAACTCAATTAATTGATTTGACTCAATTAATCGAATATGCTCCGACACATTCTAATTAGAATGTGTCAGAGCACGTCTGTAGGCACCCATAGATCCAGTCTATACCAAAAGACTCCTTTTGGACCTGGACTTAATTAGTGCTCAGTTACACACTTAATCAGCGGCTGTCTTCTATGTCCAGTCTCCAACGGGGATGGTTTTGAACCCCGGGCTGGCTAACGTATTAACCAGGGTGTATCTAGTCACCACCCAGTTAATCCAGCAATTAATTACACTATGATTAATAAGGACACTTATACAAATGTATAAGATCTAGTGAATTAAACAGTAAATAGGAAAATAGATAACAGGTTAGTAATAAGTCACAAGCACAATCCTTTATTTATCTAACAGCGCCTAACCACCACTAATAATCCTAATGTGCCAGTCTCCGCTCGAAGGCTTGCTCCCAAGCCGCCTTTGCCCGAGCATAGACCCCAGAGTGTACCTCGATTACCTTCAGGGTATCCCCTAAACTCACCTGCCATGACTTTGGATGGTCTTTCAGTGAAGGGGGATCCCTTTGAGGATGCCTCCAGAGTGGTCATGTGTCTTGGCAGATGTCTCTGGGGCTTCAACCTCCCCTACCCCCTGGCCATATGCCAACCTTCTGGACAAGCCACAAGATCTTTAGAGGCTATTCCCTGTTGATATCTTCCTAGTCCCCACATCCTTCCTCACCGACGGGCGCCTCAGGCTCCGACTGGACCCATAGGATCTGGTGACCCGCAGCCTTTGGAGATGTCTCTTCTGACACCCAGCGCTATCTATGGGAGATGCCGCTGTTCCTCTTTGTACTCTCTCATGGTCTCTTTCCTGCCTTTGACCAGGGTCACTGTTACCCCAGCCTGGGGTGAAGGGCTATGCTAACCTGCACTAGACAGGAAACTAAAATAGAACAGCCCAAAAAAGGAAAACACAATCAAATACCTTTACAAACGTAAAGCCCCGGGCCCCAGAAGCAACCTGATGCAAAAAACAAAACTGATACCCCAACTACAATAACAATGAGACAAGAAAGGACCAAACAGACGAGGGGAATCACGGGAAGCGTCCTGTACTCCCTTAGTCCCCTAATGCCCCTAAGTAACCGTGCCCTCAGGGTCGGGGTCCACACCTCCACCCCAGCTGGGTTCTCCTTCTTTCCCTCTGGGACCCACCTCTACCCTGTGGCTGCAGCCCCCGTTGCCTCATAATCACTCCCATGCCGGCTCTCCCTGTCAGCTCTTTTGATCCCTGCTGGGCTTCTCTGGCACAGGGATTCCCCGCAGCTCCTGCCGCCACTGCTAGCTTCCCTGCCAGTATCTTTGATCCCAGCCGGTCTTCCCTGGCTCAGGGATCCTTTGCAGCTCCTGCAGCCACTGCTGCTGCTGACTAGAGTGGTTGGATGCACTCTGTCCAGCGGGTCCCCATCAGTCCTCCGGCCCTTGGCATCCCTGCTCCCGCACTTTCCAGGCTGATTTTTATCTTCACCAGGTGACGCCTCCTCATTGAGTCACCCAGCCCCAGCTGGAGATGAGTGTGGCTGATAAACTGCTCAGGTGGTTTTCTGTGGTGCGCCTCCTCACTTCCCCAGGCTCCTGCAGCAGGTATTTTTTTTTCTTTTTCTTTGATCTGGGGTCTGCCTCTGACCAAGTCTTCCCCCTTGCTTGACCCTGTGTCTCTGTGACACCTAACAATCCTATTAAAACCCATTGAAACCTACACTTATGATAATAATACCCTTATCTATCTAATTACCCTTATATAATAGTACATTTGTCTCTTCTCATAATCCTAAAAGAGCCATATGGGCTTAAGCTAGACCCAGACGAGGGTGGACTGTAAAACTTTATTAAAGGAGAGGGGAGACTTTATTAAGCTTGTAGTTTTGTCTTCTCTGGTTATAAGCATAATCTGCACCTCAGATAGCCATTCATTGGTGAAGCTGGGAGAATACAGAGCCAAGAGGGGAGAAGAAGGGGATGAGCGATACTCACCAAGGATAGTAGAGGGCCACTAACTTAAGTGACAAGCATACCCAGAGGGAAAAGAGAACCTGGGGAGCCAACCCTACCTACTCTCATCAGGAGACAAAGGATCCTCAATGGTGGAGACCTATGGCTCCACACAGGCAACTGGGATTGGCACGGTAAATCTCCATGATCCACTCACCCACCACTGTACGGGCTCTTGCTCAGTCTATCACCTCCACAATACACCATACAGCCTCCTTCAACCACTCCCTCATACCACACACCATCAATTGCATGCACAGACCCACCCCCCTCAGTCCCACTCTCTCTCACACAGACACGTGTGCACGCACACACTGTCTGTCAATCAGAAGGGTTTTTAAATGGAATGTGCACCCCACCCACGGGGCTCTGCACAGGCATGTGGATATTCACATGGAACTTCAGTCCAGCCTCTGTACAGGAACTCTCCTTTTTAGAGGGTGGGTCAGATACAGGTTATCTGTTGACCTACTTAGAACCAGACATAGGACCAGAGAGTCTCAGCCTGATCTCAGGCCTGATTTTCTCTCAACCCTCCAAACTCACTAGCTGTAATAGATTTCTGATTCTGTCCAAGAGCCAAGTGGACACTTGTGTTTAGAAGTCCATTTAACTGATCCCAAGGCATCCAGGTTGCAGGTCCTCTTCCAGAGTGAACTGAAACTTCAAAACACTGCACTGCTTTAAGTGATGATCATCTGGAGGAGCTCAGGCCAGGAGGGAATGCAGTTTGGTTGGGAGTGCCTGACTTTGGGGCATCTACAGAACTTCTGAACCAACAGCCTGCTTGTCATGGGGGAACACTACCATGAATAATTTAAAATCTATATGCTCTAACTTTATGAGGGAGGGATATAGTAAAATGACCATGATGGGGTTAACTGGGTATTATGTAATGGAATTTTTTTTTTTTGCCCTGGAGTAATGTCAAGATCATTCATTTTACCACTCTCTATTTGGGATGCACTCAGACACAACAATTAGCTCCTAGTCTGCAGTACTGTGAATAGAGTTTGTTAGTGTTGAAGTGATTGGTTGCTTTACACATTTAATTCTAAGCACATTGCATGCAACTGTATGACAACCTCCATCTCAACTGACAGCTGGGATTCAACTGGTAATATCCAGAGTTTATATATAAATCCTTAAAGATGACTAAAGACTCTGTAGCTAGGGGCTGTTAGACAGAAAATGAGGCCCTTTAACATTCAGTGACCACTAGTTTCTACAAGATTGTCTAGTGTCTGGGGTAGAATAGATTTTGCACAGGAAATGTCTGCTGTTCCTTTTGTTCCTCTCTGAATTAAGTGTTGGTGGTGAGTAGATGAACTAAGATACCCCAATACACAACTGGTGGATAAATAGACAAATGAGGGTTTAATGAGAGGGAAGATGGGAATAGTTCCATACAACAGGAGTCTTGACCTAAACTGAACTAGGACATCTCTCCTCAGAGTTCCAAACTGTGCCTAAGAATAACCAAAGACTAAATTTTATGACTGCTTATGTCTTTTATAATAACTTCTGATGTCACCTCAAAGTATAATTTAGTTAAGTTCTCGGCTATGTTGCTAATGCGATAGTAGGGAGGGAGTGTTAAATTGGTCAATAAAAAATTAACATCACTTTCATTCCCAGTTGGTTATTATGTGCTATTAGTTATTTCAAAAAAAACCCCCAAAAACCCCTCAGTAATGCATTTTGCCATCACCTGTATGTTTTTATCTTCAAGTTCCTTGCAAAAGCAGTAATGCTTTGTATAGTAAGAGCAGACTGTTCCTATTTTATACAGTCAGTTGACTTAAAAGTTGGCTTGTGAGAATTTCTTCCTTTTTCAATAAATTTCAGGGCTTTGAGAGTGAAAGTTTGCTTTTCTGAGCCTACTAAGATAGATCAGTGCTAAAGGCACTATGGAACGATGTCTGGCTGGCAATAACCAGGGATCCAGGTTTTCTGTGTGCGCCACAGAAAAAACACAGATTTTTTACTTTAAAGGAGAAAAGTGAAGATTTTCTCCCTTAAAGGAAGAAAACCTGGGAAACCACAGGTTTCCCCTTGCAGACTGGAAGAATTTCAGCCTGCAAGGGGCTGCTTGGGGCTCAGGGAAGCAGGACATGGCACACCATGTGCATGTGTGTGCGCACAGATGCACATGGCAGCCAGGCAGTGCTGGAGACTAGTTCCTGCAGCTTCCTCTAGGTACTTCAGGGGTGGGGAGGAGAGGCACAGATGATGCATCAGCCTGTGGGAGGAGGCACAGGCCATGCATTGGCAGGGTGGGTAGAGCAAAGGCAATATGTGAGGAGGGGGTATTTGTCCCCTCCCCACCCCGAATTCTGCATCCACAGTGGAGCCTAGCTGGACCAGCTCCAGGCAGGAGCTGTTGAAATGGGAGGGCTACACCACCACTGATGTCAACTTGAAGTGCCCACCTGGTAGCAGTGGGCAGCATAACGCTGTACCACTTTGTCTCACCTCGGTGGGGGCATGTCACAGTGCGGGGTCCTAGGAGCAGCCGTGATCTCCCCTAGCGCCCCCTACTGTGCCAAGTTTGTGTTAAAGCACTCTCATTCTTGCCCACCACATCTTGATCTTTTATATGTATAAAGGAGGCTGCCTTTTGTCCCCTTGGACACAGTGGTCTGTTGTATCCTGGCCCCTGTTCTGTATTGTGGGACTTGGTGCACCCCAGCCTTATGGGCTTTGCGTGGCTCCAACTGCCCCTTTACCACACCCCAAGCCTCGCTGATATCCTGGACGTTGTTCGGTCTGTCCGGCTCCCTGCGCCCCCCTGGCGCTCCGGCTCTCCGCAGCCCTCGACTCGCAACTGCACCCCATAGGCGCTCCGGCTTTCCACCTCCTTTGCTCTGGGGCTCATCACACTGCTGTGGAGCCCCTACGAGGCCTCCTCTAACCCCTAATAGCCTCACCCAGTCCTCCAGTTGTAAACAGTAAACCATCAACACAAACTCAAAGCCCCTTGGCTGCAACACAACCTAAGCCATCCAGCTATACCCACATTCAAGCCTGTCACAGGGTCTTTCCCTCTCTCACCCAGAACAACTGCACATGCATCTTGGCCTCTTCCCTTTCCTCACTCCAGCAGAGTTCCCACCCCTATGGCTGCTGGCAGGGCACTGCCTCCCTGGCCTCAGCCTGGCTTTATATATAGGTCAGGCCCTGCCCCTTCTGGTCAGCTGACTCGCTGGTTCCCCAGGCAACCCACAGCTGTGCTTTATTACTACTGTGGCTGCCCTGGTAACCAGCAGCTGAGCTCCCCACTCCCTGTTAGGGCCCTCTGCCTAGCTGTTTCCAGGGTAAGGAGCAGGGCACCTGTGTGCCCCTCCCTGACCCCCAATCATCTCCGGTATCCTCCTGGCACCCTTGCCATGTAATCTGTGTCCTCCCAGCACCCCTGCCATGTAGCCACATGCCCCTTCCCCACATACTCACCCTCATCCTTGTACACTGGAGGTGTTGGGGGCTGCGGACAGGGAGTGAGGGACAACAGCATGGGCAGGGGCAGGACACCGGTAGATCAGGGCAGCTCAGTGCCACAAAGCAGCAAGGGGTTCAGCTGCAGCTGGACCTGCATTTTGGTAAGGAAAGGGAGCAGGGGGAGCTCTGACTTTCCATAATAAACCAAAATCAAACACCAAAATATGTAGGTATTTAGAATTTATTTTATTATAATGATTGAGGCATTATAAAATAAAAAAATATAAAAATCATAAAAGTATAATAATTTTATAATGATTGATTTCCAAACAGCTTTAAAATTGTAAATGTATCGATAAAACATTGTGTTCAATTGGTATGTTTATATACATAGCAACATTTCATTTTAATCGCATAAAAACACAGAGTATAGGATTCTTGATCATAGAATTTGTGATTTTTTTATCAGAATTTTCAGTTTTTGAACAGAGAAAACTAGGATTCCCTAGTGATTAATATGCAGGCAGTGATTAAAAGGCATGCAGTAAGGCAGCGGCCCTAGATTTTAGGAAGGCAA
>NW_017729002.1:7834998-7836368 GCF_001723915.1 Gavialis gangeticus | reverse complement strand
AGGTCCCTTCCGACCCTAGAAACTATGAAACTATGATACTATAATATAAAACCCTTCTCACTAACACAAACCTATACCTCTTTTTAAAACCTGCTAACTCTTGTCTGGCAGGAGGGCAATGGGAGAAGAACTTATGTGAAAATGGCTGTAGGAATCCAATGTGAAGAAGCCCTGAAAGCACTGTTAGTCAGATTCCTTGACTCAAGAGAATGGTTATATCCCTCCCATTGGACATCAGCCCTGGGTAGTGTAGCCCTCTGAGCGTCCCAGCTGTGTAATTTATAATAAAAATATATAGAAAGGTTTTGAGCAACCTCCAAATTGATATAAATTTGGAATAGCTAGGATCCAAATCCAGATGTGGACTTTGTAGCTTAGATTCCTTTCTAAGGTAATTGCAATGAATCTATTACTGTGTTTGTTTTCAATAGATTTTCAAAGTTGCTTCACAGAAAGGGGGGATGAATTTTGTGTTCATGCCAGAATGGCCCAATGTTATCATTCATGTTGGTTAGCATCGTACTCAACAAATGGTCCTGTGGGCATCCCTAGGACTCCCAAGGGATAAGATACTATTCTTCATAGGTAAAGGCACCGCAATTTACTCCTAAGCAAGATGGATTCCATTTGTGCTTTGGTATTGAAGTATGTGTTGTAAAGCAGTTGCCTAAAAATGTGTTAATGCTAACAACATTTGCAACACATAATGGCATCACAGCCTGCTTTCTTTATGAGAGAGTTTTTTTTTAAATTATTATTATTTTCTTTCAGGTTTGCTCACAACACAGTCATGAAAGCCATTACTTTTTGTTCCCATGCGTAGGTGTCTTTGCACTGCAGGTGGTTTTCAAAGATGTTCTCTTTCTGTCTAGGCATCCAGTATGCTTCTGAACTAAAGGCAATGCTTTCTGTATGCAAATGAGACAAAATCTCGCTACACGCAGTGAATTTTTTCAAACATGAATAAGCTTTTAGGTTTTGTTGTGTTATTTCCAACCTGCTCCTAATTCATAGTTTGTTTAATAAGTTCCCTGAAAAAATGATTAAGTATAGTCCCTATAGGAACCACTTTTAAGTATCCCCATGTGGTTATTATAATAATTTGCCTAATGTAAAACACCAGGCCCTATTAGGCAATGCTTCTCTGTTGGTCCCATGGGGAGAGCTCAAGAGGAGTGTTGAAATGGTGTCTATTAAAATATTTGTGTCCTAATGGCAGAATGATATTTAATATTTATATAATGCACCACTTGTTTCAAGCACTGTATGTACACTAACTACTTAATCCATGTAATCCCTGTGAGGCAGATAGGCATTAGTATTGTTATAGGGTAGATTAAGCTTGCCATCCATCATTTAACAGATCTGAA
>NW_017729002.1:7828184-7829998 GCF_001723915.1 Gavialis gangeticus | reverse complement strand
TCCTAATGGCAGAATGATATTTAATATTTATATAATGCACCACTTGTTTCAAGCACTGTATGTACACTAACTACTTAATCCATGTAATCCCTGTGAGGCAGATAGGCATTAGTATTGTTATAGGGTAGATTAAGCTTGCCATCCATCATTTAACAGATCTGAATAAGACAGTTAAGGGCTTTTTTTATTTTTTTTTTTAGCTAAGACAAAGGCAAATGCAAGTCTTTTAAGGAATTAAAAAATTCTGGGTGATTGGGTTGGGTTGGGTGTTGTTTGGAAAGGGGAGGAATGTAGCACAGGAAAGGAGACAATATGCTGAATCAGAGGGAAGGAAACTACAGCACAGTGCAAAAGTTGGGAGAAAGCTGGACAGTAGCTGTTAACATGGCTGAAAACCGTGAGGTGAGGTACCTGACCAAGACCAGCTTCTCCTCCTAACCAAAATAACTTACGGAATCCCAAATTTGGCTGGCTGCTGGGTCAGCATTGGTTACTGTGGAAATGGGGAGGAAGAAAAGCAAAGACTGCATTGTAACAAAATTCAAGAGCCTAGCTTAAATCTAGGGACCTTTTGCACTCTGACACTGCACTTATGTTATCCTGTCCAGCCTGCCTCTGAGCAACAGCAGCAGAGAACCCACAAACTTTTGATCTGTATTTTCCATCCTCCCATAGAAACTTCTGTATCCCTTGTTATTTTTATTGGCTCAGATATTTATTAGCCTTAGATTTGTCAGATCATCAAACCTGAGGTTATAAGCAATGTGGTATGCCACAGTTTAAGTTTGGTTAATGAAACTAATAAAAATGTGCGCGCTAAATGGCAATTAGCAGGCTTTTTATCCAGAGAGCTCCTTGCTTTACAAAGATGGTGAACCATGCATGTATTTCCTAAAAAAGTCAGGGAGAAAATAAAGGGCTTGCCTAAAGTAAAACACAGCTTTGATGGTGGTACAGATGTTCATTACAGGTTCATACAGGTTTGAAAAACAGGTTTGATTATCTGAGTCAGTGGCACAGCAGAGCTTAGACGATAGGTCTCCTGGCTCCTCTCCCTAGCCCACCCTGCCTCCAGACAGGATGGCAGTCTTTGGCTTTCTTTTTCAATTTGTTGCTGTGGCATCCCTTATGTTAATCCAAACATTCTGGCAAATCATTCTATGTGCATTACACTAAACTGAGTTTAATGCAGTTTAACAGGGATACGTCGCTCAGGTACAGAAGTTGCACTTCTTGCACAGTAGGCATGCAGAAAGCACTGTACATCTGCAACTGAACAGATTGTCAGGGCACGTATGCTGACAGAAGTGCAGCTTCCAGTTGTAACTCAGGACATTTCCTGCAAAACATTCTGAGTTACAGTGTTACGCCACACAAAACAGAAGTTCACTGTTGCTTCCAAGGGGGAAAGGGGAATCTAGCTGTGGGCTGGGAGTGTGTAGCCAGGTTCTCATAGCAATGGCTAGGGCTCTTTGCCAGTGCTCACTGTTTTCACAATGGGAGGGGGGAAAGGCAGCAGAGGGAGCTCATTCTTGGCATACCTCAGCTGGTGTTGAAGGGTGGGGTGGGTGAATCGGAGCAGCCCCCAACCCTGGGGAGGGGGCTCCAATACATCTGTCCTACCCTCCAGTGGGGGCTGAAACCCCCCCAGACTGAACTCCCACCACTCCCTTTCCCCCCCTCCCATTATGAAAACAGCAAGACCCTGGGAGTTCCTCAGACACAAGATACAGAAGATGCTACATTTTGAAACATCTTTTATCTGCTACCTCATAGCTTCATAGTTTCATAGTTTCTAGGGTTGGAAGAGACCT
>NW_017729002.1:7824721-7827922 GCF_001723915.1 Gavialis gangeticus | reverse complement strand
TCATCTTGGCATCAATGATGACTCCAAGATCTTTTTCTGCGTCTGTACTGACGAGATCATGTAATGAGGAGTCAGATATTCACCCGATTGGTTTTGGGAGAAGAGACCAAATTAGGAGAAGGCCTGGAAAGCCCAAATTAGGATGTGTGCATGTGATGGGCTTGTGTAACAAAGGAATATGCTGACAGGGCAGAGTGTGGGCAGTGTGACAATCACAGACAGACCAATCAGCAATGTCCACAGATGAAGAGTCATCAGGAGGGGGAAATAATACAAAAGAAAGGACTCTAGAACAGCAAAGGGCCCATGTCCCTGTCCCTGAGAGGGGGACCCAAGGCACCATGGACAGAGGGCACACCACCAGCCCATCTCATCCACACTGCTGGGGCGGGGGAGAGGGGGAAGAAGGGCCTCAGCCTCCTGCCTCCAGGCAGATGACATTTGACATTCAAGAGAGAACTTCAGAGTGAAGCTCGCATCCTGGCCAGATGCATCTTGATTCTGATGATAGCCCTAGGATTGGTAGCTATAGAATTGCTTGCATTATTTTTTTCTGTTCTCACTGTGTATCAATAAATTTGCCTATTATCAAATGGAAAGGTCATAGCTGGTCTGAGGGTTTTGGGCCCCCCCAGAACAAAGCATCTGGGTCATAAATCCAGTGCCAACAATGTAGTCTGCCGGAGCGCCAGGCCAGTGTCACTGACCCAGGGTGGTGGAGACCCTGTTTCCAATCCCACTACGCCATTGTTTTCTCTGGCCAGCTATGAGCCACTGTCTGGTATTATTGTTCAAGGTGTGGATTCCATCTACCCTGGCTGGGCATTTTATAAAGATTGCAGCTTTTTCTTAGGTGCTGTGCTGATTGTGGGCACCACAGTCACACACAGGGGCTGTCAGAGATGTTCATCTTGAGAAGTGTTGTTTTGAAGTGTCCTTATCCAGATGTCAGTTTGTTCATCTTGACTACAAGTACTATCCTGGTGCAGAGTAAATTAATTTACTCCAGCCTAATAGGGGTGCACTTGTAGATGTGTGATGTTTAGTACACAGCTAATTAGTCTACTGCTCAGTAAATCTGTGATGTAGACATGCCCAGTGACACTTTTCTGTAAACACAAGATTTTATGTCTGTTTCTGTGCCCAGAACATTGTCTCTACCTTCTGTTGTGTAGTATGCTGCATACCTGCTGGCTGGTCTCTATACCAGGGCTGGCTGCTTTTGTACAGATTGCTTGTATCCACTGGTTTGTGAAGTACTGTGGAATACTTTCTGATGGCCAGTGGTGTATAAATGTACAATATGATTACTTCAGTATTATTTTAAAGGTCAGTATTCCATATTTGCACAGGAAGGTTAAGAGCTGCCTGAGATGATTTGTGTGTGCTAGGAGTGGATCCAAATATTAATAGCACCGATTAAATAAGGATAGAGAAAGTATAACTTCTTTTCAAATATTGACTCTTATATCATAGGAGTGTAAATATAAAGAAAAGAAAGGTTTAACATGAAAAATGGGCACATCCTAAATGTCACATATATGACTTTTTAATAATCTGAGAGAACCCACACTCCGAGGTTTGCTAACATCTCCGGAGATGCAGCTAACCTATCCATTCTAAAAGCAATAGTGCAAACACAAACGACTTTAAGATTTAAAATTCAGGCAGCTAACATACAACCCAAAGCAAATTAGCCTCAAAAGCCTCTATAGGATCTAGCTCTCTCAAAGGCCACAAGTATTCATCATTTTTGGAGGATCCTGATAACCAGTATTTTTTCTTTTATTTTGAAGATTGAAAAGCACCATGTGGGATTGGCAAAGGCAATGAGAGCAGTTATCTGTTTCAGAAATATGCACTTGAACAATGAGTATCAGGTTTGATGATTTATACTGGTCTAAAATCCTATTAATGCAGGCATCACAGGTTACAAAATTCCCATTGCAGATATATATCAGTAAACTGCTAGAACACCAGTATATAATCAAAAGACCTTAGAAAAAAGGCAAGGATTAAAGTCATCCATCACTAACCAGCACAGTGAATACTAAATCTACAGAAACAAAAATAAAAAATAAAAGGAAGATAAAAACAGTTTTATCTTTTTAATTTTTTTGCCCATTTGTCACTGAATGCACAAACGACAAAAAGAAATAGAGCTAGTAGGGTAGATGGATGACAAAGAAAGGGGCAACTTTCTTTAAAATAGCTTCCTGGCCTGTGAATGAACTCAGCTGGGATAAAACACACACCTACTAGAAAGTTCACAATTAATTGTGAATTGTGTTAGAGCTCTAAGAGAAAAACATATGAGCAAATTCTATTTGAAGATAGATACACACATAATTTCTATTGATTTCAAGGGGGCATTGGTTGTTAGCATTCTAGCTCATAGTCCCCCCAGTTTTGAGGAGATATCGCTGTCTTCTCAAAAACCGACTTGTTCAAATTACACCTCAGCTATGTACACCCAGACTGCTGAGTGGAGCCACTTGGTATATGTATGCTGCTGGGCTGTCTGGGCTACAGATGAGGTATAGGATCATGGTTTGGTTTATGAAAAGACTGGAGAAGCAGTTCATGAATGTATCAGAACTGAACCCCCATTACTTTCTTACCAAATGAAGGTCTCAGTCATGCATCTGATCTTGCATAGATGCAGGTGTCCACATGCACATAATCAGTGCAACCTGGGGGCCCTACCCAAAGCCCAGTGGAATCACCACTATTAGTTCCCAATGGGTTTGATTCATGTGTCATAAAATCAAGGGCGGTAAAGCACATTGACCCCTAATGCTTGTCATTGAACCTCCTCCATCATTTATTCTGTGTCTCTTGACCCCAGTTAATGGACACCTTACTTGCTTTCCTCAGCAAATTGAGACTGTGCCTCATCCCTCTTCCCAAGACCCGGGAGGGGAGGTGGAGGTGGAGAGGGGAGGGAGGGGGTCACAACGTCCCTACACCTCTAAGTGATATTGCACTTTCCTATACCTCCAGATATAATATCTTCCCCTCATTCCCAATTTACGCTCTGCCTCCTGTTCACAGTATCCCCCCTTACCCTTGTATCTTGTGAATGTATCTCTTCAGCAGTAAATTTATACACTTCTCTGCATAACCCACACACGTTCCTAAAGCGCTGCATCCAACTTACCTACCAGGTCCTTTTCAAGCCAAGAGTGGGAGGGGACGGTG
>NW_017729002.1:7819207-7819721 GCF_001723915.1 Gavialis gangeticus | reverse complement strand
TCATCCCTCTTCCCAAGACCCGGGAGGGGAGGTGGAGGTGGAGAGGGGAGGGAGGGGGTCACAACGTCCCTACACCTCTAAGTGATATTGCACTTTCCTATACCTCCAGATATAATATCTTCCCCTCATTCCCAATTTACGCTCTGCCTCCTGTTCACAGTATCCCCCCTTACCCTTGTATCTTGTGAATGTATCTCTTCAGCAGTAAATTTATACACTTCTCTGCATAACCCACACACGTTCCTAAAGCGCTGCATCCAACTTACCTACCAGGTCCTTTTCAAGCCAAGAGTGGGAGGGGACGGTGCTCTGCTATAATATACTGGGTGTATGGCTAATGAAGGGAGTCATCTAGTATTAAAGTCTAACCTAAGGACAAAAGCAAGACCACTAGAGCATATATCCATGAATTTCCCAAGGCCAGATGAGAAGTAGGGAGAGGTATTTTTTCCACCTTCATCCAAGTGGCATGTTGGTGACGGGGATGCTTTTGGTCAGCTGGAGAAGGGAAGAG
>NW_017729002.1:7811731-7814207 GCF_001723915.1 Gavialis gangeticus | reverse complement strand
AACCTAAGGACAAAAGCAAGACCACTAGAGCATATATCCATGAATTTCCCAAGGCCAGATGAGAAGTAGGGAGAGGTATTTTTTCCACCTTCATCCAAGTGGCATGTTGGTGACGGGGATGCTTTTGATCAGCTGGAGAAGGGAAGAAAGAGGATATTTCTGTAGACAGCTTCCAGTTTATGTTGGTAGCTGCTGCAGAGGCAGCTTTGGTCTTTAGAAGACTTGTTTTTCTTTACTAAATCCCCAGGGAGAACGAGCCTGAGAGACAGAGGGTATTGAGTTTAGTTTTGAGAAGCCTTTATGGATTAGTGACCCACACTTCAATAATCCATTCACTTTGTAAGTCAAATAAATACCGGGGTCTGGAAAATAAGCCAAGATATAATAACATGCTATAATAATGGTACCAGTTTTGTATAATGAAGACACTCTTCACTAAGACTTCATTGTTTGTTTGTTTTTTTAACCAAATATTATCTAGTAAATTTCTCTTAAATAATTAGATATACAGATAATTAGATATACAGTTGTCCCAATAAATGAACAAAAAGAACATTTTGTGATACAAACCCTTGCTTTTCATTTTGTTTTTCCAATTAGTAATTCACACGGTTCAGTGGTTCACAATAGGTCTTCCAGTCACTACTGCAAATTTGCGTTGTTCTGCTGTAGGGTAAATTCCATGAAGAGAAAATTCAAGCCAAATCATTAGCTACTTAACTTCCGCGGATGCCCTCCTCCCCCATGATCACACTCTTTGGCACGGGGTTTGTTGTGCTGAAGCAATGAAAAACAGTTTTCTTGGGCACTGCTGTCAAACTCTGTGGAGAATTGAATGAAAAATCAAAGGGTGACAGGACTTGCTCTAGGTTTTAAATGTCTCCTTTCTGATCACTGAGAATCCTCCTTCTTCATTAGGAAGAATGGCCCCGAGGCTCCAAATTAGATTCTGGGAAATGTCTGCAGGTGCTGTTCCTTTTAGTCAGAGGAGGGCTAGGTGTTCCCGCATCAGTAGAGAGATGTATTTATCCATGTCAGGCTGTGATAACACATTTCAAAACCTTTCCCGGGAGATTTTGAACATCCAGGAGAAACATGAAAATCACGCTCTTTTTTTCATACTTCTCTTGTGTTGTTTGGTCTGAGAACAAGCTGTCTGAATACACTCCCTGCTGCTCCTCCAGTGATTGTTACAAGAGCAAGTAGCAGCCATGCAGTGATATGATCAAACATGTTATTTGCCAGCGGTACATTATGAGGCTGTAGTGAGGATATAGCAGTTTCCATTAAATGGCTCAAAACTAATTTTCATAGATCCACCATGCAAGGTGGGACGTGCTAATGAAACAGAGAGGGGTGCCAACTCAAAACTCCCTGACCAAACATACTTGAATGTCTGGATAGTTTAAATGTGTGATCCAGGTCCATTTTAGCCTACAGGCAACTTTCCAATTGTGAAACAGAACTGAGAGTAAGCGGGGAAGGACCTGACAGGTAATAGTTTCAGAATGGCACCCAGGATCAGCCCATGGTCAGGAGAACACAGGTAAATTAGTTAGGAACTTGGAATCGTGGCTACAAAGCAGGTAGAAAAAGGAAACTTTAATTGTGGTGGGTAGACATTTAAGAAACAAACATGCTCATTTTTGCGGGGTTGTTCTATGTCAATATAACAATGAGATAAATCAGCTCCTTGGGCGAGCAATAGACAGGACAGGTGGAAAAAAATAAAGATAACAGAAGTCAAGTTTAATAGATTCATAGGTTGCAAGGCTGGAAGGGCCTGTGGAAGATCATCGGGTCCAGCCCCCTACGCTAGACAGGAAAGACAACTGGGGTCAGGAGACCCCAGCAAGGTGATTGTCCAGTCTCCTTTTGAAGATTTCCAGTTTGTGGAAAAGAATTTGGAAAGAAATGAGGGCAGCAGCAAGACAAACATTAGTGTATGGCAATGGTACAGAACCTAAAGCAAAGGAAAGGGATACAAAAGATACTGAAGGAAACCATGCTGGTAAGCAGCATCAAGCCATAAGGCAATGAAAATTGTTAAAAAATAAGAGTTCTCAGATGTACTGCTGCCTAATCACCAACATAGTGCCGACCAGTATCAACAGCATGACTAAGGGCGCAACCATTAAGTTAGGCCAGATTTCATTCCCAACATGCTTCGGGGAGCATTTCAGTCCAGGGGCAGGGGAAAAGAGCTTCTATCTGCCAGGGGAATTTTGATGTTTTAACATTTGTTTCTGACTCAGATTGGAATGAAAAGTTACAATAGCAATTTTTTTCCATGAATTTGAAGCTTTTAGAAAATTCTTATTTAGAAACATTAAAATGAAGTTTCAGTGTCTCCCGAATGAATTCACAAACTCAAAAAACAGGAAAACAACTTGGGTTTTCTCCTGTTTATCCCATCCTTTTACCTTGACCATATATTTGTTTTTCATAGATTCATAGATTAAGGGTCGGAAGGGAC
>NW_017729002.1:7806634-7811720 GCF_001723915.1 Gavialis gangeticus | reverse complement strand
CACCCTGTCCCACCTCACTCCCGGAGCACGTGTAGAAATGTTCTTTTAGTGAAAAGAAGTTTGAAAAAGATAGAAAGCTGTGAAAATTCCTAAACCAAGTTGCAAAACCAGATTTTTTTTCCTCCCAAATCAACCCTCCCCCCTCAAAATGTAGACCAAGAAGCCTATATTTATCTATTGGAGAACATCCTGTACTGAGTCAGCAGTCTGATGCAATTGGTTTTTACTTATATAACAAGTTCCCAACAACTGAGCTATCCATGAGAGTAATGGTTTGTAGGACTGGGCTCAAACTTGATCCTGAACTGTTGATGAGCCAGAAGGAAATATGTGACTGGGAGAAGCTGAGCAATTAAAATTCACTACAGTACAGTACAGTACACATCTGGATTTGGCCTGACTTTCTGGAGACAGAGGAGTATATTTTATAAAGTTTTGTAACTGCAGGCAATAAAGGAGATTTAATTAACTTCAGCTGTATTTTACAGGCAGCCTTGATCATAAGAAAAAGAAAAGGAAGGTTACTTGAACTGCCAAAGTCTTCAAGAAATAGTGAACTAAATATTTCTTGGGCCAATTTAGAAACAAAACCTTCCTATTACAATACTAAGCAGTATTTCCAATTTAGTTTAAAAGTTATCGGCTCTCAGGAAAGCTCACTCATGATTGTTAGATGGCAAACAATTAATGTAGGGTGCTTGTACATACCACATGGGGTTTAATTTGGTTTACTTCTCCTGAAAATGAAACAGTGGGTTTTTAAAACCCCACCATTTCCACCATTTCAATTTAGGGAGAATTAAGCTGAACTAAACCCCCACAGCATGTACACAAGGGTGGGGGCCCGGTCCTTACCTGCCTCTTTGGTGGCGGGGGGAGGAGGGTTGAGCTGCCAACACGCCGAGCGGTCCCTGAGTTGTGCGGAAGCCTGGTGACTTCGTCAGTGGCTGTGGGGGGGCCAGCAATTTCCCCCACAGCAGCGGTGGCACCCACCCACTGGCACCTGGCCTGGGCAGTCCCAGGGGGTGCCAAAGGTGTGGAGGGAAGCACTGGCCACCCCATAGTCATGGAGGGAAGCATCGGGCCCTCAGCCAGGCAGGCAGGCTCCTGGAGGAAAAAAAAAAATCAGGCTCTTCTCCACTTTTTTTTTTCTTTTAGTAGAGCCTGCCTGCATGGGCTGTCACTGGGTCATCCAGCCCCTGAGCTGTGTGAGGCCCGGTGCTTCCCTCTGTGGCTGCGGCATCTCCCTGGGACTGCCCAGGCCAGGTGCCACCTGGGGGTCCTCACCACCACTGAGAAAAGCACCAGGGTCCCCCACACCTCAGGGGCTGTGAAACCCAGTGGTAATCTCCCCCCCCCTTGCAGGAGAGGCAGGTAACTTCCAGCACCCCTGCACCATCCCCCCCCACCTTCCCAGTGCCTGGGATCATCCAGGAATGGCTGGCTTGCCCCTGCAGTAGAGTGGCAAGGTGACAGGAGGGTGACTGGGTGTGCTGGTGGCAGGAGAAGGCTGTGGGGATGGTGCATGGAACACTGGAAGCCCACCAAGCCATGAGCATGTCAGCTTCCAGCACCCCATGCACTTCTGCGCTTTGTTAGGTAGAAAACTAAAACATCTTGAAGGTGTTTTATCTTGCTATGTTACAAAGTCATTTAAAGTGGAATACGCAGCTGAGTGTGCAAACAGCAATGCCATTAAAGTGGAACATGCCACCAAATGTGCAAACAGCAATGCCATTAAAGCAGAATATGCCACCAAGTGTGCAAACAGCAATGCCATTAAAGTGATGCAAAAGGGCATTTAAGCTACTTTAAAGGCCAATTTTTTGACATGGACAAAGGTCCCTAGATATTTCCAGATGTAGACATTGGGTTCTGAGCTTTGTGCTCTTGGTATGATGTACCTTTCTACCCATGCTATTCTAATCAAAGATAGGGTTCTATAGCTTGCTAACACACTTCCTCTGCTTCCTTCCCTTATCTATCTTAGATGTATAGTTCATTATTACTCTTTCTGAAAGTGAGGGGGAACCCCTTGGTTAACTGTGAGTGACAATTCTCTTTCAGTGCAACTCAATCAGTGGTGGCAACTGTGGAATTTCCAGAGTTTTTATCCCAGTGGCACCCTGCATCTGGTCTGCTATAACTTGCACCAGTGCAGAATTAGATATCAGTTTTTCCATTCAAGTAATTTGCATTTATTATTAATATCTACCAAAGAATTTCAAGATAATTAGTGTGAAGGCTCACTAGATTGTCCCTCTGGCATTGAGAATCTCTGAGGCACAGTGATCATACAGCACCATTTATCTTTGCAACTAAAGCTTTCATGTTACAGTAGAGGGAAAAAAACAACAACCACATAATTGTTTACAGTAAGTGTAATGCTCCCATGTGTCCAATGCTTGGCTTTTTCTGGGTTCCTACCAAGTTAGGCCTCCCCTCAATTCTCCTGCCATGACTTTAATGGTAATAAATTAGATTGGAGGGGTTCAGTGGTTGTCAATACAGAGGTCCTACTTGGGGGTGCTCATGGATCTGAGAGCGGTCGACAAAAGGGGCTCCACCTCCCCAGCCACACGCCAACCATCGGTGTCAAGATGAGAAATTATGCTGCTGGAGTCTGGTCTGATCCAGGTTCTATTGGAGGCAAACCCTGATGGCACTGCCTGGCCTTATCAGGTTTGCTAAATAGCCTGTGGTCTACTAGGGGTTAACCTTTGAGTTAAGCCCCAGTGTAAGGATTCTGGGTGTCCGGATCCCAATACTTCATTCCCACAAAATAAAGATAAAAAAGGGAAAGAAACGAAGAGGAGCCCGTTCCCAAGACTGCTGTTTCTATTCTGGCTAATGCCTTTGTTAGCCAGTATGCCACTCTCCCAGCTCCTTAGGAATGCTGGGACAGTATCTGGATTGAGGTTTAGTTTCCTTGCCTCAGATTCCCTGAGCCTATGCAGCTCTGTATGAATTGAGTCCCTGTGGTTCCGACCCCTCTCTGCCAGGGTGTCACAAGTTGGCTTCTATCTCGGGTACAGCTAGCCCAGAAGCAGGCTCTCCTTTCTCCCTCCTGGCACTCTGGATGCCTTTTAAATTCCCCATGGTGGTGCTGGTGGCTGATGTCATCAGCCCAGCACCACCTAAATTGATTGACAGGTGGCTTTTAAATCGCAGCACCGGTGCCGTGCATCATCGCAGCTCTGCCACTTCTGGTTTAGGAGGTAAGTCTTTGTTTTTGTTGGGGCTTGCTCAGCCTGTCCGGGGTTCCTGGGGTCACTCATAGGGTTTCTTGGGCCACTTTTGTTACAGTAAGTAAACCTGCCATTCACAATGTTTCAAGTGTTCTGTTGTCTTATAACATCTAAGAACACTGTGCAGTTTTTCACTGTGAACAGGTGATCTCTATTGTTCACATAGCCAGGGCAACATGTCACCCTCTGGAATACTGAGAGGTCAGTTTATTCTATGCCTTATTATTTTTCCCAGGAGGACCCAAGTGGACACAAAATGATGTTGAATTGTTCGTACCTGTACTCATTGTTGATATTACCCTTTTGAAATGTTTTGAACATATACTCTATTGTGTGCTTTCAAATTCTGGATTCTGAAAAAATGTGGGTGTTTCTAGATCTAGTCATTATCAGAGGGAAACCTGGTGCCACTTTCTAGCAAGGCATTCATCTTTAGCCAGAAATAGTCCTTTACAGCTGAGATTATCAGGGTCATTTAATGCGTTTGCGTAGTCTCTTTCTATTAGCTTTAATTTGAACATTTTGGCCTGTAGGTTCAAAGTGCTATATAACTATTGCCTACGTATCTCCACAACATCCTCCATGCACACACATCTTGGAGGATGTATATACATGTGAAATTAATTTAACATAAAAACTCCACCGCATTTACATGTGTGCCTGGGACCACAGCATGTTGAACTGGGGTGGAAGAGTCCCAGCTGGTAGAGTCTTGGGTTAGCCTGCCAGCCTAGGGCTGCTGGAACCCAGTTCAACATGCTGCAGAGGGGCTGGGTGGGGCATGAGGGTGCTATAGTGTGGGTTTAGCTGGCAGGAAGCCCCCATACTTTACAGCCTTGTGTCCCAGCCAGCCCTGGTCAGCTTCTACACATGTTGCAGTGGAGTAAATAACTCTGCTGTAGGATAGTACCTGTGCCAAGTAATACTATTCTATGGTGGAGTTAATTATTTTACTCTGGCCTAATAGCACTACTAAAAAATTAAAAATTCTACTTCTAATTGGCATTAAGTATCAAATTAATGAGTTAATGAGAGTCTTTTGTATGTACATTATTTGCCATTTTAAAGTGTTGTTGAGCCTGTGCATGCCACTTCTGTACAGTGATGGAGGGGGCAGAAATGGAACTTTCCCCCCTGTGATAGAATGCTGCCATAATGTTGTGCTTAAGGCACTAAAGCTGGAAGCTGTTGCATGTCCCATTCCTACTGTAAGTCTACAAGCACCACTTAGTATGTAAAGTCACTCCTATCTGCTTCTTGCACTCAGTAGGGCAAACCCATTCATGTCTTCTGCGATATCATGCTGTTAGACAGGAGGGCGTGGTGTACAATTGCACATGCACACACTCAAAAATCAATTAGGCACATACACAAACACTAGGTGCATACACCCATGCATTGTCAACTCAGGCACACACACATCCAAAATTAGCAGCCTAGACACACACACACCTGTCACCAATTCAAGCACCTATACACTATACACACCAAAAGTTAGACAAAAATCAAGTGTCAATACCCACAACCCAATATGCATACACGGATCACTAATTTGTATATCTCACACATGATGACATATATGTATATTCAGTTCACACACAGACCACCCACCTACACATACACACAGGTGAGTTCCTAACTTGGGTGGTGTGGGGTGTATGTGTGTGCTTAGGGTACTTGGGATACCTAGGGTGCTTGGTGACTATGGGAGGGGGAATCAGGGGTCAAAGATCTCCAGAAGGAGGGGAAGGAGGGAGATGGATGGGGGTTAAAATGAGACTGTGAAAGTGCCAGGTGTGCAAGTTGCTGGGGCTGGGATTAGAACCTGCGGACTGGAG
>NW_017729002.1:7801210-7801634 GCF_001723915.1 Gavialis gangeticus | reverse complement strand
AAAATTGCTGGAACCAGGATTAGAACTGGTAGATTACAGAGAAGCTGGTTGAGAAACGGAGGCTTCAGGTTACTTAAGGTCAAGTGGCTCCAGAGTTACTCAAGGTCACTGATAAAAGGAGGAAAAGTCTGGTGGCAAGGAGGAGACAGCCAGGAAACAGAGAGGCAGAAAGCTGGGACCTTGGGAATTGAACCAGAGGCAGACAGCTGGGAGCTTGGGGCTGGAAACTGAGGCAGACAGCTGAGAGATTGGGGGCAGATAAGTGGTGGCTAGAGGGAAACAGTTAAGAAACAGACAAAAACCCAACTTGGGGTTTCAAAATGGCAGGTTTATTAAACAGACTACACACTACAGAGACCCATGAAGTTATTGGTTCTTACACACACACACACACACACACACACACACACACACACACACACAC
>NW_017729002.1:7783553-7801200 GCF_001723915.1 Gavialis gangeticus | reverse complement strand
ACACACACACACACACACACACTAGCAGGAGAAAGAGACTCAGTGGTGGAAGGGTTGGAGTCCAGGTAGGGAAGAGAAACAGAGTCCAAGTCCTTGGTTGAAGAGAGGGTGGGGGTGATAGATATCTATCTAGGTTGGAAGGGGGTCCTTGATGGCCATTCGGGATCTTTGTCCAGCAGGTGTCGTCCAGACAGGGGGTCACCGGCAGGGCCTCGGGGTTGATAGGCAGGGTGTTGTGAAGCAGGTCTGGTCCAGGTGAAGATGACATCCCCACTGGGTCTGTCTTCACTGCCCCTTTTTATAGGGGAAGACCTTCTACAACCCCAGTGGCAGGGGGCCTTCCCAGGCAATGGCCAGCCCCTGGTGCACTGAGTATGTGCATTCCAGGTCAGGACATGCAGTTTCAGGTGTTTGTAATGGTGACTTGGGTGGGACCTGCAGCAGTCTTTGTCTTTCAAATCTTGAGCCAGGGTGGGTCAATGCAGGGTGATGGTTGGGTCGTGGAGTTGATGGTTCGGTCATTCAGAGGGAGCTATTTTTAGATGTACTGCCATTGTCTCTCAAACACTCTCATTCATCCCCATTCATTCTGGAACCAAGTTACACAGGAGGGGTATTAATAAGTCATACAGTTACAACAGAGTTACAATAGAGTATGCCCGAGCAGGGGACACAAGATGGAGACTTGACAAACAAAATGGAAACTTGACATGGCATATGCTAACTTATATATGTAGGCCAAAATCATATAGTATCAGTAAAACAGTAATACAGAACAGTAAATATAGACATAATAATTATACAATATAAAACTGTGGATATCCATAACAGGGCACTTCTTTGAAAAGATGGAGGAAAAAACCCCAAAACAAATACAACTTGCTACCAAAATAAAATGCTGAAGCTTATCCTATGTCTTAGCTCACTTATACTTATCTATAGGGAATAGAAAGGGAGAGAAAAAGTCAGAAATGTTTAGGGGAAGGGGAGGGAATGCATTTTTAAATAAAAATAAAAGAACAACTCTGGGTTTTGCTACAGCCATAGAGGTTTCCCTGGCAAAAAATCCAGGGTATCCCTTTGTAAAAGACAGGGGGCACTTCCACACATGCCTCTACAGTGCCATTGTTACTACACTGTCATTTAATACTTCTTTGAAGAAGAAGTATTAATACTTCTAAAAGAAGTATTAAATGATGGCACAGTAACAACCATTAGTGTGCCATACTGGTGGTGCATAGTTATTTTAGCATAGCAATGCACTATAGTGAGGGAGTGCTTTGCTACGGTGATGTAGCTGTGGCATCAAGGTTTGTGCCTGCTGATGCTATGTCGCCATATGACATTGGTGACATAGTGCCTCTTGTAGATTCCCCCAGGATATAGATATAGCAAGTGCAGAAACCATTGCCTGGTGCAGAACCCAGTTAAAAGTGAAAGTTGCCTGCACATCCAAGGAGTAGGCTGGGAAGGGAGGACTGGAGCCACTAGTTACATCTACATATGCATTAATGTGCCTTTTCTAATGTACATTACATTTAGCAGATGTGGGCACTTTTACACGTGGTCCAGGGGGGTGGGGAGCAAAGCTTTAATTAGAGTGGCTCTGAGAGCCACTCTAATTAAAGCGCCACAGCATCCCATGTATCAGCATCCCCGTGCTTAAAAATGGCAAATGGGGTGCTTGAACTAAAGCTCACTCACAGTGAAGCTCATGGATGCTGATACATGAGACCCAGGAGGCTGCTGGGGCACAGTAATTACCACGCTCCAGCAAACTCGATTAATAGAGCCTGCTCCGATGCACTCAATTAATCAAGCCTGCTCCGATTATAGTGTCATGGAGCAGCATCCGTGCTCCTATACAGGCACCCTCCAATGTGAGGTTACTAAATTAATTGCATTAGGCTTTGCTAATGCACAGTAGCACATTTACATGCTTTTTTTAGTGATGCTTAATGTGCAGTAGACTATGTTACTGTGCATTAGCATAATGCCATGGCTTTTTATGTGATGCTTTAATACACAGTAAAATAGTCTACTGTGCATTAAAGAACACATGTAGACATGCCCACTGTGTAGGTAACAACTCAGTTTGGATATACAAATGCCATGAAGACTAGAAACCTCTGATGAGAGGCTCCACTTTTTAACCCAGTATTTGTGTTGTGGGCAGGAACCTCAAGGAGTTCATGCATTGCCCTGCTTGTTTCTCCAGAGCTGCTGAGCTCCTGATGTAATCCTTTTGACAAAGACAATTTATGTATTCATATGGATACACACATTTATAAATTATAAAAACTAACTGGTTCTATAGCTACTGTGTATGCAGGCATCAGTGGCCCAGTTATTTCTGTTCACACAGCTAAGAAGCTGGCCTAAATATTCAACCACAATTAGGTTTTATGGTTAAGTGCATGCCATTGAATACTCTGCAGTTATGTTTGCATCACGGTAAAATTCTTTCATCTGCATGTGCATTGATATTGATTCTGATTTACATCAATATGCATTTACACTGCTCCAGCAATGGGAATTGGCTTTAAGCCTGAGTAAAACTGTATACAAGAAAGGAGGAGCTGATTCTAAGGCTTTAATTGCACAGTCTTATACTGGGCGCATCTACATGAGACATTTACTGTGGAGTAGACTAATTAGCTCTGCACTACACATCTCGGCATCTATATGTGCGGGTCTATTAGGCTGGAGGCAACTAATAAACTCCATAGCAGGGTAGTAACTTGTAAATACAAGTTCCTATGCTGCTGCAGAGTTTTTTACTTTACAGCACCACACATGTAGATGCTGATGGTTCTAGCTGAGGCATGAAGGTGCTTCAGTGTGGGGGCTGCCTGCTGGCTAGCCCCACACTGGAGCATTTGTGCCCCAGCCAGCCCCTCCACAGCACATTCAGCTGGGCCAGAGCAGCCCCAGACTAGTAGGCTGACCCCTGTAGACCCCATACCACCTAGGGCTGCTTTGATTCAGCTCAAGATGCTGTGATCTCAGGCACATGTTCAAATTGTGCATCCACGAGCAGTAAACTCCAGTGCAATAAACATCGGAGTTTATTGCTTTGAATTATTGGATATGTAGACACACCCACCGTGTTTTCAAAGAACATAACATGGTTTTCATACAACCTTCTCTATAGACTAAGGCAGGTTGCCAAATGAGGTAAATTGTCATAGCTCCTTTGATTTTAATGGAGCTCTTACAATTAATGCCAACTGAAGATCTGCCTCAGGCATTTCATTCATATATTTTTCATTCTTTTATTCTTACACTAATTACATTTCTTGTTGTTTTCTGCATGATAAACTGCAAACAGCTGTCCACAGCCTGGTTAAGTTCTGCTATATACAAGAAAGAGCAACATAATAATAATGATATCAAGAGATGAAATTTCCAAACGTGCCCACATATACTAGGCAACTATTTCACTGAAAGACTCTGGGTTTTAGACCCCTCAGATAAGATTTTCAAAGGTATTTAAATGGTTAATGAGTCAGACAGGCACCTATTGGCATTTTCAAAAAGTTTCTAATGTTAGTAAGATGTAGGTCCTTAACCTACTTTTCAAAATCTCACAAGATTCTCTTTTCAGTCTTTCAGCACCTAAAAACCTGACTGTCACAGTGCACTCAGGTGCCCTGCACCTGAGAGCGGAGACTGCTCTGGGGAGACCCCTAGTGGCAGAAAGGGGGAGGCTCAGCTGCCAGTCACCAGGGCTGCACAGATGCTGGTTGCCGGGGCAACTGGTAAAACCAGCTGACCAGGAAGGGGCAGGGCTTATCCCTTCTTAAGCCCAGGTAGGAGGCCAGGAGGGCAGTCCCTCTCCAGCAGCTGTGCGAGTAGGGACTCAGCTGGGACAGACAGAGGGGAGGGCTCTGGCAGTGAGAGCATCCCCCGGTCACTGCTGAGGTTGGGGAGCCCTCCTTCCCCTCGCTCCCTCACTCTCTAGTAGGGAGTAGATTTTTGTTTGACCAGATGGTCTAGTTTTTATGTTGTAGCCCAGGGGTTTTATGTTTACTGTTTACCGGAGGACTGGGCGAGGCTATTAGGGGTGGAGGAGGCCTCATAGGAGCTCCACGGTTGCGTGGGGTCTCCTGGTGCCGGAGAGGGTGCAGCTTTCTTTGGGGGTGCATTGGCCCCAGCCCCGGAGCTAGGGGGCGGCGAGGAGCCCCGAGAGAGAAGGGGGCGGCGAGGAGCCCCAGAGCAAGTGAGAGAGGGGGCAGTGAGGAGCCCCAGGAGTAAAGAGAAGGGCCAGAACATAACAAGGCCCAGGTCAAACCACGTCAACTCCATCTGCGAGGCTTGGGCTGCGGTGTAGGGGAGGAAAAGGAGCCACAGGTAGCGCCCCCTGTCACCGGGGCGCGGAAAAATGGGCAGCCTCCTGTTGATTACAACCATCTTCTAATCAAGTAAGATCAAGGCATGGCAGGAGAGCAAGCATGCGGTTGGCCTATTACAGGAGGGTGGAGCCACTCCCAGAAAGGGTCTGATATTGATACTCCTGTCACACTGACCCTAAAATCTGAGCCTGTCATTTAAGCACTTTTGAAAATTTTGCCTGAGATGGTCAGACATACCTATGCCCACAGCAAGACTATTAAAAGAGAAGTATTAGGTTTAGAAGATGGGTGAAAATACTATTTATATTTGGAAATAGGCACAGAAAGAGGACAAGACCACAGAAGAGATGTTAGAGGTTATATTAATATACAAGAAATGTGAAATGTTTAAGTTTCCTTTTTGTGCATTTCCTACTTTACTATTCAAATGCACAGCAGCTGGAAGAAGACTTGCTGGGTGCATCTATACGAAATACTTTACTGCAAAGTAGCTTAGTTTATTGCATAGTAAGCACATGCATCTACACGTGTACATACTTACTGCACTTTAACCTCACTGATCGCAAGTAAGTTTGCAAGTAGCAAATTTCCTTGCAAGTAATTACTGTGTGGTAGCACTCATGTAGATGCCTGATGAGGAGCAAATCTGCTCCCAGTCAGCTGGCCACCAGGGGGAAGGAGGTTGCTTTCTGCCCCTGGGAGCTGCCTACTGCGGAGGGGGACTTTGCCACCAGAGCCCAGTTGGGGACTATGTCCCTCTGCCCCAGCAGCAGGGAGTTCCAAGCCCCCCTGCTCTAAGATCATGATCAGGGAGCAGGGGCTAGGAGATCCTTATCTGCCAGCCTCCACTTTGTCATCACAATCAGGGAGCTGGGAGATCCTTATCTTCCATAGGCAGTTCTGCAACAGCAGGGCCATCACTGGAAGATCCTTATCTTGCAGCCTGAGGTCCCCAGTCATGGGGCTTGGGCTGGGAGATCGTTATCTCCTAGCACCAACTCTGCAGTTGTGGGGCTGGCTCTGGGAAAGAAGGATCTCCCAGTGCCAGCTTCATGGTCACAGGGCTGGTGCTGGGAAGTAAGGATCTCTAAGCCTGAGCCCTGTAACTTCAGAACTTGGGGTGGGAAATAAGGATATTCACTGAAGGATTGGGGCAGGGGGCTGGGACCTGCCTCACCCCTGAAGATCTTTCCAAGTCCCCTGTCCCGATAAGGGAAATGGGAGCTCCCCACTGCTGGAACAGGGGGGTATTGTCCCTGTCCCAGCAGCAGGCAGCCCCTCAGGGGCAGGAAACTGTGTCCCATCCCTGTCCAGCAGACAGTGTCTAGTGGTGGCAAGGGCCTGTTGCAGGGCCACAGGAAGTGGTAGCAGTTTGCTGCTAGAAGCAGCTAAACTGCTCCCACATCCCTGTATGTGTAGAAGCCTGCCTGGGGGCCTTTACTTATGGGTAGTTTAGTTGCAAGTAAGCTGATCCCAGATCCAATGCATGTGTAGATGCACCTACTGGCTCATTCAGCCAGGCCTGTTGATTGAAGGAGCTGGCCTTAGATTGGGGGGCATCTGCAGGCTGCTTTTTGAGTGCTCTAGGGACTAAAGGCTTGGGGGGTGCTGAGGTGCTGAGAATACGTTGTTGCAACTAAGATTCCTTTTACCAGAGATCCCCAAGGGTCGATTTGGCCCCTCATCTAATTTGGTATCAAGTGAACTTTAACAGTAACCTGTATGCTTTATTACAAGTTTCCTCCCTGTAATATGACTGGAAAGTGGTTCCTTTAGACCAGTGGTTCTCAACCTTTTTTGTACCAGTACCCATTTGTAAACATCAATGGGCAGTCCTGACCCAGTGCCGCTCACTCCTGACCTGGTGCCCTCCCCACCCCAGGTCCCAGCCCCCCAGTGTGTGGGGAAGAAGGTAAGTGTGTGGGGTGGAGGGGGGAGGGCAAGCAGCCCCGTGAAGCCTGGAACTCTGCCAGCCTGCAAGGGAAAAACCACAGTTTCCCATGTTTTTCCTCTTTAAAAGAAAAGCCATTTCTAAAGTTTATTGATCCATTTTAAAAGTTTGTTCATAACCCTTTCATATATTCTTGCAACCCACTTTTGGGTTGTGCCCCATGGGTTCAGAAATACTGCTTTAGATATTATAGCAGCGACCTTTGGTGGTACCAGCCTCGGATCCTCTGCTGGGTGTGTCGGATGTTAGTTACTGGATTCGTGTTGTGTGAACAAGAATTCTGCGGTTGCTCCCGTCTCCCCAGGGTGGCAACACAACACACACAGCTGTTCCTTTGTTTGTCCACCACTTTTTTAACTTTATCACCTCAAATAGTCCAATCCTCAAGTTTCTCACCTCATTTTTTTAGATGAGATACTCCATTCCTATTCTGTTTTTGGTTTCCTTCTCTTTTAGGGAAACTACTGTACCTGGTTAGCCCACTGTATCAATCACAACACTCACTTTTCCCCGTGCCTTATAAGGCACTCTGTACTATTTAATTGCTTAGTTCTGGGAAGGCCTAAAGTTATGCTAAGAGCCTATAACTCAGTTTTCCCATTACATATGTTACCACCGTGTTGATGTTTCTTTACCTTTTACCTGAACCCTCCCTTTGGCCCCACTGGCTTGTGACCCTAATCCCTATGCTTTTCTATATAAAAATTGGAACTCTCCCTTGTTTGTTGTGCCAGTTTCTCAAGCTGCAAGGTTGTCAGAATATAATTATTACAAAAACTTATAAATACTGAATAGTGAAATCCATTATTAAATACAATTCTAGGTTTCACTCTTGGCCATAATTTACTATCTTACACACTATCAAGCACGTCTTATTTAATGGTAAAAGGATTTAAAAAAATGTGTAGAGATTATGCAGAAGAAACTCCAAGCATCAGATTAGATAGTGCTGAAATAAAAATGATCTGTTCAGGAAGTGTTATCTAAACAAATTGAAAGTTAGGATGCTTAGAAATAGTTTCTGAGAACCTGAAGGCCAGGGTGAAAATTCATAATTCAAGTAATGTGGTGTTTTTAGGAAAGATAAAAAAGTGTCTCTAGAATGATCAAATTCTCAACCAAGTGGGATCATACTCAATATGCCTATGCACCATCTCTCTCTCTCTTCAAACAACATGTATTGTTCAAAAGATTCTCTTGAGCCAGGAATAGTGAAACACTAAGGCATATATTCAGATGACATATCTCTGATACAAGAATGGTTCTGATCCTGATCTCAGGTGTACTGTTATAGAGCAGGTGTAACCTCACTGAAGCACTCAGTTATGCAGGAATAAGATCCATTTAAGTGAAATCAGAATCAGGCTTAATTTTCTGATTTGTCTTTGATCTGTCTACTTAGTTGCATATGCTTTCCTGAACTTAAATACAGTTTTCCATATATTTATTAAATCTGTCCTTAACCTCAGTCTGGCTGCTGCATAGAAAAAACATGCTACACCTCTTCCTGCATTTTGGTAATCCATACCTCTATCACAAACCATGGTACATGAATTGCAAAGTAAGCTACTGAGGGAAATAGCTCTTCTTGAGATAAAATGGGATTTTAGAGCATGCAATAAATATCACAAACAGTTAAGAAGTAGGGCTTCTCGTTAAGGATTTGAAGAATCATTCCTGAGTAGTAAATAAATCTTCTTTTCTTTGCAATAAAGTCATGCTGAAGTGCCTCCTTTAGAGTGCTAACATTGTCATTTTGGTTCCTGCTATTGCACTTATTAAGCTGGACTACCAGAATATCTTCCAGTTCATTGCAGTCAGTGAAAAGGCTCCTGTTGACTTCAGTTGGATTTGAAACTGGCCCTTGCTGGGTTTTTTGACAGGCCATGCTGTCTAATAATGAGATAGTAAAGAAAGCAGAGTCAGGCTTTTAGAGAATGTGAAGTCTTTGAGTTCAGGGCATATGGGAAAAATTCTTATGAGACTCCTTTTTGTCACATTAAACCTGTGGTGAGCAGACTGAAAATGTTACCAGTGACATTTTGGTCATATTTTAAAATGTTTCTAGTATACTTTACGATTTTAATCTGAAAAATTGGTCTGTCAAAATGGCACTTCTCTTAACAGATAGGTTCAGGAGTATATTCGCATATCTGCTGATGTCAATTAGGAAGATAAATTCTTACTCCCATTCAGTCTCCTCTAGAATTAACAGTCTAAAGTGAACAAAATGGTAGCCTTTCTTTTACATCATTATGTTGGTGCGGTATAGGATAGGGGTGTGGGGCCCAATGGCCCCATGCCTGGTGAGACTGGACCATGTGGACACGAGCTCACTCAGTTCCAACACCCAATGGAGATTGCTCGATTCTTGCCTGCCGCATCCTGATGTTGAAATTTGTCTTAGCTGGGAGATGGTCCACTTCTGCTGCATGTAGTCCTGGACAAACTGGGTCCAGTTCTTCTATAGGGCTGTAACCTCCCCTACATGTCCAAGCACCACCCTATTGTTACAGCTTCTGTTGTGCCCTTGGTTCTCAATAGGCACTTTTCTTCTGTTCTTTTCTTCTGTAGACGCCCATTCATCTTGGGCCTGGCTTGTGGAGATTATGACTGAGCCAGCCCTCCTCTGTCAGTCACGGCATGATCCATGGAGGAAACATGGAGGACAACACAAATGGTGAAATGGAACTCAAGTAAGTCTTGGCCAGTAGGACTGTGGCTACCACAGACGACATCCACTGGCCACGAGATAATCTAGTCCTTAGAGCTGCAGGTCTTTCCTAAATGCCTGGCCCTCCAACAAAAAAGGAATAAAAGGAACCAAAAGGAAAGATACAAGCCTTCTTGGCCCCTTTGCCCCAACTTTGGCATTTCCCAGCCTTGGATGCTCTGCCATCCATCATCAAAGCTTCAGCGGCACCTCCTGCCTTCTGCAGGTATGGTGGGTCCATCCACTTGCCCTTAGCAACTCAGCTCCTTGGCAAGCCTGAAGTCAGTTCCCCTGCCAGTGTGACCAAGCCAACGTTGGTTTGATCCTTCCTTCTTTTCCCAGGGCCACAGCCCAGCCTCCCAGGCTTTATGACCAAGTAAAGGAAAAGAAAAAGCAACCCAGAAGTAAAAAAAACCCCTGCTCAGAGAACTGCTGGTTCCCCAGATGGCCCCTTCCTTTGGTACATCTTCCCTGCCAGTGCTCCCCACCATCCTCACTGCTGCAGTCTTCACGGCAGCATTTTAAATCAATGGAGCCTATCTGGGCTCCTGAGAGGTAGATCTGCTGGCTCTCCATGGCTAGGGGCTCCTTTGCTGGTGTCTCAGCATTCCTGGCTCCATGTGCTTGTCCGGCATTCATCTCTCCCCTCTCGGCCCTGGCAGTGGGCCAGAAATACCCCCGCTGCTGAGGGCAGGGCTGGTCTTGATTGAGCAGCTGCTGATGAACTGTGGCTGCTGTTCGTTGCTCGTTGTAGTTGGATCTGGCTGGGTTGGTAAGTTTCCCCCTGCTGTTAGCTCGGGAGAGTTTTTCCTCACTTTTTCACACATCAACAGAACTGCTTATTGCACTCCAATATGCTGCATTTTTGCAACCCCGGTGATGGCAATGCGTATTGAATTTAATTTCAATTTAATCTGAAAATGCCTTATTAGTGATGATATTGATAGTTAGGGGGACCATGTTTCCTAGGCAAACTGGGACAATCCAGGCTTCTGTAGTCCAGGCCAGTCAGTTGGTCAAAAGTCCTGGAGTGGAACCCGGTGGGGATGCAGAATGGCATGGTGTGCCGGGCAGGTTGGTGGACAGGCACCACTGCTGGTAGGCAGGAGCAGAGCAGGTAGACTGGAGAAGGGTGGTGCGTGCTCCACTCCACCAGCAGTGCTCCTGTCCAGCAGCAGTGGTGCCTGTCTGCCTGGAGCACCATGCTGCTCTACATCCTCACCAGACTCCACTCTGTGGCTTTTAAACAACTGGACTGGACTACAGAAGCCTGGACTGTCCCAGTTTGCCTGGGGTGTCTGGTCACCCTACTGATAAGTGTATGTGAAGGATACTTTCATTTTGACTCTCAAAGTTGGGTTTATAGTGCAGGGAGAAGGGTGAGAAAAAATATTTTCCTTTGTAAACTGAGGTTCTTTTTCAAGTGATTATCCACATGCACATTCTGCTAGGGATGTGTATGGCCCTCATATGCTCAGGCTTGGAGACTTTTTAACTAGGGGTACATGTATGGCATGCGTGCTCCTTGCTGCTCCTCATGCTTTTTCTTCTTATGCCTCAGTTCCTCTTAACTACCTCTCAAGTCCAAGCTGAGCTTCTTGTGGTCTGTATTCAGATCACAGGGAAAATCCTAAGATACTTCAGATAGTTTTTTGTGTAGTCAGCCAGGGCAGTTAGTTTTAAAACTGTTTCTGTCCTAGGTAGAATAAATCTAATAAAAATATTTGTTTTACCATTAAGTTTATAGTCAAAGGTGAGAGCTGTAAATTAAAGGCTGCTGTTGCTTTAATATTGAAACTGGAGACATGGAATCAGTTCAGCTGTTCTTAGCTTCATTATTTGCTGAAGACAATAGTGCTCTCTCTATGGGAATTCTATGGATTTATGGATATTTTTATCTTGTTTATCATAGCTATTAGCAGGACTCAACAAAGATATAGTGCATAAATGTTCTCAACTTTCGATGATTGGATTCTTTAAGGAGGCTTTGTAGTTTGTAACTTTTCCTTTTTTAGCAGTAAATCCAGCCTATTTATAAACCAAAAGAACCAATAAATAGTGCAAAAATGTAAGAAGTTTCCCAGCAATCAATTTAAAAAAAATGAAAAGATGATGAAATTCAGATTTCTCCCTGCTCTTGCAGCAAAATATACCAATGAACTAGTTTGTGTAGGTTAGAATAAGTATTTTAACTTCTGCATATCTAAACAAGTGAGAGTAGAACAAATAAACTCTTTTCAAGTTAACCTGCAGTATTGACCATCTCTATATCATAAGATTTGTTTAAATATGTGTCCTACAATAACTGATTTGTTGATCCCAAAGAAGATACAGGGCCATATTATGGTCTCAGTGGGTGCATTTACATGAGGTGGTTTACTGCACTAATCAACTGTGTGGCAAAGCATCATTATTTACATGTGTAGATGCTTCCTGCACAGTAAGTTTCTCTACTGCATTATTAATTTACTACCTGCAAATGCATGTTGCAAATTAACTGCACCATAGCACATGTAGATACCAACTGGGAGTAAATTTGCTCTTGGGCAATCCCACCCCAATGAGAAGGCACCCTCAGGTTAGCCACAGGGCTCAGAGCTTCTCCAGCCCTGGGGCTGGAGCAGTTCTTTACCTGCCTCAGCCTGGTTTTTAAAATGCTGTGGTGACCCTGGGGGCCTATGAAACCTGTTGCCAGCCTCTGGCCACCGGGTCTTGCACTGTGGCCCCATGCCAGCCACAGCAGCCTGCCTGGATCCCAGCATTGACCCCTGGTCCAGCCCCACTGCCTGCCTCCCTCTCCCATGCTGTGCCCTCTCTCACCTGCAGTCCCTGAGGGCCATTGAGGGAGCCACAGTGCCAATGTCTCTGATGCCACACACTACCTCCTGGGGGAAGAACTGGTCCCAGGAGGAGACCACACAACTTGTGGTGCTGCAGGACAAATATGAGGTCCTGAGCCAGTTTTCCCAGAGCAGACACTCAAACGCCTATATCTATGGGGGCCTGGTGGGCTGCATGTGGGAGTATGGGCACAACGAGTCAGTGCACCAGTGCTGCAACAAAGTCAAGACCCTGTGGGCAGAGTGCATCAGCATTACCAACCACAACCACAAGTTGGAGGCTTCCTGTAGGACCATGCCCTTTATATGGCAGCTGGACCACATCCTCACACCCTGGGATCCTGGCCAGAGCTGCACCATGTATTCCAGCATGGGAGGCCTGCTGGAGCCTCTGCTGTGGCTTGGAGGCAGTGATGAGTTGTAAGCAGGGGAAGGCCCTTTGGGGTGCCAGAAACCCATTCCACCACAGTCTCTGCTTCTGGCATCATATAGCAGACCAGGCCAGTGCCTGCCCTGTCAGCTCCAAATGCACAACTGTGCCCAGAAGGCCAGCCTGGCCTTGGCACCACCTACCCTCACTGTCTGCAGCTCCTCCTGAAGGGAGAACCCAAGGCTACCATGGACAGAGGGCACACCAACAACCTTTCTCAACCACCCCATTGTTGGGGGTGTGCCACAGCCCCAAACCTCAAGGCTGCTGACATTAAAGAAAGAACTTCATGGTGAAGCTTATATACTAGCTCCCTGTGACAGCCCTAGGACTGGTAGATAGTTGGAAAGATTATTTTGTGTGCCTTGCCTCCATTATTCTTATCTGCTATCACTGTGTATCAATAACATTTGCCTATTATTGAATGAAGAAGTCATGGTCAGTCTGAGGGCTTGGGTCCATTTGGAACAAGGTATCTGTGTCATAAATCCAGTGCCAACATCCCTGGGGGAGCCCCACACCTGTCAGCCTCACTGCAGTGTATATCTCCTCACAGTGGTGTGCCCCCCTCGGTGCCTGTCCCTGGGGTCAGCCCCCTAGACACCCCCACCCCACTTCTCCCACCCCAGGAGGACACACAGAGCACATTGCACATAGTCTTCATGGGAACGGGTGCTTTATTGGTGGTGGTTGGTGGATGGACTCTGTGGGTCAGAGGGGAGGGGCTATGTGGTTTGAGAGTGAGGGGGTAGGGTCTGTTGTGCGGGGGAAGGAGGAGCATGGGGTCTGTGTTTGTGGAGGGGAATAAAGTGCTTTTCTGAAAACTGTCTGCACTGAGCATGGTGCTGGGGATGTGCAGTGGGGCTGGTGTCTGGGGCTGGCCATCCAGGTGGCCTACAGTGTGGGAGTGCAGGAGAAGGTAGTCTGCCAGTGCTTCTCACATCCAGTGCCCTGGCCCCTGCTCCAAGGGGTTTAAATCAGCCTTAAATTGAAGTGGTGTTTTTAAAAACCCACCACTTCAATTTAGGGCCTCTGTTTCATCTACCCACACCCTTTAACAATTATTTGACATAATGTAAAAATATTTAGCTTAAATTGATCATATTTAATGTATCAGTTAAATTATTTCCAGAACATTTGTTAACATAATCACAGCAAATATTAAAACTCCTTTGATATAAATTACATTTCAACTTCCCCCAGGTAATATTTGTCCTAAAAACTCATCATTCAAAGATAGATGCAATTACATTGGAGAGAGCTTTTTCTATCTTTGACCATGCTCTTCTGCTATGGAGGAACTGGCAGATCTCCTAAAAGAGGATCTTACTATGACTTTATGCAAATTGGCTCTGAATTTTAACCAGGCCTTTTAATATTATTACCACAGTGCTTTGAAGTCTCCACCAAGACAAGGCCTATTGCACAAGACACACAGAAAGAGATGATCCCTGCTTCAGCTAGATTACAGACAAAATAGATTAGGCCGACAAAGAATGATTAAAAACAAGTGTTGTTAACTCCATTTTTATAGAGCAGTGATTTTCAAACTGTGAGACTCACCCCCCTAGGGGGCCTGAAGGAAAGTGGGGGGGGGCGCAGCACAGAGGGGGCATGGGCAAGAAATTTGCAACGAGATGGATCCATTGCAGCTACATGGGAGGATGTGGGTGTGAGAAGCCCCGGGCAGGTTATGCCCATGGGCTGATGCACCTCTGGGAGCCCAGTGCAGTGGGCACATAGCCTAGAGCCACAGTGGGGCCAAGGCTGGAGGCACTGGAGCTGTGGCGGGTGGAGCCCACCCTGCTGAGTGAGCCAAACCACGCCAAACCTAACTGAGCCAAGCCACAGTGGCTGCTGGATGAGGGGTGCCCTGTGCCTGGCTGTGTTGCTCCTCTATGGTGAGGGGGATGGGAGGTGGAAAGGGGGCATGGGCAAAATTGTAACTCAAAGTGGGGGGGCCTCAGGTCATAAAGTTTGAAAGCTGCTGCCCTAAACTGCATTCTGACACTGAGATGAAATTCCCATACTAGTTCTTGAGACAGCTGTTTCAAACCATCTGTTTCTCAAAGTATCCAAAAAGCAGCCTTTTCCCCCTTAAAAGTCAATCCCTGAAGTGTATAATTTCATAAGCAAGCAAGCAGAGAGGCAGGTAAGTCAGCGCGGGGTGTGTAATCAGCCCCAAATTTAAAACCCACCATTTCAATTTAGGGCCCCTGTTTCATTTACACATGCCCAATGTGTTTCTGTCCAAGGAGATTAAATATCTGGCCAGGTAGCACTGACAAAAGTACTTTAAAAATGAATCTTTCAAATTGAATATTCTCTATCTAAACTGATATAGGTGGCACCTTCCTTTTGGACTGGACCACACCACAGGAACTCTTGGAGACTTTTTAAAGCTCCCTAAGGCAGGGGAGCACCTTTCTCTTCCCCTCTGTGCTCAGAGTCACTTCCCTTCCCCTCCCTGCCTATTACTGATGCTTTCCCTGGCATTTGGGGGTGGGGGAATCTTCAGAGTTGCTCCTCCCTTCCAACCATACTGGAAATGCAAAAACAGTAGCAATGATGGGCAGAAGCAGTGGTGATGGGCTGGTGGGGGAGTCCCTCTCTACGCTTCTACTCCCAGGGGGATCAGGCAGGGTGGTCAAACCCACTCCCTCACATCGCCACTCCTGCTGTCACTGTTGCTGTCCCAGCTTAGCCCAGCCCAGCCCCCATGCAGCCCTGCAGAGTGGGCAGGAGAGGCTCTAAAGCTTGTCCTTGCCTCAGTGACAGTGGAGAAAGCCGCAGTGGTGGGCAGGGGAAACAGGTAAAGGGAAGAGGCGAAGACATGACTCAGAGGGGAAGTGGGGATTCTTACCTGATCTGTGGACTTTAAAAAGTCTGCAAAGGCTCCCGCAGCACCGTCTCCCTGCACTGGTGTGTGAGGGAGAAGGAGCAGCCTCGGAGCAGAGCTGCAGCCACCCCTGCAGTGTAGGTTGCTGCTCCCACACCCTCTTATGCCAAATCTTGGATCTGCCTCTGGCTATGACTTTCTAGGTAAGATGGAATGACACTGATATTCTACATGGTAATAGATGCAGTAGTTAAAGATTACAATTTTTACCCATTTTTTAAAATTTACCATTCATAAACTTATTTTTTGTAATTGTTTCTCTTTTAATGGAGTGTTTTGTAGAATTAATAGAAATGGCATTTATACATATTATAATTCCTTCCTAGCTTTAGAGATGAACTGAGATGGAAGATAAAGTTACGTGTCTTGAACCCATCTTAAAAAGATTGAATCTGCTGTGTAAGTAAAATTTGAAAATGGAAGATAAAATTCTCAGTGCCTGCATGATTTATCCCCATTTTAAAGTGATATAGGAACATACAAACTTATATCCACTGAACATATTTGGGACTTATGCTCCTAAGTCACTCAGGTTAGTTTGAAACCCTGATTTCTGTGACTGTGTTCACAAGTAGAACTATTTTCAGTTGAACTAGTGGACCATGGTTGTTGGTCAAGAGCACAAGTTAACTATTTTATATTCCTGGTGCGCAACTGATTTCCTAAGCTGCAGGGATATCATTTCTGTTCTCTAGCTGAAGCTTAAACAGGCCAAAAATAAGGGGTCTGGGAGGCAAGACTTATGAGGAAAGGCTGAAATAACCAGGGTTATTTAGTCCAGGGAAAAGAACACTGAGGGGGGATTTGATAACAGTCTTCAAATACTTGAAAGGCAATTACAGAATGGATGGAGATGGGTTTTTCTCTATGGCTGTAGGGGACAGGACTAGAAGCAAAAGCCTCAAGCATCAGCAGGGGAAATTTAGGTTGGAGATTAGGAGGAACCTTCTGACTATCAGGGTGGGCAAACTTTGGAAGAGGCTGTCTACAGAAATTGTGGAATCCCCATCCTTGGAAGTTTTCAAAAGAACATTAGACAGACACTTGGCTGGGATGGTTTAGTAAGAAACTGTCCTGCCTTGAGCAAGAGGCTGACTTTGTGAGGTCCCTTCCAAGCTTACTTTCCTATGATCCTATAATCACAAAACTCCTGCTTTGAAGCTATTTTGATCTGTGGTAGTGCAATGCCAGCTATCAGCAAACTCTAGTATGTCTCCTGAGTGCTGGAATTGACCAAAATTGCAGGCATCCTACCAGGGGAGTCTGCCACAGTGTCACCCTGGGAGTCTGGCCTTTCCTTCCGTCCCTGTATTCTAGTATAGAACAAGCCGGCATGGCTGGCCTCCCATCACCACGTCTCATCACAGGAATGTTCAGAGCAGGCCACAGCCTTATGTAGAAACTTATCCTACCAGTTCCTATCTATAGTGTCTCCTATAATTACCCTCTCCTACCCTACACATTTCATTTGGACTTTTTTTCAGGACTTTATGCCCATAATAAAAATTCTTTTCACTTGGGAATGAACAGTGACCAAAACTTAATAAAAGGACTTATTCCTTTGAAGGCCATTACTGTGATGGGAATCACCCATCTGCATACATTCTGAGATGAATAAGGAAACTCTTATGCACTATCTCCTTATGCCTTATTTAAATCGCAAAAGAATCAATCAAATGTTTGTATTTATTGAAGTAAAGCAAATAGAAATTTATTTTGCATAGCATAAGAAGGACAAAGAAATGTATAAAAATCTGTAGGTGGCATGGAAATGAGAGTTTGCTTCTGCCTGCAAAACTGCAAACTGTTTTTAAAATGTTTTTTCTTTTCCTTTTTTTTCTGTGCCAATCTGCTGCTCCAATAAATACTGAACAAAGATTTTCAAGTAACAGCTGTACAATGAGATGGAACTACCTATGCAATAAAATATTGTAACCTAAAGTTGGAGAAAATGATGCTGGGCATATCTGCACATGATATTAATGCATGGTAAGCTTACTGCATGTCAAAGATCAAAGTCTTTGATTTCGGATGCCGATGGCAAAAGAGCAAAAGATCAGATGGCAATAGGTCAGAGGCTTACACAACAAACTCTGTAATTGTAGTCTCACACTATTATTTTTTAGTTTGTAACAGTGCTGTATATTCACACCCCTGTCTGTGCCTCATTTCAAATTACTTGAGCCTCTCATACGAGAGAGACACTAACCTTGAACAAATTGCGGCCTAGTACCGTGACGTCAAAAAGAGATACCGTACCTGTAGTGACCAGATAAAAATGAAACTACTTTAGTGAAGTAGTAAAATTAAATAATATACTATGCTTGCCCTCTTGTGACCAAACAGGACCAGTACCACCCAAGGAAAAATATAGCCCCCCTTTTATGAAACTTGAGCAAACAAAGAGAGCAGAAGTGCCAACTCGTTAATTATTCATGCCTAGAATAAAGCAATTGGCT
>NW_017729002.1:7774202-7778553 GCF_001723915.1 Gavialis gangeticus | reverse complement strand
CAAGTCAAGGGTGCACCAACATCTGGCGTGACACTGCACAGTAAAATGTTATGCAGTAAGCTTTCTCTGGGAGAGCATCTACACACATTGCCATTGGGAGCAAATTTGCTCCCAGAGGACACGTCCACACATGCAGTCATGTGCATTTGCAGCAGCTCAAATAGAAGTGGCCAGAGCTTTTTGCTTCAGCACATGTGCCTGAACATGCATTTTAGTGTGGGGCAAATTGTGCCACTTGGGGCAAACTGACCCTGCCCAGCTCCTCCCAGATCTTGAGGTAGGGGGAGCTAGAGCCTGGGGCCAGCACCCACTCTGGCCCCGGCAGTATAAAAAGCTGTCCTGGCAACTAGGTCAGGATTACTTGCTCTCAGGAGCTTCTGGGGGAGGAGCCTCTTGGAGGAAGTTGGCCACTCCCCTTCCTGTCCCAGGCTGCTGCTCCTGTGGCTGGTTGCTGCAAGCTTGGTCTCAAGAGCTTCTGGGGAGAAGATGGCCAGGCCCTTTCCTGCCTCTGGCTACTACGAGCTGCTGGCTTGGTCTTAGAGGTTTTGGAGTAAGTTGGCTGCACCCCTTCCTGCCTTGGGCTGCTGATGCTGTTGCTGCCCCCCCTGCTGTGGGGGGTCCTCTGCTGCATGCTGCTGTCCCCCCTCAGGGAGGGGCCCACTGCACCTCACCATACCCCAGCTTCTGCACCCCTGTTCTGGCCTGGTGTCCAGCCACCACCAAGCCGCAGTTGGGGGACAGCCTGGGGAGGGAGCCTACGCTGCCTGTGGGCCCCTCCCTCACCATCACTGCCAGAGCCTAAAGGAACCTTGCCTGCCCCAACTGCCTTGGCAGAGCATCCCCACCTTCACCTCCACTTTCATCAGAAGCACTCCCTGAGTGGCTGAACTGGATGGCTCCTACCATGACTGCTGCTGTTGCTACTGTCTGTTCCGCTGCTGCCGCCCCCTCTCAGGAGAGAGGTAGATTCCCTGCTGCACCACCTTGCACCACTCAACACCACACCTGCACTGGACTACTCCTTAATTGACCGATTGCTCCTGCCCTTCCTCATAGCTGCCTCACTGCATCTGGCCCTGCTTTTCTTCCCTGCTGAGTGACTAGCTGGAGGCCTGAGGGGCTTCTGAACTGTTCTCTAACAAACAAAGCTCCTTCAGCACTCCAGCCATCTTCTACCTCTGCCTCAGCAACTTTCCCTGTGTGTTTTGCCCTTGTGTGGTAAGTCCTGTGGTCCACTCCCCCTGCCCTGGTGTTTGTTGTGTGGCTGAATAAGCCAGCTCAAGTATCCCTAGCCCTTGTGTGTTCTTTCTCCCCCACTTTCCCCAAGCATAGCCCTCCCAGCTTTTTTCCTGTGGGGATGTAGCTCAGTGAGCTTCAGACCCTGCCTCTGCATTTTGAGACCAGGGTGCAGGCCCTAACTCGGGTAGTGGGGGGCCCCCAAGATTGTGGTGGCCTCCCACTTTCATGGCAAGGGGTCTTTTTCCTTGCCTTGGAGGCTGCCGCCCAAAAGGTGGTGGAGAGGGGGATTGTGGTGGAAGGTGAATATGTCCCCCTTGAGGCCCTAGAAGACCTGGGGACCAGAGTGGTCCTCAGCTCTGTCCCACCTTTTATCCCCAATTGGTCCCTGCTCCCCCATCTCCAAACCCTGGGAAGAGTTATTTCCTCGGTGGTGGCCCTCTCACTGGGGTGCTAAGACATCGGCCTCCACCACGTGCGCTCATTCTGTCATTAGGTCATGATCCAGCTGGCAGCAGGAGTGTGACCTAGAGGCCAAGGGCAGGCTCATAATTACTTTTCAGGGGGGTCTAGTGAGGATTTTCTATATGCTGGGGGACCTGTGGTGCTTCTGGTGCCATGCCCTGGGGCACTTGCATCATGACTGCCCCCTGGGCCAGGTGGAGAGGGCATCCACAGGTCCCACTAGCAAAAGGGGTGCCCCTACCACCAGCACCCCTCCCCACTCAGGCCCCCCTGGCACCACAACCCCAACTACCAGCCCCCCATGAGTTTGGGGGACCTTGCCCCCCAACCAAGTATGGCAGAGTCCTGGGGAGGGGGGCAGTGGCCAGGGAGGGAGAGGGTCCCCCACCCCCAGCAATCCCCCTGCTTTAACTGCCCCACCATCCCAACCCTCATCTTCTGCTGGAGACTGTCCACCCGAGGACTGCCCCATGGCTGAGTAGGTGCAGGTTCCCTCCAGGCACAAAGCCAAGAGAAAGGCCCGGGTGCAGCTGGAGCCTTCTGATGTAGATGACTCCCCCCCCCAAGACCATCACATAGGGAGAAGGAGCAGTTCAGCTTCTGGGGGCCTCCCCAGCTGCACCTGCCACCCCACCCCACCCCATCCCCAGGGAAGATTTAAATGGAGTATCCCAGTAGAGGAGGCTTTGGGGCTGCTGGACACTCCTGAACAGGAGCCCATGCAGGAAGCCCCTCACTTTGGCCAGGGCCTACCCATTGAGACCATGGGTGCTCAGGCTGACCCAGAAGGAGGTCCAGCAGCAGAGCCTTCCCCCTGTGATCTGGGGGAGACACGGGCCCTGGGGCTCACCTAGGTGAACACTGAGGAGGGAAGTCACCAGGACCCTGAGGCAGACACTGAAGCCACCCCAGTGCCTAACAGGTCTCTTCCCTCCCCCTCCCAGAAAAACCTCACCTGCAGCCTGCCCCATGATCCCACACCAGAGGGGGTTGGGGTTGGGTCCCCTGATCAACAAGCTGATCTTGTCAGGAACCCTGAACAGACCCCCTGGGGCTCCAACTCTACCCCACAATCTTGTCAAGGAGCCACACCTTGACCCTTGCCCCCACCCCATCCCAAGGGGCTGCAGAGTTCTCCCAGTCCCAACCAGAGTCCGGGGTCATAGTGGGCTGCGGGGTTGAGATGGTGCCTAAGGAGCCTACTGAGCCCCAGGACCAGCAGGAGGATGCCTGAGCACTACTGTCATGTCTTCTGGTGCCCCCACTCTGCCATCTATCATGCAGAAGATGTGCTCCTTGCACTGGCCCACTTTGAACTGTTAAAGCATGTCCTCTTGGCTCCAAATGTCCAAGAGGCCAGTCACTTCATCTGCCCCCCAGCTATGTCCCCAGTGCTGTCCCTGGACAGGGTCCTCTGCCTGGGCCTTCCCACTTGTCTCACCAGCAGAGATCCTGGTGTTCCCTGTTTAAAAACTGCAAATTCTCTGATTAAAAAACCCCAAATTCTCTCATTAAAATACCCCAAATCCATATTCTTTTTCTATTAAAATGAAACACCACTATATATAGAGAAATCACTTGGGCAATGTTTAAAGCAATTTGGAAGCCTACCAGTGCCTCTGTCATCATCATAAAATGGTTTCTAAATATCTATACACTTTGGCATTTACTTTTGGGTTTTTTTGTTATAGAAAAATCAGAACTGCCTCTATCCCCTTCACTCACCAGGACGTGTGGTGCTAAGCAGCACTGATATGCCAGTGCCCTGCCCCTGCCCCTTACTCTCAATCCACAGCCCCCATTGAGTCCCCTCTGTCCTGACCCAAAATCCCTGCCTGCCCCCACTAGCTCCCAGCCACAGCTCTGTCCCAGCACCAGGACATGAATCTAGCCACAGCTGCCTCACCTACTGCTTTGTGGCTCTGAGCAGTGCCAGCCCTTGCTGTTCTGTTCCCTGCCCCATGCTGTTCCTGGGAAGCCCTCAACTGGGGATCAGGGACTGAGCTGGACCCTTTTCTCCCAGACTGGTCTCCCCCTGCACAGGCTGCTCTAGGGGGCTCTAAGGCTGGCTCTGGAGGACTCTCCTACATGGAATGCTCCCCAACCCCAACCTCCATCTATCTCTCACACACCCCTGCTGCCACCTCCACCTCTCCCCCTAGCCCATCACACCCCAAGTGGTTCCTGGAACCACGCCCCACCCAGGCTGGAGCCACATCCCAGAACTGGAGTGGGCATGGGACAGTGCTGCAGTGTGGCAGTTGCCCCTACAGTCACAGCTCCCACTAGCAGGTCTCATCCCATCCCATGTGGCTGGCTGGGGACACAAGAGGTAAGATTTGTGGGGGGGAAAGAGGTGTGTGAGGGGTGGGGGTGGGTTTTGTGGGGAGTTGGGGGAATTTGTGGCTGGGTATGTGGGTGTGGAGGCAACCTTGTGACAGGATGCAGAAAAGGCTAAAGTGCTCAATGCCTTTTTTTGCCTCCGTCTTCACAGGCAAGGTCTGCTCCCAGACTACTGCACTGAGCACCACATTTTGGGGAGGAGGTGAGCAGCCACCAGTGGTGAAAGAACAGATTAGGGACTACTTAGAAAAGCTGGATGTGTACAAGTCATGGGGCCGGATGGGATGCACCTGAGAGTGCTGAGGGA
>NW_017729002.1:7768853-7769202 GCF_001723915.1 Gavialis gangeticus | reverse complement strand
TTTTTCTGTCCCTATAGATAAGTATAAGTGAGCTAAGACAGGATAAGTTTCAACCTTTTATTTTGGTAGCAAGTGGTATTTGTTTTGTTTTTTCTCCTTCTTTAAATTGTATAATTATTATGTTTATATTGATTTTACTGTTCTATATTACTATTTTACTGGTACTATATGTTTTAGGCCTACATATGTAAGTTAGCATAAGTCATGTCAAGTTTCCATGTTGTTTGTCAAGTCTCCATCCTGTTCCCAGGCCCGGTTGTGTAACCCATGACGCACACCTACCCCTCCTATGTAACTTGGTTCCTGAATGAATGGGGATGAATGAGGGTGCTTGAGAGACAATGGCAGT
>NW_017729002.1:7760923-7768426 GCF_001723915.1 Gavialis gangeticus | reverse complement strand
GCTCCTCTCTGCCTCCAAACTCCCTGTTTCTTTGCCACTGTCTTATCCCCACTGCCTTTTCCTTTTCCCCTGAGCAACCAGGTTTCTGCCTCAGTTTCTTTTCTGGCTGTCTCCTCCTTGCCACCACTTATCTGTCCCCCCCAACATCTTAGCTGTCTGCCTCAGTTTCCAGCCCCAGTCTACCTTAAGTAAACCCAAGCCTCAGTTCCTCAACCAGCTTCTCTGTAGTCCACTGGTTCCAATCCTGGTTCTGGCAACTTTCACTCCCTACACTTTAACTCTCTCTCTCACCTTAACCTTCCCCCAAGTATCCCAGGTACCCCAAGTACACACACATACACACTGTACCATCCAAGTTAAGAACTTACCTGTGTGTATATGTAGGTGGGTTGTATGCGTGTGAACTGGTGAGTGTGTATGTATATCATTGTATATCATTGTGTGCATGATATATGAATTAGTGATCTGTGTCTAACTTTTGCGGTGTATAGTGTATGTGCTTGAATTGGTGATAAGTATTCATGTGCCTAGGCTGGTTTAGATGTGTATGTGCCTGAGCTGGTAGTGTGTGTGTGCACACCTAATTGATTTGTGTGTTTGTATATGTGCAATTGTCTAACAGTACAATATTGAGATCCTGAGAGTTGGCCTGACCCCACGGGGCAACACAGCCATCTCAGACTCAGTGCCACCTGTGCTGCATGTTGTGGGCCTGGCCTGGGCCTGTGCACCTTCCGGTAGGACAAGGCCACTCTTGTTGTCACCCAGGGTCCTGGCATCACTTGCAGGGGCCATGTGTCAGGCTGGGCCGGGTCCTGCCTCCAAGTGCCCCGTGCGCCATCAGGCCGGACTGGTTCCATGGACACAGGACCCGGCCTGGCCCAATGCAATAGCCCCTGTGAGTGGTGCCAGGAACCTGGGTGACAGCCAGAGAGGCCTGGTACTGCCCACTTGTGTGTGGCCCTGGGCTGGGCCCATGTGATGTGGTACAGGCGGTGCCAGGTATTTGCAGGTACTAGCTAACTGTGCAGTACACTAATTTACTGCACAGTAGCTGCTGTGTACAGTTACATGGTGATGCTTTACTGTGCAGTAGATTAGCTTACTGTGCAGTAAAGGATCACACCCCCACTGTGAAACAGTGGCTCATATAAGCCAGTGATTCTCAAGCAGGGTGCTGTGGATTTTGGAATAGTGCATTCTGGGGCAAGGTAATATTACATTTAAACATTTTGTCTTAAAAATCAAATATTAACTAAGCAATATCTTGATGTCATTGGCTTTGACTAAATAGAGAGAAATAATGAGGGACTTTATTTAAATGAAAAATACCTCAGTTTCTATATCAAATGCTTCTTCAAAAGTGCCTGTCAGTGAAAATCAGTAAGGACCTGTATTCAACCTCAAGTTTAATTAATGCCCCTCCCCACCCACCTACATATAAGCTTTTTCTGTCACAATACTTTGATCTGGATCGGTCACAAGGAAAGATCTCTCTGGATTTTTCATTTAAAATTTTATCACCTTTATTTTGCCATTAAAGCCAAGAGCTGGGGGGAGGGGGTGCTCAGGGGGCCAAAATAGTTCCCCATCTCCCCAAGCCCTCTGTGGACCCTGCAAGCCCTCCCATAACCTGCCAAATCCTCTCAGAATAAACAAACCTCTCATGGACCCTGTCTGCTCACCCAATTCCTCCCACAGACCCCCACTAGCCTCCCTGATCCTCCCAATCCTCCCCACAGACCCTGCCTGACCTCCTGATCTCCCCTGCAAACCCCACTTGCCCTTCAATCCCTCAATCCCGTCAGAGCCTGCTTGCCCCCCCAGTTCCCTCACCCCCCACTAGCCACCTCCATCCTGACTTACTTTAGATTGGGATGCCATTTTAAATTTGATCTAACCTCCCCCTCACCTTCCTGAGTGTCTGTACACACCCTAGAATTTAAGGCATCATTCTGTTACTGATGCCAACAGGCTGTCACCTTCCATTGCACCACTAGAGGAGGACAAACACTCATTGCTAGTATGTTTCATTGGCAGTGCCTACAGTTCTCAGTAAGTTATTGTGGAAAGACCACTTAAAATTTTCTTTTTTAAGAAAGAAATGAGTTACTGTTTGCCTTCCAAACCTAACACTATTCTGTTTCTGTGCTGGCCAATGGCAAAATTATTGCTAAGTTGGATATACTTTGTAAAGTGATTTGTACTCCTTTTAGATGAAAGTGCTGATCATAGTCAAGGTAATAATTTGTCAAAGTATATCATAGAAGACAACTGCCATCTGATTATTCTGGATGGAGGAAAAAATAGAAAAATGTGCACAGTTGCAAGTCACAAACTTCAACTATAATTGTTATTTTGCTAGGAAAACCTTTTGGAACCATATACTATTAGGCTACAGAGATTCAAACCATTTAAAATTACTATCTTGTCTATTGACTTAGACAAGCCCCATCAGAAAAACAGGAAACAACTAGTGCTGCCACTTGCTTTCCTACATTATGGGTGCATCTACACATTCATTAATATACTGTATTTACTGCACATTAAGTTTAGTACTTGTATAATTATGTACTAGATCAACATGCAGTAACTGGTGTTACTGTGCAGTAGCACTAGCACATGCCTTTTTAGTGACCTGCTGTGCAGTAACCTAGTAATGCTGTGCAGTAATGTATTAACACTGTTGCTGCTGTGACGTACTACTGCGCAGTATTATTAGGCTATTGAGCATTTAGCGTCTTGTGTAGACATGCCCACTGCATCCTTTCCTCAGCTTTTGCAAATGCCTTTGCCCAAGGAGGAGTGCTAGATAAATACCTCTTAAACCAGCTCCAAATTCATTACCTACAAAATAAAAAAGGATGAGTCACCACTTCAATTATTAAAGGGTCAATTGTCTCCTTCCTTCCCTCTATCTCAGCATCCTATGCAAGAAAGGTTTAGAGTTGGCTCACAAGGTGCTGTATCATTTGTCTCTATATCCCTAAATCCACTTAAATTACAGAATTGATGGTTTCCATATCAAATGGAACCTCAGGGCCTGTTCCTACTGAAGCTAATGATAAAACTCTCATAGCCTGTAGTGCTTCATGGTTGACACTTATGCTTTAGTTAGGAGGTGCTGTCTATCACAGCTTTTCAGGACCAAATCATGGCCATGTCTAGGCTTTCATCTCTCTACCATGATAAAATACCTGGTTTTCTGCCTCATTAATAAATTTGCCCATTGAGGTATATTATTAGCCCATAAAACTTTAAATGTCTTTAAAATAAAGGGGAATGAGATTCTGTGACCAGGTGCCGTCTTTGGCTGCATTTTTTTTTTTTGGTAGGCCAGTGAGTGCACACCCATCAAGTCTTGCTGAATTCCTCCCCTGGGGATCAGCTTTCCCTGCTTTTTACTCATCTGCCATGACTTGATGTTACTTGGTTCTTAAAAAGAGGGAGGCTGACCCAAAGGTTCAAAGGCTCTAGGCTCACCACCTGTAGGATAATAAGCTGTTGCCTTAAAGGCAAAATGCACACTCCTACCTCCCTCTGATGTGCCTTGCAGATGTTTTTATAATTTTCTCTTTATGTTGGGATCTCAGCTGCTGTGGGCTTATCCCCTCTTTTTCTAGCTAGGTCTGTCAGTCAAAACCCACTAAGAAGGGCTTGACTCCGAGACTCTAGCTCTCTAACTCACTCGGGCTCAAGGCCCTGTTTCATACTCTCCAGACCTACTGGCCTTTCTACATGGTGCCCCTGTGGCACCAGGTTGTTGGGGCCTCAGTCCCCCTCCGACTTTGCCCCTCTTTCTGTGGTTAGGGCCATTCACTTAAGTCTACTTGTTAGGACATGGCTTCAAGGCTCCAATCTTTCCTTCAAGTGACTGTAGGCTTATGGCCCTAGTGCTGCATGCCTAGTGCAGCAGGACTTCTTGAGCCCTCTATCATGGTGCCCCTTGGCACTAATGAGGCCTCCTTCTTCCCTACAGTCTCAGCTCCGGCTTTAACATTAATGTAAACCGTAGGCCCCTATGCCCATGTAACAAAAATAAAAATGAGAGAGGCAAACTGCCCACTTACATGTGATTGTGCTTCTGTCTCTCAGCATAGCACGTTCTTTCCAGGGAAGCTGCCACAGCTGCTCCATAGTCATCGGGAGTCTCCTCTGCTGCCTCCCTGGCCTTTTCTGCTTGAGGTTTATATGGTTTTGATCTTTCCCTTCCTGTCACCTGAGCAGCTGGCAGGGCTTGATTTTTCACCCCTGCTCGACTAGACAGCTGCGCCTGGAAAATTCTGGATTTAAAGGGGCTGCTCTGCTTCCCGGTAACAGGGCTAGGGTTCCCTGTTACAGCATCCCAAATAGAAAATAACTGGGATAGTGCATTTAGATAATGCAATCTGTTCTGATGAGGACTTCAGCCTATTTCATTTTCAGAGCTGTCACCATAACAAACGTGTATGAAAAGGTTGCATTTTCCTATTGGGTCTGAGGCTGAAGAATAGGCATCTGGTACATCTTCAACCATCAGCTGTTGCTAAGTAGCTCTCCCAAATGAGTTGAATACGAGAGTCTTCTCAAAATGGAATGCCCTTTACTTGGGATGTAAAAAGCTCACTCATTTGAATTATTTGGTTTATTGTTTACAGTTTGATTGTGTGTTTGTCATGAAGACAAGGTGAATTAAAATGCAAAACAGCAGAGAAATCCATTGAGAGAGAGATAAAAGCATCCTAGGCCATTTGAGACAAATGAAATAATGGATCATATGAATCTGAAGAGCTGGGGTGGGAAGACTTAATGAAGTCTTTTCTAATTTTTGGCCACTCAATTATAGTCATGAACAGCATATTCTAGCTGGGAGATAATGCAATGTCTGTTTATCAGAAATACTAGTTTCATGGAAGCTAAATCATGGACTCTCTGAAATGCTTCAAAGCAGAGCAGATAACATGGTCCTTGGTGCACTGATTTTAATGCATGTTTATTATTTATTTGTGGCAAAGGATTTTGGTCATTCTTATTCCATAGCAGCACTCATTTCTTTGTACTTCCTCAGTGTATCTGAAAACTTGCATTGATAAATGAAATGTTTTGTCCTTTCACGGCAGCAAGAAAAATAAAATGATTATACAAGTTTATACTTTCATTCTTATAATGATTAGCTAATGGCAAGTAGTTTAAGACCTATGTAATTCATAGCTCCTTTTCCTTTGGCACATGGAGCATCATATATATTAAAATGGAGATTCATGTAAACCCTGTAAGTTCAAGCCCACCAGCAGTCTATGCACTGAATACCAAGCAGTGGTAGTTTTCACATAAAGAAAGGGTTGTTATTGAAGGTCTGATCAGAGGATTAGATTCATGGGAGCAACTGGGAAATTTAAGGGCCAGGGTCTGGATATGCAGTTGTCATAAATCAGCATATCGCTAGTAACATCAGCGAGGCTGCACCACTTTACTCTCAGTGGGAACATCTATATATGCAATTAACTCACTTGAATTTTCTCCACAGAAAATTCAGGCTCACTAAAGCACTTCTGGGTACATATCTACATGTGCGTGTTGGGAGCATATTGTCCCCAACAGGAGCAGCCCACTCCAGGGCTGCCTGGCCTGCTCTGTCCCCCTGCAGCGGCCAGGGGGAGCTCCAGGCTCCTCCAGGTGTCATCCTCTAGCTGTCCCAGCTCTGGGGGCAGCTCTGGTCTGCAGGGGGAGAAGAGTTGTCCTGGCTCAGCAGGCAGCTCTCTGTTAGCTGCGGGGTACCAGGGCAGGCCCTGAGCCCCAGGGAACAGGAGGAGCTGTCTCGGCTCAGCGGGAGCTACATGCTAGCCCTGTGCAGATTGGGACCCATCCTGATATTTATGGGCAGGGAGGGCTCTCCTGGCTGCTGGGCAGTTGCCTCCCAACCACATGGAGATAGGGACCCAAACTACTAAAACCCCAGGTCCTCTTTCGTAGCAGTGCAGCTTAGTCAATCATTCCCTAATTTTATCTGGGCATTTTGTTGTTCTGTCCTAAGTACAGTATTTACATTTGTCCTTATTCAGGACTATCGTTCAATTTTTCAAGGTCTGTTTGAATCCTGAACTTATTTTCCGACGTGTCATCTACCACACCTATCTTCTTGTCATCTGCAAATTTACTAAGTGTACTTAATTTCATCCTCCAAGTCATAAATAAACATATTGAACAATATTAGACACAGGACAGACTCCTGGGTAACCCCATTTGATAATTCCTCCTGGTTAGACATTGAGCCATTGATGACTATTCTTTGAGCATAATTATTTATGCACCCGACTTGCAGTAGTTTCATATAGATTCCATTTCTTTAGTTTGTTTATAAGAATGTCACAGGAAACAATGTGAAAAGCCTTGCTTAAGTTGAGGTTTATTATAACAATTGCTCATCACTTTATCATAGACGGAAATCTGGTTGTTTAACCATGACTTACTCTTCAAAAATCTGTGCTGGACATTCCTTATCATCTTGCTATCTGCCAGGTGCTAAGGAATAGATTCCTTAATGATAAATCCCTTGGTAATAAATAAAATTTGTGATGACAAATGGATGGTGTTCACTTAACATTTTTAAAACCTAGCAAAAAAACATTTTCACAATGAAATATGAACTTTTCCCTGCCTGTACTTGACTAATAAGAACTAATTTTGCTACCCCTTTAATATTGAATAATATTTTATTCTTTAGCCTATGACATCAACTTCTGGTGGAGTGTAATACAAATCAGCGAGATACTGGAAACAGAATCAGGTTTTTAATATGATCTAAAAGGTGAAGCAAAAGAGGCAAGTTGACCCATGCAGTTTTTGATTTTCTGCTCTCTACATCTGTCTTTTCCATTTGCCAGAGCAATTGTATATTTTTTTCCTCCCACAAAGAGCAAAACAAATTTCTGTCTTAATAACATTTATTTTGGATTGTTGAAAACCATAAAGAAAGGGCAAAAGTACAGCTCTGCAGGGGAGAGAGCACCGTCCCTCACTCTGGTGCACTCTGCGTCTGAAGAGAAGCACAGAATGATGGCAGCTTCTACAACAGAGAATGGGGTCACCTCTACATTTAATGGTGTGGCATGCAGCAGACTGAATGTCATTTCCTTTCAGTGGCTTAGCTAAATAAACCACAGCACTGTCTTTCATATTTCCATTGCCTGCCTTTCAAAATATTTCTCTTATGGTTAAATAAAACTCAAAGATACTTTCGTTGTACCATTTCCATCTGCTTTCATCACTTCTTTTTGAAGTTAAGCTCTGATCAACCATACAAAGGAAATCTTTGGAGATATGTGGGACCAGGAGGAAAGAGAACAAGCCAGAATAACACCATCCTGCCTCCCATACATTTTTGTAATTACTATGTTATTGGATCTGCATCAAAAGGAGCAATGGAGAAGGTACTGAGTAATGGCTGATGCATGGCATGGTCATTACAGTACCCTGAAAGAAAAAGAAAAAAGTTGTAGTCTGGATATCTCAATAACCAGGAAA
>NW_017729002.1:7754446-7755923 GCF_001723915.1 Gavialis gangeticus | reverse complement strand
CTTCTTTTTTTTTTTTAATAGTAATATAATATGCTGAGCTGAGATGCTGTTAGTCATTTCATTCTTCCACATCCCTGGAGTTACATGTTCATTTTCAGCTTTCAGAAATAACCTGTTTACTCTGCTCACAAGCCCTGCATAGGTCAGTTCTTATTTTATCGGAGTCAATTCCCTCTATTTTTAGTACACTTGGCTGGCCCAAAATGTACTTTTTTTTAGAAATGAAGTAGTTATATTTAGCATCACTTTCAACAACAGACTGGTTGGGTGAACTGATAGCAAAAAGCAATGGTCAAGAACAAAAGTGCAAAGCCAATGAGACCATTGCCACCAAATTCAGTGAGAGCAGGACCAAGTTATAACTTATCCCCCTTTTTTTCAGGAAAATTTCTTTGGTTGTCTGTAATTGTTTGAAAGGGATGATCAAATGAACTGCTGTTACAAGGTCAGCTGAGTCTCTCTTTAACCTAGCTTAGGCTAGTCACTACATCACTCCGTCTCTCCTCCTCCGCTGTCTGGCTTGCCTGGTCTGTTTAGACTGGTAGGAGGACTGCCTCTCAATATGTGTTTGTACGGTACCTGCACAGAGGAGAGCTGATCTTGGCTGAGGGGGTAAGCACCATTGTAATGCAAACAGTGTAATGAGTGTTATATTTATTATTTATTGATCCTCATCTTTCAAACACTCCAAAAGGAATCTCCAGTCTCGTCCTTCCTTCACCCTTCACATGCACTCATGGAATTACTTTAGTCTGTAGAAAAAAAATACTCATTCATTACTATCTGCTGCAGGAAGTATGCACTGCAGTTGGATCAATAAAGCATTGTGAGAATGGATCTATTTCAGTGTTAATAATATCTATTTCTTGGAAAGTTATATAAAGAGTAGCAGTATAAGCACTGTCCATATCCCTTGCTTATATTTAGGACAAGAATAGGAAATACCACTGGCACATCAGAAACCTATCCAGACCAAAGCTTTTTTCTCCCACTGTTACTAATTACCTGTTACTGGGAAACCAGATGCCATAGTATTGGAAGCAAATGTCTATAGAGATTGTTTGCTTCAGGAACTGGCCTGAGCTTTCTGTATATCACCGTTTCCCATCAAAGAACAAGTGAGAGTGACTTGGTGCAAAGACAGCTGATCCAGGAGGTTCTCCTGTTCATCCTGCATGCTGCCAGGTAGATCCCCATCTTGTTAATTTATCTAAATTGCTCAGAGTTGATCAAATATTTATTACTCACAAAATATTTAGTGAATGTATGTTAGGCATGGGCAAAATACAGCCTGTCAGGCATTTTCATCCAGCCCATGGTGCCCACCAGTGAATTGTACCCCACTAAGCCCTGCCACTCACAAGGGTGAGAGCGCAGCACCCACATACACATCCCCTCTGTGAAAACCCCATTGCTGTATCTTTTTGACTTACGATGCTCAGAATACATGCACAGAATGCCTTCATCACATTTAGTG
>NW_017729002.1:7743478-7749446 GCF_001723915.1 Gavialis gangeticus | reverse complement strand
TGGGTGGAAGGGCCAGACCTGGCCAGCATGCAGCTTCCAGGCAAGGCTGCTGCTGCCACTTTGGCAGCTGCCGGGGGACCAACTTGGCTTCCCTGGTGTCCCGCTTGCTCTGGGCAGGAGGTAGGAAAGTGGCAGGGGCTGGGACAGGGGCCAGGGTGGGAGCTGCAGCTGGGTGGGGGCAGACAGTGTGGGGCTGGGGCTGGTGGCAGCACAGAGCCTGCACCCAGGGGGGCAGCAGCAGTGAAGAGCTCAGGTGGGTAGGGTGTTGGTGTGAGGGAGGGTGGTGGAGTGGGAACCCCACAAGCTCCCTCCATAATGTGCAACTCCACAGGTGGCAGCGGTAGCAGGTGTGGCACTTGTGCCCGATGCAGGTGCTGATGCCCAGCAGCGCATGGCAGCCCCTGCACTTGTGCACCACTAGAGGGTAGCTCCATGCAATGGAGCCAGTTGCCTTTGCTGCTCCTTGCCACACAGGTCCCCAGATTCCATGGGGAAGCAGGGGGTGGGGCTCCTTCCAGTGGAGTCCTGGGACCTGCACAGTAAGGAGTGGCAAAGGCAGTCGGCTCCAGGGCATGGAGCTTCCCTCCAGTGGTGTGTGGGGGCTGCCCGTGCATGGCAGGGAATGCTCACAATAGAGGCAGCCTAGAGGGGGCTGTGCTTCTTACTGCAATGTGAAGTGCCAGCAGGAGCTGTGTGCGGCTGGGCACCAGCTCCTGTACTGGACATGAGCACCCCCAAGTGCCCTCTCCTGCTGTTGCTGTTGCCTGTGGTGCTGTGCACCATGGGGGGGGGGAAGTGTGGAGGGGTCCCACACCCCTCCATCCTTCCTTATACCCCATAAATGTTACTTATCCACATCCTGCTCCCACAACCCCCCCACATATACACACTAGGCCTGTGCAAATAGGGAACTATTCGATTTGGGTTTAGCTGATTTGGATGCCAGTGATTTGATTCAGAGCTCCAAACTGTTTTTCCACTTCGATTTGGCAGAATTGACTTTGGAGCCTATTCAGACCCGATTTGGAGTTTCGGTCATAGAGTATAACGGGGAATCAATTAAATAACTATAACTTTGTTGTTGTTTGTATGATTCAGATGAAATTTTCAGGGATGGTAACTTGTGTTGAGGGCATGAAGTCTGCCAAGTTTCAAGGAGATGGGTGCAGGGGTTTCTGGGAACCTGCACCTTAAGCTGGTGACAGGCAAAACTTGTGACATAGGTGACAGTGTGTGTGTGTTAAAGTGTAGCGGGGTGAAAACTGCAGGCCTGCTAGGCCCTACTGCAGCCATGAAACCTGCTAGCTGTGAAGGAGATAGGTGCAGGGGGAGTCTGGCTTCTGGGGCCCTGCACCTTTGGCTACTAACAGGCAAAACTCATGATGTGGTTGCTTGTGCAACTGTCTCTCTCTTAGGGCACAGGGGAGTGAAAAAAAACTACTGCAGGCCTGCCAGGCCCTGCTGTAGCCACAAAGGCTGCCAGCTGTGTCTGTCTTAGGGCAAAGGAGTTGAAAAACACTACTGCAGGCCTGCCAGGCCCTTTTGTGACCAAGAAGCCGGCCAGCTGTCAAAGAGATAGGTGCAGGGGGAATCTGGGTTTTGGGGCCCTGCACCTCTGGTTGCTAACAGGCAAAACTCATGATGTAGGTGGGTGATACTGTGTGTGTGTTAAGGTGCACCCCTCACTGGCACTGGGGCCTCTACACAACACGGTAGTGTACCCCAGTGAGGCCTCCTCTTCCCCTACAGCCTTAGTCCAGTCCACCACTTTACATGACAACAGGTAAAATAACTTAGTGACTGACTGAGCACTAACAGTAGCACCAGCAGCATCTCAGGTAGTCAAACTGTCAGAGAGCCTTTCTTTCCTTTCAAGTAGAAAGAATTAAGCCCTAGGGCTTAATTCTCACTACATTTCAATGGGAATTGTGCACTTATCTCTTCAAGATTCCTGTGAAAATCTCAGCCACCATTTTTACATGTAGAAATATTTTTGAATCACTGCTTCTATTTGACCACAAATACCATATCCGCCTGATTGGAATAATAGATTCTTCTTTTCATTGGACAATCATAGCTCCTTTTATCCAGGAAACAGGTATCCTGAGGCCACTTTGTAAGTGGAATTCTCACACAGTATATGATCACCAGACCTAGAAAGATAGCATGGCCCTTTACCTTTGTTTTAACAGGATATAAATATATCTACTGAAAAAATATGTATTGTTAGAATAGATTTTTAGCCTATACTGAAAAAAGCTCCAGGACTTGTTGTTTTGGCAATTTATTCTAGACCCATTTTAAAATAAGTTTAACAACTGTTAAGAAAGCATAGAGTTCACTCACTCTGAAGTAAATATTTCTCCTTCAACAAAAAAAGAAACAAAAAAATTTTTAAGATCCTTAGGCAAGGAGAAGAAATGCAACTGCAAAAGCCAGACTGAAAAGTACTGGGCTATTATTAAGGCATGAAACAGAAGACAATCCTAAGTCCCAGTTATAAAACTGGGCATTTTGGTGTTAATGGAAATCACAGAGTTACCTCCTATGTTTTAATGGTAAATATACTCTTTAATATGCCTATGTAAGCAGTAAAGGTGGCTCTGTCAGATAGAGACAAAAATTAATATACTGTATTTACTCATATATAAAATGAACCTGAATGTAAGTTGACTCCCCCAATAATTAGATTCTATATTTGAAAAAAATATACATTTGTTATAGTTTTAGCAATTAAGCAGTTATATTTAGTATCACTCTCAATAGTATAGAATCCAATAGTATAGCATCACTCTCAGGTATAGAGTCCAATTATTGGAGGTTTGCCTTAAACTGGTCCACCTCCTACTTCTACAGCAGGCAAAATAAATTTGCGGGGCCAAGTGATTTATTTGCCCTTTGCTACCCCAATTTCTCTTCCCTGCAGCTTGTGTCCCCCCCCGCCCCCCACATACTATCAGACCCTGCTCTCCCTGGCTGTGTCCAGATGAGTGCACACATGTGGTTTGTGGTGCCTCAAAGCTGCTTGAGATGCCGCAAATTGCAGGTGGAACACATGTAAGTGTTCACTGTGCTTCTAATTTGCAGCGTGGCACCAACATTTGACACTGGGAGATCCTGGTGTAAAAAAAAACTGCCACAAAAAAGTGGTGCATTCCAGGAGCATGTGCTGGCAGGCATGGAGGCTCAGTCCTCCAGAGAGATGCTCTGGCTGCTGGTCAAAGCATCTCCCCTTCTCTAGTTGTCCTTCCCCATTCCCAGCATGTCAGGAGCTGGTAGGAGTGGGGAAATGGCTGTTTTCCTGAAATGGGGCATTTTGCCCCACACCAAGCCCCATGTGCAGGGGCATGTGAAGTGGCAAAAAGAACAGCACAAATCTGTACCATGGCAAATGTATGCCCATGCAAGTGCACACTTGTCTGGATGTGCCTCCTTAGCACTAGAAAGGGGAGGGGCAAATTTGAAAACACTGACCAGGATCCAGGTGCCAATTAGCACCTCCCACTCATGGCTAGAGCTGGGTGTTCTTGGCACAAGTCCTGGAATCCTCCAACAATTTACATGCAGATGAAATGCAGAGCAACCTGGTCCAGCTCCACCCCATGGAGGGTGGGGCCACACTAATCATATGGGACAGGCTGAGAGAGAGAATGACAGAGAGATTTGAGGTGAACTGTTTGGGGCCTCATTTGGTGATGTTTGCCAGACATTTAAGGTTGGTGAAGAAACAGGAATCATTGCACTTGGGAAAGAAAAGCACAGCTCAGCTGTGGGAGTGATGAGGAAGTTGAAATGTATTCAACGTAGTGGCTCATTGTGACTTGAAAAAGAGTTGGCACTGAGAGGACTGAGTGCAATGGATGCTACTATCTCTCTTATTCCGATAGGCTGCACTAACCTGTCCTTGTGGTAGATTCCTATTGAAGGCGAAGATCCAGATGTGGTGAGCTATGTGAAGCTGCCCAGAGGCCTGGGGCTTCTGGAGAAGCTGAAGCAACGTGCACAGCAGCAAGACTGATCAGGAGAGCTTATTCTGTCAGATTCTGAGTAACAGGCAGCCAAATGCACCCCATGAGCCTCCCCAGTGACATGTTCAGAGAGGAACTCTCTAGGAAAGGGCTGCAAGATCCACTACAGGTAAACAAAGCTAATTTGTTTTGCATGATTTACCTAGGCTCTGACTCAGAGTGGGTGATTGGCTTCACAACCCTGCCTCCAGGGCGGATTTCTGGCACTGCTTCTGGGAGCAGGACAAGGAACCCAGACTGGCTAATTTGTTTTTTTTCATGGGACGTGCCCTGGGGAAGGCATGGAAGCAAAAGACTCTAAAGCTGCAGTTTTTTACCGCAGGGGAGGATGACATTCATTTCTGGCTGAGCAGGCACTATGAATTGGTGGGGTCTGTTGAGGAGGAAAAAGATGGATTGGGAATCTGGGTAGGAGCTTGGATAGCAAGGTCCAGCTGAAATGTGCCCCAGATAAACCAGAAGCATTGCAGCATTTGCCAGCAGCCCTGCCTCGGACACCACAAGGGTCTGATTTACTATTGGGAGCAACCCAAGTTGTCACAGGTGCAGGGAGGAGGGCCACATGAGGAAAGATTATGAAGTGGAGATCTGTGCAATGTGCCAGGAGAAAGGACATAATACAGGAGCCTGTGGGAAGGCATGGAACTGCAACCTTTGTGGGGAGGAGGGACACTAGTTTTGAATGTCTCAGGGCAAAAGCCAATGAAGGCTTTCAAGAAGAGAAAGAGGATGATGTCCCCTCGATGCTTTCTGGCATTATATATCAGGGGGATACTGAAGAAGCTAGCTCTGGGAAAGCAGAGCAAGAGAGAAAGGAGAAGGAAGAAAGGGAAGAGGGCTTATCAGAGACAGAGACCCCCAAGCTATCTCTAGAAGTTGGGGAAACCATTAGGCAGCTAAAGAAGCTAGCTAAAAAAGCAGGCTTCCAGCCAAACCCAGTAGAGGAGCAAAGCGTAGAGGGCAGGGAGACAGAAGAAGGAGCAATGGAGGTGACTAAAGAGACCTCTGAGGCTGGGATCCAGCCCCAGGAGAGAGAGGTGCACATGGAAGAGGAAGGTGAAAACTCGAAGTCTCGACCCCCCCGAGTCCAAGAAGGAAATCTGAATATAAGCAACTGGGAAATAATCTACACTCAGAGGAAAGCACAAAGGAAAGCCAGACAGGGAAAAATCCATCACTTTCCTAAAAAAAAGCACATTAGGGCTTGGAAAAGCAGTCACCAAAGATATGAAAACAAAAGGTACAAGCTAGAGGCTCTGGTTGCAAAGAAGAAAGCGAAAGCAGAAAGCCTCCCCTTCCCTCCCCCTGAACAGCCAGCAAAATGAAGAGGCTCCACATCGTATCAGTTAATGTTAGAAGCCTTGTGGGGCAAAGGAAGTGGGGCCAGATCTGCCAGACCTTGGAACAAATAGAGGCAGGCATAATCTAGCTGCAGGAATGTGGCTTGCCTAGTCAAACAGCCAGCTCTTTTTTCTCCAAACATTGGCCGCATGGAGCAGCCATGTGGTCAAGGTTGGGTGACAATAGGACTACTGGTGTTGTAATCCTGCTGAAAAGAGACACTGTGCACCATCTGCAGCACAGAGAAATAGTTGCAGGCAGACTGCTGCAAGCCACCATAGAAGCAAATGGGATAACTTTCAAAGTGTCGTGTGTGTACATGCCAACCCACTCCAAGGCAAGGTGTGAGATTTTAGAAAACATGGCCAAAACAATACTGAGTAGCTGGCCAGTAATAATAGCAGGGGACTTCAACTGCATCACCAGTGAGAACGACAGAGTCAGAAGCACCCAGAAGTTAGGCATGGACAGATTCCTTAGGCAACTGAAACAACTGATCCAGGACCATAGCCTAATAGATGCTGGTAAAGAAGCCCAAAGGCCCCAGGGGGAACTTCATCCAGGTGGACCTCACAGGGAAAAACAAGACCCAGATAGAC
>NW_017729002.1:7725932-7738478 GCF_001723915.1 Gavialis gangeticus | reverse complement strand
AAGCCCAAGGCCCCAGGGGGAACTTCATCCAGGTGGACCTCACAGGGAAAAACAAGACCCAGATAGACTTTGTCTTCCTCCCCAAGGAGCAGAGGGCAAAGGAAGCCCACTCCACACCTGTCTGTTTCTTAGATCACTGCCTCCTCATGATCCAAGCTGAAATGGGAGGATAGGTGGAAAGGGGAAGAGGGGTGTGGAAGCTAAACACCAGTCTGTTGGAAGATGAGAAGACCCAGCACAGGTTCAGAGAGCAATATGCAGGCTGGAGGAGCCTAAAGGCTTTGTATCTGAACCAAACAGAGTGATGGGCCAGTGTCAAAGACAGGACCAAAGCCTTCTTCTAGTAGGCCAGCAAGTGTAGAGCTTTCTTCCACAGAAGGCAGCACAAGCGCCTGACCCATAAGTTGCAGGCCTTGCATAGGCAAGCAGCAGTGGTCTGGGATGTGAGGGAGGACATGCGAGAAGCAAAGGCCCAGACTGGTGCCTGGTACCAAGCAGAGGCCAGGAAAAAGATCTTCCAGGCCAGGGCCCAATGTGTGCAGGAGGGGGAGGAGTGGTCTGCTTACTTCACCAGGCTAAAGAAGAGCAAAGAGAAGCTCATGGCATGCCTGAGAGACAGAGCAGGAGCAGAGCACCAGTCAAAGGAGGGCATGCTAAACACAGCAGCCGCCTTCTACCAGGAGCTCTACACCAAATGACCAGAGGACCCAGAGGCCAGGCAGCAGTGCCTGCAGCAGCTCACTCGGGCCCTCTGAGAGGAGGAGCAGCAACAGCTAGAGCAAGAGTGGCCACTGGAGGAGGTCGAGAAGACCCTCCGGGGATTTAAGAACAGTAAGACTTCTGGGTCATATGGCCTGTCTAAGGAATTTTACGTGACCTTCTGGGACCTGGTGGGCCTTGACCTGCTGGAGCTCTTTTGGGAGCAACTGCAGGAGGGACACCTGGGGGCCGTGATGGACAGGGACCTTGTGACCCTCCTGTACCAAAAGGATCCAAGGGAGGATTTGAAGAACTGGAGGCTCATTACCCTCCTGACCTTCAACTATAATTTGCTGGCCAAGGTCTTGGCCAAGAGATTTAAATCTGTTCTAGGTGCCATCATCCACAAGGACCAGTTGTGTGTAGTACCAGGACAGCAGATCCATGGAGCCCTGCTGCAACTGAGAGACATGTTTCAGCTGGAATGAGACAGTAGACAGAAGACGGCAGTGCTGAACCTGGGCCTGGAAAGAGCCCATGACAGTTTCATACTGGTTCCTCTGAGACCCTGTAGAGGATGGGCATCCCTCTGACTTTCAGCAGCTGGATAAGGATGCTGTACATGGACATAAGCCATGAGGTGTTGATAAATGGTTTCCAGAGCGAGTGGGTCATGATAGAGTTGGGGGTCCATCAGGGCTGCCTACTCTTCCCGATCCTCTTCATCTGCACCATTGAACCCCTGGCTCAGTGCATCAGGCAGGACCCTGGGATCCATGGAGTCCAGATCCCCAGGGGAAGTAAGGAACAAGTCAAAGTCCTGGCCTACATGGGTGATTTGTGCAAGAATAAGTATGCAGTAGAAAGAGTCCTGTGGCACACATGGATTTATGAAGTGGCAGTAGAGGTCAAGCTCAACGTGAGAAAAAGCACCTGCCTAGCTGTAGATGAGCTCGGGGACCTGGAGTCCCTGGGAGTCTTGGCCCCCTGTGAGGGGTCAAGACCCTTGGGGCAGAATTTGATCCGGAGCTGAGTGGAAGGAGGACCTGGGAAAAGGAGGTCAAGGTGAAGCAGAGGTTGAGTATGTGGCATGGGCATCACCTTTATATGGGTGGGTGTGTGGCACTCATAAAGGTGGTGTTGCTACCAGTGCTTCTGTACACCACACTGGTCTTCCCTGCCACAAAGTGTATCACCCGCAGAATCCAGAGAGCCGTGAGCATCTTCTGGGGATCCCGAATGGAGAATGTGGCAAGGAAGACCCTGTACAAAAAGAAATGGGCTGGGGGCAGGGGGATGCCAGACATCCACCTGTTCCTGCGGGTACGGTACACAAGTCAGATTTGCAAGCTGGCGACTGGGCCAGGTACCAAAACAGCTTGTCTAGTAAAGTTTTTTGCAAGTTACCATCTGAGATGGTGGGGGCTGTACACACCAACCAATGGGAGACCAGGGACCATGGAGCAGCTCTGGTTCTACAGGATCCTGAACGAGTTCTGGGGTGAGCATGGGTTACAGAAGGAAAGCCCGGCGACTGTCCAACCACAAAAAGATACAGAGGGCAGTCAGAGACTGGTTAGCAACTGTGGAGATGCTCCCCGATAAGGACTGCCAAGCCATCTTGAACCGGATCTTCCACAAGGACCTCCGCAAGGACCACAGGGACTTGAGTTGGTTGATAGCACACCAAGTATTCCCAGTGAGGGCATGGAGGTACAGGGAGGGACAAGGGATTCAACCCAATTGCCCCAGGGAAACTTGACAAGAAGAAGCAGAGACCATTGACCACCTTCTATGGCACTGCCCATATGCCAAGGGTGTGTGGGAAAAGGTAAGCTGGCTCCTTGAAAGAGTGACAGGAGTCAAGCTGATGACAAGGGAGGCAATGTACGGACACCTGACTGAGGAGCAGGGGTCCCAAACAACGCATTTTGACCAGTTTCTGTCCTGTGCCAGAAGTGCCCTGTGGCAATACCGGAACCTCTTGTTATACAGGCACACCGAGCTCAAGGAAACAGACTGTGTTAAAATCTTTCTGAGCAAACTTCAGTCCTGCCACCAGAAAACAGTGAGTGAGGATGGAGAAGATGTAGCCAACTTCATCTGGAAAAGCAGCATCTGGCACAGGTTGTTCAAAGACCTCCTGGGAGGGGAAGTAGATGGAGAGAACAAGGAGGAGAGAGATGCAACTGGATCTGGAGACAGTGAGAAAGACTACAAAGGATCATCAGTAGTAGAAGTGACAGCGACATCAACAGCAACAAGGACAGTGAATGAACTGCAAATGTAAACCCCAAGTTGGGGTTTGGACCAAAGGACTGTGATTTAGGTAGGTGAGGGTGCAGGGTGGGTGTGCAGAGGCACAGGGGAGTGGGTGCGCTTATTGTAAGGGAAGCATGGGTATCTTGATGAGGCTTTAGGATGTGTGAGGGAGAGCTTATGATAGAGGATGTGTGTGTGTGTGTGTGTGTGTGTATAAAAATATATTTTAATTAAAAAAAAAGGTAGATTCCTATTGAAGGGTCAGATTAAGTGTAGTCCTACGATTTCCTGGCAGGGGAAATACCATGATCACCAGGGTGGCTTGCTAGTCGCATGAGGGAAGACCGCTCTGCTGGGATGGAATAGTACCTGCATAGGTAATGCATAGTTAACCTTGGCTTTATGCCCTCTTTATGGTTAAGGGCAAGCAAAACTTGGGGGCATCCAAACACCAAACCTCCAGGCTTGGGCCTGCAAGTAGGATGCCCGCCAAAGGTTTTGGAAATATCTGAAGCCCCACATCGGGTAGAAGATGTTTGCTGGTAGTAGGGCCACTTATGGTTCTGGACTAACTCTTGGATTTGGAATTTGTTTTGGCTAATTTGGCTTGGAAGATGGAAAAAAAAAAAGATTAATATAAGCTTGGCCTTTTGTGGGCTAAGATCAAGTGTAGTCACTGCAGTGGTCTGGTACCTGCACCAAAAATGGATTTTAATAGCATTGGGTAGTAGGGGGTGCACCCCTGTCCAAATGAACTGCGGACAGGACACTCTGTGAGAGTCTTGTAATTAGTTTCCCACTGGTCAGCTTCCAGTGGGAGGATCTTGGATACACACCTACTTTATGGGAATGGGGGACTCTTCCCAAGCTTGCTCCTGTGGTTGTTAGTTGAGGGCAAGCAAGACTTGGAAGCATCTGAACCCCAAGCCTCTGAGTTCGCACTTGCGTGTAGGATGCCTGCTAATGGATTTGGAAGTATCTGAAGCCCCAGGTTGAAAAGTCTGGGGTAGAGGATATTTGCTGCTTGCAGCACTACATATGGTGTTTGAACACTTGAATTTTGCTCAGTCAAAAGGATTTGGAACTGATTTGGCTAATCTGACCTGGAACATGAAACATTTTCCAAAATAAAAAAAAAAAGTTTTCTATCAGCATGTCAAATGTAGACTTTTTGGCACCAAAGGGAGGGTGTCAGGGCCGGTTCTGGCCCTTCCAGTGCTAGCCTGGTATTGCACTACCTCCAGGCTTGGTGCCGGTTCCCTGTGGAGGGAACATTGACCTGTATTTTTTTAAGGACCAAAATAAAAAAAAAGGCTCCCATCAGTATGTTTCTTCAATATGGGCCATGTGTCTTATAGACATGCTCAGTATTGGCCACACTTAACCAATTTCATAGTTGGTTTCCATTACTGAGCACATGCTGCAGCAGTTTAATGCTAAACAATGAATTTAGTGAGGTCTCCTTGTATGCAAATGAGGAGCTTTTTCCTCCATGCTGATTGGGTGAAAAACCTGAAAAAATCTTGTCTTATATTGAGTAACTATGGTAAGCCTAACTTCATAAGGCTCAGAAATTCAGTTTAGCTGTTTATCTGAAAAATCCCATTTGGTCCAGAAAGTGGTTCTGTGTGAAAAATATAAATATAGCATACATTGCAATGCAGATGCATTTATTTTGTTTTTGGTATCTTTGAATGAAAAGATGTCCTAGATTTCCTACAAGGGCAGGAAATGTTGTATAATGTGAGTCAAGGGGCACATCTACATGAGATGCTTAATGTCCATTGGACTAATTCTACTGCACATTAGCGTGGCTGGCAAAAACTGTGCTAATTCACTAATACGCAGTAGATTTAGTCCAATGCACATTGTCAAAGAAAAAAAGTTTGTCATGCACGTCAGGTAAAATATTTGCTATATGGTTCATCAAGCTTTGTTCTTTATTTATTGTTAATTTTTCTCATGATAAAAGAAGCCACCCAGATGGAAGGAACGTATTTTGGTCTTTGTAATCCTCTCTTGAAAAGTTTCAGAATGTGGTTTCTGAGCCTGGCAAAAATTTAAAAACTACAGAATTGCTTTATTTATTTATTTATTTATTTAAATTAGTTTTTTCTCTAAATGTAGAGGTTTGCGTGTTGGGTTGAGTTTTAGGAAGATATATAAGCCTTGCTATGTCCAGCTTGGTTCATGTCTCTTTAACTGGATTTAAAAAAAGAAAACAAAAGAAACCCCTTAAAGGCAGTAGTTATATAAACAGAATTCATCTCAAATTGCCTGAGGACTAGTTCACTGCCTCAGCTCCAACCCACCCTGTATCTGTCGGGACTCTCACTGGGGCTGAGTATATGTGAAAGCACTGTAAGTTTCTTCTGAATGACAAGGAATTATGTAAGTGTTACCTCATCATTATTACTCGAATAATTCAAACCATGCACTGCACAGCATGTGCAGACAACTTAAAACATTTTAGAAGTGCACATATTAATGAGGAACAAGTGTCGGGGAGGGAAATGCACTAGAACACAGATACTTCACAGGGTTAGGTACGTTACCCCTTGCAAGGATGAAGGTTTATGAAATATCTGGGGAGCCACAGCAAAAGAGTTGTATAGGGCCACAAAGGTGCTCCAGTTGTTTGGTGCATATTTTATTTTAAAGGGTGCCTCTACTTCTGTAATCAGCTGCATTGGCCTGCATTTGTCATCCTGCTGCTAACTGAAGGTACATAAAAGTGTTACATTAAATCATCCAAGATGATCTTACAGTGATCTAAACACCCAGGTATGTAAGTGTTTGCAGGGCTTAGGTTTCTCTAAAAATACCACATCCGATCCAAAGTTAGTTCTTGTCAGACTAGAACTAACTTTAGATTGGCATGGTGCTAACCTGACCTAAACTGGGTTAAGCCAAACTTAACAAACACTTGCATGTTCCCAGCAGAGCCATAGGGCTGGGAAAGCTGAATGCTCCACAGGCTCGGGGCTATGCTGTTTTCACCTTCTGTCCCCATACCCTGACTGAGCTATTTTCACCACTCTATCCCAATTAACCCCCTTCTCACACCAGACCTCTCTCTCTGGATTTTCCAACCTAACTCAACTTGTAGTCCTGCCAACCCCCACAGATCTGCTAGCATTTCCCCCACCATCTCCTCTCTAGCTTACTTGCCTTTTGCTGCTCACATTTACTTTCAGCAAGCAGTGAACACTGGCACCCAGCGATCCCAGCTCAGGTTTAGCTGGCTTGAACTAAGCCACTTAAACCTGAGTCATGTCCCATAAACACTTGTTTGCACCTTAAATATATTGCAAACCACATGCATGTGGATGGACCAGGTTCGACTGCACACAGGAATCATCTGATCCCTGCTCAGAAGTTATTCTAACACTTATTTTATATGGGCCATAAAGTCATTGATCCCTTAAAACATTCCAAGTGAAACCAAACTAAAAGTGATGCCTCAAAATGTGCCTGGTCCCACCCTCACTGATGTTATGGCATAACTGCTCATATAAGCACTAAGCCACCCTACAGTAAATACTAAGCAAGAGAAATTAACTCTCTTTCATATTGTATAACAAAAATTGTGGTAAGGTTGATTACAGTAAGTTTTCCAAAGTGGCAGCATTGGGTTCCTCCCTATTTTTTTTCACTGGTAAGCCATTACATACAGATATAAAAAGAAATAGCATTTCAGTAAAGAGCGTGGTGTTCAGGAGCTGAATAGAATGTACATTAATTTTTCACGGATAGAAAGCTTACCAGTTGGTTCCCTAGGGGCTAGCCTGCGAAGCTGTCTCTCACAGAGTGTTATGCCATGTGACTATAAATGGAAAGACTTATTTTTTTCAGAAATCTTATATTGTTGTCAGAGTGGCTGGGTTCAAGTGGAACTATCTAATCTCAGTAGGCAGCAACTTCATTAATGTTGTATTGGCTCAATAAAAGATCTATAGCATATTACAGGGTTTTTTCCCCCCATCATGCCTGATTTAAAACTAGAACGATGAAAAACCTTTCATAACAAAATTCCAGACTTGTTTGTTGAGGTTCTCAAATCTCTCAGACATCCTAGACCCTCTTGTCAGGTCTGGATCTATGTTTGACTAAACCTGACAAATGTGTTTGCAATATGGGCAGCTGTGAATGTGCGTGCTCATTGGGTTTTCATGGATTCAGCTTCAGGTAAACCTGTATTATAACTTCAGCTTGACACACCTGGAATGCCAGGACATTTTGGATAAAAAATTATTTTGACAGAAAAGTCCTGACCAGTTCAACTAAAAATGATTGGGACATTGTAATACCCCCACACAAAGAAAGACTGGTGTAATTGGGACTTTTTACTTTGGAAAGGATGGATCATGATAGAAAAGTAGGTCCATAATTTTTGTTCTCCTTTGTCTGATAACACAAGGAACCATTTAATGCAACTAAAAGATGGCAAATTCAAAAGTGATAAAAGGAAATAATTTGTTAAATAATTCCTAGCCTGTAAATTAATCACCAGAGCATGTTACAGTGAGCAAGCATTTAGCAAGATTTAAGGAAGGATTGGATATTTGTATTAGAAAGTGTAATTGCTAAAAAAGAATGTGAGACTTTTATCAGAGACTGATTATTCCACATTTGCCTGTAGTAGTATTCTTGCAGGTTTTTCTGGTTTGCACTTGGGAGTAACAGGATTCTCAGCTAGATAAACCACGTGTCTTATTTAGTATGCACGGGTCTTATCTAGTATGGCAAGTCTCATGTTCTACCCCCCACTTCAGCTTTGATGATGAAAAGAGCTGCTCGCAGGGCGCATCTGCGTGTTGCCCTATGGCGATGTTGTTAATGCGCTGTGTTTAATACTTCCTTTTGGAAGTACTAAAGCAGAGCGCAGTAACTGTCCGTACTGCGCCATAAGAGCGGCACACAGGTATTTTTAGCAGCTACTCTGCTACTACGGCGAAGTAGCTGCTGGTCACGTGTAGACACCCAGGGACGCTATGTCACTGTAGCGTCAGGTGTAGACGCACCCACCACCAATTATTTCAAAGGATTATTTGAGTTTGTCTCTCTCATCACATGTCTCTACAGTGCTTTGCACAAGATGTTAATCTAAGGCAATAGTAAATTCAGCCTGTGTCCTGGGAGCAAGACCCCGTCCCCCTCCTGAGGGCTGTTTAATCAGATGCCATCAGCACAAGCAGCTTGTGAGGCCAGAAGCATGAAGGTCAAACTTAGTCAGGGGTTTGGGGAACGGAGCAGGCTGCAGGGAGCTGGCACAGCAGGTGAAGGAGCTGTACCAGAGGGAGTGGTTTCTTTAGCAGAAAATGCTCCAGGTTGTCATTTGCCTTTACAGTCTCAGCTGCGCAAGAACACCTGGTCCAGACAGGAGAGCAAGAGAACATGAGGCTCCACCTTCAGAGGGGTAGGGGTCGCTCTGCCCTTCTCAGTGCCGAGACCTCCCTTGTTCTGAAAGGTAAAGAACAACCATGGTTTAAGCCACTGTAGACCTGTTCTGCTCAACAAGAGATTTCCTTTGGGTGAGGAGTGGGGACATTTCCCTTGGGTGAGTACTGGGGACATTTCCTTTGGCAATGTGGGAAGAAGCTGGGGGTGGGGACAGGAATCCTTGGTAAGTGGGTATCCAGTGAGGTGCAGACACCCCTGGAATTGCACGCTGATGTTAGAGATTAGTGATGGACAGGCCTGGAGCATTTGCTTGGTTATTTTGTTGGGCAGATGCACCTGCACTCTTGTACCTCCAGCAAGAAGCGATGGCCTGGGGCCTAGGTGCAAAATCAGGGGTTGCACTCACTTCCTGCTCTATTCTGCATCAAGGCTTTATTGCATTTTGGCATCTGAGAGCTGCTTTTATCTGTGGGTGCTGATGTGGGTACAATATGTTCATGCATTTTGTTCCTTTCCTTTTTCTCTTTTTTTCCTATACTCTGCTATTTGTTCGTTTCTTCATTTTAAACTTGGTTGATCGTTGATTGCTTTTAACTTGTTATGGCATTAAAGCTCTGCAGAGGCAAGTTTAATCTATTCATCCACTGAGATGAAGGAACCAAGCCTCTGGGAGCCTAGTCTAGCTCCAGTGGCCAGCAGGTTAAGGGCTAGAGCCTGCTGTCAGCTCAAGGAGTACAAAGGACTTAAGGTTATTTGTTCTAATGCATGATTTGGAGACATGGGTGAGAAGGGCTACTGTTCAGTCAGCGTCTCATGTAGACACATGTAGACATACGTCTACACACATGTAGACACACTTGACACAGCGTCTTTTGTAGACACACCCACTAAGTGCTCACAGGGTGCATCTACATGTGCAATTAGCATAGAGCATTAAACTCCAGCACAATTTGAACCAGAGTTTATTGCTCCCAGGTACAGCATTTACAAGTGCACCCAGGATTGCAGCATGTTGAACCAAGGCAGAGTAGCCCCAGCTGGCAAGGGGTGTGTGGTGTGGGGCTGGGGGGTAGGGGCGGGATGGTCAGCCCACTAGCTCGGAGCTGCTCCACTCTGGCTCAACATGTTGTAGAAGGTTTGGCTGGGGCACGACGATGTTCCAGTGTGAAGCTAGCTGGCAGGCAGCCCCCATACCCCATCCAGCACCCTCATGACCCATCCAGCCTCAGTCATTGTTTACATATGCATTTCAGTGCACTTAATAACTCCGTTGGAGGATAGTACTTGCCCTGGACAGCACTATCCTATAGTGGAGTTAATTAATTTACTGTGCCCTAATAGGGGCACATACGTAGACGGTGATGCTTTACTACCAAGCTAATTCATCAACTCCACAGTAAAGCACACGTGCAGATACAACCAGAGTGTCTCATGCTTTGGCTTTAAATACAATATGTGTGTTTAGAAAGACCTCTGATGATCCGTCTTGAAATTCCCTGCGTAATAAAGTACCAAATACCTGATGTGCATTTTAATTTCTAGTGCCATAAGCATCAGGCTGCAGCATTATGTAAGAGAGAGGGTGAATCTTTACTTGGGCTCACAGAAGTGCTGAGACACTAGGCTTGGGTGAAAATTGAACATAACTCCAAGACCAAGTTGCTTAACAGGGTATGATGTAACTTTTCATTACATCTTCCCAGCTCACTGCCACAGGCTTCTGAGCTCAACACAGGGATTTAAGTAATTCAATAAAGCACATCCAATTTCATAAAGAATGGAAAATTTAGCCCTAAACTTCCCACAGTAGGTTATCATCTTTGTCACTCGAGGGCTTCAGGTAGGCAGACGCACTCATTTTTGTGACCTGGACTATGCCTGCTGTTACATTTGAAAGGTGTCTTCCAAAGGGGTTTAGCTTGTAAAGCTTTTATTTTGTTAAGCATAAACCAGAACAAGATTGTAGTGCCAGCTGGAAGAAGTGGACTGACACCTAAAATACCCCTTGGGCCTGCTCTTGGCCCTATGTAACATAAGTATACTTATGAACTTATTTTCTATTTTTAGTTCTTATTTATATTCCATCAACCAGAATTTCTGTGCCACAGTGATTCTTTTCATGTTGGACCTATGGCCTGATCCTTAGCCCAATGAAGTCAGGCTAAAGACTATTCATAGTTTCAAAGGAGTTTGAATGAAATCCTCTCCGTACTCATTCTGCTCTTACTAGTGTCTCTTCCTACCTGGGGGAAATATGAAATGTGGGGTGGGAACATATGTAGTTGGAACTGCTGAGGGTGAAATCCTAACCATGTTTTAAGCAGGTTAGCCACTTAAGCCCATGCCTGTGACTTGAATCTGAACAATTTAGCTATAGTAATAAACTCAAAGTACTGGCCAATGGGCAGCAGTTTAGGCAGTATTATTTAAGCTCAGACAGGTTTTCTTTAAAGAAGGAAACAAAATGAAAGTGTGGTTGGTTGCAATGTGTTTTAATACAAACACTATAAAGGGCTTTTCTTGCTGAAATGAATTATAAAGAGCTCGTAAATTGACCTTATTGCTCCTATATGTTATTTTCTTATTAAATCATATATCATCCCCTTATCCTTAAATTTCTCTGCATTTGAGCAGAGCTGGAGATTTATACATGGGCTTGAATGTTTTTAAATATATGCAACTTCCCCATATTCCTAGAGCAGAGATCTGTCTGTGCTGTTAGCAAAAGGTTATATTTTTTATTTCCTTAATAAACACTAATTCCCTGCTTCAGTGGTGGCTGAAAAATGATCTGCAATGGAAGATTTTATCACCTATTGTACTGCAGTGGAATCCAGATTGCATGCTTGCCAGGTGACTGCCAAGGTATCTATCTGTTTCCTGAGGGAAGACTGGCCAGAATTCCTTCCTGACCTTCCAGCTGAGCAGATAACATCTGTAATTCCCTTTCAGTTCAATACAGTATATTAGCACCATATTTTCTGAAGGTGTTGCTTCCTGGTGCAAATAGCAAAAGGTTCTCTATGGAGGTAATGTGTGCATGATGCAGGCTCCCTGCTGAGCTTCCAAGGTTCCCTCTCCCCATCCCTCACCCAGCCTTCTCTCTCCCCAAAAAATGAATTTGGTTTCAAATATTTAAAACCCATAGCATGGAAAAGTGTGTAAGGGTGTAGGCCATTTTTATCAATAGGGGTTTTGACATGAGGTGGGAATTGGAGCAGACACTAGTGGGCCCGTGGAAAGACATTTGGTCACCACACATAGCATACCTCAAGCATTTGTCCCTTGCTTACGCAGACTGTACACTGGATCTCTGTCCTGCCTTCTGGATCAGTGGACCTTTGAGCAAGGTCCTCTGAGCTCTTATTGCAGTGAGCAGAGGCTGAAGGGTCTTGACACTTTTCAGATTAGGACTTTTCAAGTACTTTATCCACAACCTTTCTTGAGTCTGCTTCTTTTAAGATCTTGCTAGTATTTATTCTGGGTTTTTAAAACAGTATTTATCAATCAGTCCATGAATCTCTGTTAACAAATTAATCAATCTAGTTTTCCAATGCGATACCTAAAATCCCTATGGGGGAGAAATTGCTTGGCTGTCCCTGTGCAGCTCAGAAGATACACTCCTCATTCAGTTGCACTGTGGCTTCTGTCAGGTCCAGGTTGTATATTATAGAATCAAGGAAAATTGGGGCTGGGAGGGACCTCAGGAGGTCATCTAGTCCAACCCCCTGCTCAAAGTAGGATCATCCCCAACTATACCTTCCCAATCAAGGCTTTGTCTATCCAGGTCTTAAAAGCTTTCAAGGATGAAGATTCCACAACCTCTCTGGGTAACCTGTTCCAGTGTTTTCATAGATTTCATAGACATTAGGGCTGGAAGGGAGCTCGGAAGATCCTCAAGTCCAGCCCCCTGTCCAAAGGGCAGGAAATCAGCTGGGGTCATAGGATCCCAGCAAGATAAGTGTCCCATTTGCTCTTGCTCTTGAAGGTGTTCAATGTAGGTGCTTGAACCACCTCCGATGCCAGACTGTCATGGAGTGGGCCCTAGGAGCAGCTGTGATCCCGCTAGCACCCCCTGCCGTGCCAAATTAGGAGAACCAGCACCCTCTGATTCTCGCCCGCCACGTCTTTGATGATATATAATTTAATATGGGAGGCTGCCTTTGATCTCCTAGCCCTGGG
>NW_017729002.1:7724606-7725763 GCF_001723915.1 Gavialis gangeticus | reverse complement strand
TATCCCTCGCCCCTCTCTGGGGCCTACTCATGTGTTCGCCCTTCTTCAGGCTCTAGATTGCACGCTCCGGCCTGGCCTTGGGCCCCCACCCGTGCGCTCGCCCTACTCCGGGCTTTTAATTGTGCTCCTCGCGCCCTCGCTGGGGCCTATGTCCGCGCTCCTCGCGCCCTCGCCCTTCTCTGGGGCTCGTCCCGCGCTCCTCGCGCCGGGGCTCAGGTGGTCCGTAGCCGTGCCTGGCCCCTTGACCCTTCGAGGTCTTTCGCCCGACTCAGGCTACTTCTCACCTGCACTCGGGCCTATCTCGCGCTCTTTGCCCTCACTGGGGCCTATACACGCGCTTTCCGCGCTCAGGGCTCACCGCAATGCTCCCGCCCCCTCCGGGGCTCACCGCAATGCTCTTGACCCCTCTGGGGCTCTGCCCCGCGCTATCGCCCTCTCTGGGCTCTGTCCCACGCTAAACCGCGCTTGGGGCTCAGGTGGCACACAGCCGTGCCTGGCCCCCTGACCCTTCTCGGGGTCTTTCGCCCGACTCGGCAGAATACCGCCCTCGGGCTAGGGTCTCAACCCCACACACCGCACCACACCGGTGCCAAACAGCCGTGCCTCCCAGGCACTGCTCTGTGCCCCAAACAGGGCACCCAGGAACCCCCAGACTACTGGGGAGCTCCCGTGAGGCCTCCTCGCACCCCTACAGCCTCACCTGGTCCTCCAGTGGTATAACAGCAAAATCAAAGCCTCCCCCTCCAGGGCTACAATAACTTTTCAAAACAACAACAACACGCAAAGCCTCTCGGCCGTAACACAAACCTCCAGCCAACCCGGCTGTAACCCAAAATGAGCCTACCGGCTATAAAACTCCACGCCACCCTGGCTTTCCTTCAGGCCTCCCTGTCAGAGGCCTCTCCTTCCCAGGCCATTCTGCAGGCACTCACGCAGTCATGCAATGCTCAGCTCTATAGCAGAGCTGTTGCTTCTCAGGCTGCTAGATGGTAACTGCCCTGCTCTGTCCCTGTGCAGAGCTCCTGCTTCTCAGACTGCAAGATGGTAACTGCCAGCTAGGCTCCGGCTTGGGTTGTTTATAAAGGCCCGGCCCTGCCCCTTGGCCCCTGACCCAACCTGCTGCCTAAGCAACTGCCAGCTGTGTTGCCCTATTGATT
>NW_017729002.1:7724332-7724595 GCF_001723915.1 Gavialis gangeticus | reverse complement strand
CATCCTCCATCCTTTGTAGGCTTTTCTTTTTAGCCTCAGTAGGTCTGCTAGATCCCCGGAGAGCCAGGGGGGCTGCTGTGTTCTCTTGCGGCCTTTCCTTCGAGATGGAATCGAATTAGCTTGTGCATTGAGGATCACTCCCTTGAGAAGCAACCACTCTTCCTGAACTCCACTCTCCCTGGGGTCATGGTTCCTTAGGGCCTCACTGACAAGCCTCCTGAGCTTGTCAAAGTCAGCTTTCCTGAAGTCAAGGACTTCCGTGT
>NW_017729002.1:7711119-7724020 GCF_001723915.1 Gavialis gangeticus | reverse complement strand
TCATCCCCAGTAGCCAGTACCGGGTTGAGCAGCGCTTTATCTCTCGTTAGCCCATAGACTTCTTGAGTCAGGTAGTAGTCATCCATGGATGAGAAGAAGCTTTGCGACCACTCGGATTTTGCTGAGTGATCCTCCCACAAGCTGTCCGGATAATTGAAGCCACCCATGACAACCATGGTCCTGGAGGATGCTGCCTCAGCCAGTTCCAGGGTGAACTCCTGGTCAAGCTCTTGACTTGGGATGGGAGGTCTGTAGTAGACTCCCACCATTGTGTCCCCTGTGCCGTGTTCCCCATGGATTTTAATCCAGAGGGTCTCTAGTCTTCCACCCTGGTCGGCAACATCAGCTTGCAGGGACGCGTAACTTTCCTTAACATAGAGAGCTACACCCCCGCCACTTTTATCTACTTGATCTCTCCTGTACAAGGTATAGCCATCTATACCCAGGGTCCAGTCATGGGTGGAGTCCCACCAGGTCTCCATTATCCCTATGACATCATAATTATTTGTATTAAGCAGGAAGATGAGCTCCTCCTGCTTATTCCCCAAGCTCCTGGCATTTGTGTACAGGCAGGCAAGTGTCCCCTTGGGGGCTCTTGCCTTGCCCACAGATGGTATCAGGGCTGGGGCAGGGGTGGGTTTCCTTAAGTGCCTTGGCCTGCTGGCTTTGCTCAGTGGGCCAGCAGTGGCAGTAGTCCCCCCATCCCCCAGTGGGCTTAGATTAAAGCCTGGTGGAGCAGGTCAGCCAGTCTGGCTGAGAAGAGCCTCCTCCCCAGGGGAGAGAGGTGGAGGCCATCTCTTCCCAGCAGCTCACTGCCTCTCTCACCAAAGAGCAGGCTGTGGTCATGAAAGCCAAAGCCCTCCCGATGACACCAGTGCCGCAGTCTTTGGTTGACTATGTGGATCCTCCTCATCCCATACCCTGAGACTGGGAGGACTGACAAGAACACCACCTGTGCCCCCAGACCTTTTAGCCCCACTCCCAAATCCCTGTAGCGCCTCATGACCCGGCTTGGAGCGCTCCAAGCCGTGTCATTGGTGCCCACATGAATAAGGAACATGGGATAGTAGTCTGCGAGTTAGGGAGGAGCTTAAGGATCCTCTCCACAATGTCCCGGATGCAGGCCCCCGGGAAGCAGCAGACTTTTACTACCCTCTTAGTGAAATAATTTTTCCTAATATCTAACTTAAACTTCCCTTGCTGCAACTTGAGATCATTGCTTCTTGTTCTGTTGTCTGCCACCACTAAGAACAGTTTAGCTCCATACTCTTTGAAACCACACTTCAGGTAGTTGAAGGCTACTATTAAATCCCCCTTAGCCTTCTTTTCTCCAGACTAAATAAGCCCAGTTCCCCCTAACCATTTTTGTTGCCCTCTGCTAGATTATCTCCAATTCATCTGCATCCTTTCTGTAGTGGGGAGCGCAAAACTGGACACAGTAATCCAGATGTTGCCTCATGAGTGCTGAATAGAGGGGAAGAATCACTTCCCACAATCTACTAGCAACATTGCTGCTGATGCAGACTTGTTGTCAGGAAGACTAATGGCATACAAGGGCAGACACTGTTGGTTTACATTCATCTTATTGTCCACTGTAACCCCTAGCTCCTTTTCTGCAGAGCTGCTGCCCAGCCAGTCAGCCCCCAGCCCATACTGGTGCATGGGATCGTTCCGTCGTAAGTGCAGGACTTTAAGGCACTTGTCCTTGTTGAGCCCATGAGATTTCTTTTGGTCTAATCCTCCAATTTGTCTAGGTTACTCGGGATCCTAGCTCTACACTCCAGCTTATCTACTACTCCCTCCAGCTTGATGTCATCTGCAGACTTGCTGACAGTGCACTCCATCCCATCTTCCAGATTATTGAAGAAGATACTGAACAAAACTGGCCTCAGGATCAACCCCTGAGGCACTCCATTTGAGATAGGTGCCAAGTAGACATTGAGTCATTGTCTACCTTTTGAGCCCGATGATCCAGTCAGTTTCCTATCCACCTTACTGTCCATTCATCCAACCTGTCATCATATCTGTCCCCATGGACTTATACATATCCAGTTTTTCTAAATAGTACATAACTTGTTCTTCCACCATTCATCCCCAAACTGTGCTGCCAGATGTAGTACTCTGGAAGCTGACCGTGCCTGTGAAGACCAAGGTAAAAAAAAATGCATTGAGTTACTTCAGCTTCTTCCTCATTATCTGTCACTTGGTTGCTTCCCCCATTCAGTAAGGGACCAACACTTTCCCTGATCTTCCTTTCATTCCTGACATACTTGCAGAAACCCTTCTTGTTACCCTTCACATCTCTCGCTAGCTGCAACTACAACTGCACTTTGGCTTTCCTGCATGCCTGAGCAATCCATTTATACTCCTCCCTTGTTATTTGTCCAAGTTTCCAATTCTTGTAAGCTTCCTTTTTATGTTTTAGCTCAGTGATGAGTTTCCTGCTAAGCCAAGCTAGTCTTCTGTCTTCTGGGCAGGCCCTATGAAGAGAGACTACAGGACCTGAACCTGTTCAGCCTCCACAAGAGAAGGCTGAGGGGGATCTTGTGGCCTGTTACAAACTGGTCAGGGGGGATCAGAAGGCATTGGGGGAGTCACTGTTCCCCTGAGCACAGCCAGGAGTGACCAGGAACAACAGTCACAAGCTAGCAGAGGGTAGGTTTAGGTTAGACATCAGAAGGTGCTATTTCACGGTCAGGGCGGCTAGGGTCTGGAACCAACTTCCAAGGGAGGTGGTGCAGGCTCCTACCCTGGGGTTTTTTAAGAAAAGGTTAGATGAACACCTTGCTGGGGTCTTTTAACCCCAGTACTCTTTCCTGCCATGACAGGGGGTCAGACTAGATGATCTTCTCAGGTCTCTTCCAACCCTAGAAACTATGAAACTATACTTGCTAGTGTTCCTGCACATCGGGATGGATTTTTCCTGCACCCTCAGTGAGGTTTTTTTAAAATACAGTCAGCTCTCCTGGACTGCCTTCCCCCTCAGACTGGCTTTCCAGGAGATCCTGCCCATCAGTTTCCCAAGTGAGCCACAGCCAGCTTTTCTGAAATCCAGGGTCCTTAGTCTGTTGCTCTGCTTCCTTCCTCCCCTTAGGATCCTGAACTCAATCATCTTGTGGTTGCTGCTGCCCAAGTTACCATCCACTTCTACATTCACTGCCAATTCTTCCGCATTTGTGAGCAGCAGGTCAAGAAGAGCATGGCCCCTAGTTGGCCTCCCCAACACTTGCACCAGCAAGTTGTCCACAACACTCTCCAAGAACTTTCTGGCTTGCCTGTGGACTGCTATATTGCTCTCCCAGAAGATGCCAGGGTGACTGAAGTCCCACATGAGAACCAGGCCCTGTGATCCACCATCTGTCTGAAGAAAATGTCATCTACCATATCCTCCTGGTCTGGCAGTCTATAGTAGTTGTTTTCAACCTGCGGGTCCACAGACTATGTCTAAGGGTTCCACAAAAGATGACTATGATCAAAAGTATATAAATGTACACATTTAAAATTCAAAGGCATCCACATCTCCATTCAAAATTTTTTAGGGGTCCACAAATGAAAATATATTGAAAACCACTGGTCTGTAGCATACACCCACCACAACATCACCCTTGTTGCTCTCCCCTTTGACCCTAACCCAGAGACTTTCAACAGGCCTATCTCCAGTTTCATACTGGAACTCTGAGCAATCACAGAGATCTTTTACATAAAGTGCAACTCCTCCTGTTTTCTCTAGCCTCTTCTTCCTGAAAAGTTTATACCCATCCATGACAGTACTCCAGTCATGCAAGCTGTTTCACCAAGTCTCTGTTAGTCCAATTACGTCGTAGATCTGTTACTGTGCAAAGACTTCCAATTCTTCTGTGCATTCATGTGCAGACACCCGAGGTAACTAGCCAATTAGCATGGGTAGCTGAGTGGGTGGAAGGCAGCCGGGAGCTGAAGCTGGAGCCCCACACACTGGGGCAGGCGCTACTCAATTGAAGCTTCCTTCCCACCTAGAGCAGTGCAGCAAGGGCAGGAATCATAGAATCATACAAAATTACGGTTGGAAGAGACCTCAGGAGGTCATCTAGTACAATCCCTTGCTTAAAGCAGAGCTATTCCCAACTATATCATTCCAGCCAGGGCTTTGCTGAGCCAGGACTTAAAAACCTGCAAAGATGGAAATTCCACCACCTCAGTAGGTAACCTGTTGCAGTGCTTAATCACCCTTCAAGTGAGAGCATTTCCCCTAATATCCAACCTAAACTTCTGTTGCTGCAACTTGAGCCCATTGCTCCTTGTTCTGTCATCTGCCACCACTGGGAAGGGTTTAGCTCCATTCTCTTTGGTACTTGAAGGCTGCTATCAAACCCATGATTCTTCTGTGGACTGAGGTGGGACTGACTGGTCTGTAGTTCCCTGGATCCTCCTTCTTCCCTTTCTTAAATACAGGTACGATATTTGCCCTTTTCAAATTGTCTGGGACCTCCCCTAATAGACATGAGTTTTCAAAGATAATGGCCAGTGGCCCTGCATCACATCAGCCAACTCGCTCAGCACCCTTGGATGCATTGCATTGGGCCCCATGGACTTGTATATATCCAGCTTTTCTAAATAGTCCCTAACTTGTTCTTTCACCACTGAGGGCTGCTTATCTGCTTCCCAAACTGTGGTGCTTTGTACAGTAGTAGGAGCTGACCTTGTCTGTGAAGACTGAGGTAAAAAAAAAAGAAAAAGCATTGAGTACTTCAGCCTTTTCCTCATTTATCACTAAATTGCCTCCCCCATTCAAGGGACCCACCTTTTCCCTGACCTTACTCTTGTTGCCAACATACTTGCAGAAACCCTTCATGTTACCCTTCATGTCTCTTGCTAGCTGAAACTCCAATCATACTTTGAGAAGAAAAGCAGGAGGAGCAACCACTGCTGGAACCGAGGGTAGCTGAGCTGCATTTGGGCAGCTGCAGCTGCACTGGGAGCAACCCCACCATAAGCTGTGTGCACTGGTGGGGACCAGTCTGGCAGGCACAACCATGGGCTGCTCCCAGCAGGAGTAGGCTGGGCTTAGCCCCAGCAGAGTGCTATGGGGGCAGCCACAGACTGCACCGCCCTGGTGAGATCTAATGCACACACCCCCTGCTCCCTCCTTCCTCCCCTCACCCCCAGCTGGCTTCTAGAACCTAGTTCCCATGCAGCCCCCCAACACACATGCCCTACCCCACACCCATGCATACATCCCCCCACACACAAACCCCCATACCCTGCCGCCACAGGGAAGGGGTGTGCAGGGAGTGGATCATGGCTTTTCTTCAGGCCCCAGCCCTGAGCTGTCACTACCCTGTGACCTGCCCTATGATCCTAACCTCACCTTCCCATCCCACTCCCAAACAGGGCTTTCCGCCTCCCCATGGCCCCATCCCACATAGGGAGTTTTGGCAAGTTGTTGAGGTGGGAGGAGATGGGGGTGCTGACCCAGCCTGAGACAACTCATCAAAACTCCTGTGTGGTCCCCAGGCCCAAATAATCACCTACCTCTGATTTAACTGTTGAGTGTTAGCTACTAAATATATGTAGGTTAGTACCCTTAATTAAAGAAAGAACTTATCTTAAAGCCTCTTCTTCCAAGAGGCAGGTGGTAAGCTCACTTGCAAACTGCTTGCAAATGGTTCTGCTTGTCCCTTTTCTCTTGCTCCCTGGGGCTGGGGGTCATGGTGGGGTGTTGTGTCTCCTTTTATACCCTCCTCAGCCTGGACTGGCTCCACCTCCTTATTAGGGATTTTGTCCAACACAGGCAGCAATCATGCAACAATCACCCAGCTAGCAGTTCTCACAGCTGCTCAGAGCACACATGCAAACACATGATCCACCAAACAACCACTCAGCAAGCCAAACACAGGCAGCCCTGGCTCACTTCCTTTCCCAGAGCAGGATATGGTATCTGACTCCTCTTCCTCTTCTTCTTCTTTTTTCCAGCAAATTTCTTGGGAATTGCCCTGTTTGCCATTCCTGTTTGCTGTCTTGAAAGACCTGTGCCTCTGTCCAAGAAAGTGACTTCTCTGTGTGCTTTTAGCTCTGTTTTCTTCACAGTCTCACTCTGCTCCTGTTCCCTTTTGTCTGTTTCCCTTTTTGGCTCTTCTGATTCTTGATGGATACAGAGGCCTCTTTGCTAAAGATATAAAGTGGAACTTTTATGGTAAGGATGGTACTTGGATTGTAATTGGATCCTGTTCCTGAGCAACTGTCTTGGCCTTCTTTCTCCCCTTCCTCTGCACTGCCTGCTCACAAAGATGACATCCAGAAATTCCTCCTGAAGTTTCTGGAAATGATGCAGAGTGGAATTGCAGAATTGTGCTTATAATATTTCTGGGGATGAGTAAGAGAAATAAACTACTGCAGTTCTGCCCAGCATTGTGCAACATGTGGTGAACCTTCCAAAATTATGTGAATAGAAGCTTTTTGGTTCTGCTTTGCAAATGTGTCTTTTTCAAATCTGTACTTGCCATTAGTCTTTTGAGAGTCAGTAGTGCTCATGCTACCTTGGAGACCTGCAAGAAATTGAGGTTCCTACACCAGAATTTTGTCTTTTACTTGCATATGTGTATATTTTAGAAACAGATATGAAAACAGGGTATAAAAAAGTGGGCCCTGTAGCCAAGATTTCCAAAATATGACTAGAGACTTCAGACACCACAAAAGGACCTATTTTTTCAAGGATGGAAACCTAAAGTTTTATGAAAATCAATCTCCTCTCTGCAAATCCACTCACCTCTGATGGCTGCAACCTTTATGTTGTCTTTGTTTTTGGGTGATAAGTGTTAGCGTGTCCGTTTATGGTACTGTGGGCTCCCCTGGTTCTCGCCTGCCATGACTTTTATCTTGTTAAGAAAATGGGGAGGAAAGTGATGATATGATAATCAGTACCCGCGGAAGGACCATGCTTGGTCTATTTTATAATCTTACTGCTTTTTATTTTCTCTCATTTTACAGGAAACCAGTTGGGAGGCAGCAGCTTATCAGGATTGTCCCTGGAGTCATCCTCATACTCTGCTGATGACCTTTGACCCCTCAACAGGGACGGTAAGTGTTACAGTGTGCTTCACCCGTTCGAGGTAGTGTTGAATGTTCAGTGTCTGCAGGGTCCCTTCCACATCCTCTACCCTGCAAAAGAGGATCTCCGGGCTTCTCAGTCTTGCCTGAGTCGTAGCTCACTCATCATAATCAAAGTAAGTAACAGAAAGGAAAAAGAAAAGTTTTCTTTTGTTCTGCTCCCGCTGGGAGCTTCCTGCCACTAATTGTCTTATCTGCGGCTTGTTACAGACACCGCCTGTGTTTTTATCCTACAGAGCCGGTGTGCAGGCTCCCCGGCTCTCCCACAGGTTGGGACTTGCCTTCTCGGCCCTCGGCGTCCCTCTCCCTTCAGGATCTTGAAGTCACCCGGACTCTTCAGGGGTCTAGGCAGGGGTCTTCCCTCCCACTCCCCCTCGGCTCTACGTAGCCTCCCAGCTCTTTGATGCCGGCCGTGGCTCCTGCCCGCGGCACGGCTCCACTTCTCCCTGCACTCACTGCCATTCCCATGGACTCAAGGTAAGTCAAAGCGAGGGTCTATGTTCTGAGATCCCTCTGCGCTCCCACTCATCCTGCTTCGAGGTCCCTCTTCTCAGATCCTTCTCTCTGGAGGGTCTCTCTCGCAACTCCTCTCTCTCTCTCTCTCCATGATGCCTGAAGGCAATCAGTCTGTGCCTCAATGCTCTTTTTATGTTGGTTTTGGCGGGCTAATCACCTAAGCTTGCCTTAGGTGTGTAATTTCCCCTACCTGGCAGGGTTTGTCATCGGGTCAATCTAGCCCCGACTTGCCTAAGTAACAGGGCTCCTGCCAGAGTCCCTGTTACAATAAGTATATGTAGGACCTTGATGAATATGCTGTCTATTGGAAAGTAAATCTTGGCCTAGACCTGAGCTTTCACCTGTAGCAATTATTTTTTGAAGTTCAGAAAATTGGATTAACTATTTTTTTTCAACTTACCCTTTAATTAAGATGTCCTCAGGTTCTAGAGGAGACTAGATGTCAGACTCAAATACCATCAAAGAAGTTGTTGTTGTAATATTTCTGGTCTAACCAATATATTTGACAACTCACAAGAACTGTTCTTTGAATATTTTCTGTCCAAATTTGCAAGTCTAGTAGATTCAAAACAGATTTAGATATTTATCTGGTTTTCTTTCCTCTCCCATCACAAACTGCTTTTGACAGCATCTCCTACTACCCAAATCACTCCATGAATCAGCATTTACTTTCTCTTCTAGTTTTCAATGAAATTTATTTTCTTTAGTGAGCAAGGTAGCTGTAGCAGTGATGGTTATGATGGATGAAGGCATAAATATGACAGTCCATACGTGCTGACACTTATTCAATGACAGACTAGTCAAGCAAAACCACCAAATGGATGGTAGTTTGCTTCAGTACAATCCAATCATACTGTCAAATATGTTGTCCTCTAGATCTCCCATATAGCTGTCATTCCAAAAGTTCAGTTTACTGGTAGACCAAATTGCTTACTCTCACTCTTTCAGAACTTGGCTTGATTCATTTTTATCATACTTTCCTGTGATTCATGTTCTTAAATATGCCTTGTAGATCCTTTTATTTCTCACCTGTAGTGAGTCATGTTGCCATCTTCTACTTGATGAAATTTTGCAAATGAATAGCTATTATAGTGAACTGCAGATCTCTGAATGTGTAGCTTCCAAATTTGAATGTATATTAATGAGCATTTAAGTGCAATAAGATTTGTCCATTGAAATGTAGATAGAAGGAAATTTGGAAAATATAAATCAAGGCTTCCATCTGTCTTGAGAGATCCTATGGGATAGTGGATAAGGAATTGAATTAGCCCCTGGCTTATACTGATAGAGCTGCCTTTGTTTATGGCTGTGAATCCCCAAGCCATTTGGCAGTTGCCATAATAATCACCTGCCTGCTGTGTTGATAGAGTCTAGAGGCTTCATGGTTTTAGGCACTGTATGCAGGCATTAAGACTAGAGACATTTCCTGTTCTAAAGAGCTTTCAGTGGGACTGCTATTGTGCCTTTTATAATCTTCCCATAAGCATTCAATGAAGACCAAGGATGGGAGGAAAACAAAGGCACAGAGATATGTGACTTGCCAGGGCAGTTAGCATAGTTTCATAGTTGGTAGGGTTGGAAGGGACCTGAGCAGATCATCAAGTCTGACCCCCTGCCATGGCAGGAAAAAGTACTGGGGTCAAATGACCCTGGCCAGGTGTTCATCCAGCCTCCTTTTAAAGACCCCCAGGGTAGGAGCCAGCACCACTTCTCTTGGAAGTTGGTTCCAGATTTTAGCTGCCCTGACAGTGAAGTAGCGCCTCCTGATGTCTAGCCTGAATCTACCCTCTGCCAGCTAGTAACTGTTATTTCTAGTCACTCCTGGCAGTGCTCGGGGGAACAGGGACTCTCCCAATGCCTGCTGGTTCCCCCTGACTAGTTTGTAAATGGTCACTAGATCCCCCCTCAGCCTTCTCTTGTGGAGGCTGAACAGGTTCAGGTCCCTTAGCCTCTCCTCGTAGGTCCTGCCCTGCTGCCTCCTGATCATGTGGGTGGCCCTCCTCTGGACCCTCTCCATGTTGTCCACATCCCTTCTGAATCGCGGCGCCCAGAACTGGACGCAGTACTCCAACTGCAGCCTGACCAGTGTCGCATAGAGGGGAAGGATCACCTCCTTGGACCTGCTTGAGATGCATCTGTGGATGCATGACAAGGTATACTTGGCTTTCCTGACCATGTCCCCACACTGTCGGCCCATGTTCGTATTGGCCTCAATAATGACTCCGAGATCCTTCTCTGCCTCTGCACTAATGAGAAGGGAGTTCTCCAGCCTGTAGGTATGGTGCTGGTTCTTCCTCCCCAGGTGCAGTACCCTGCACTTGTCAGTGTTGAAACCCATCCTGTTCTCATCCACCCACCCCTGTAGCCTGTCCAGATCCAATTGAAGCCTATTCCTTCCTTCTAGTGTGCCCACTTCTCCCTACATCTTAGTGTCATCTGCAAATTTGAACAGGGTGCTTTTTCTCCCTTTGTCCAAGTTGCCGATGAAGATGTTGAACAGTTCAGGTTTGAGGGCCAAGCCCTGGGGAATCCCACTGCCCACATCCCTCCAGGTCAAATAAGACCTGTCCACCACCATTCTCTGGGTGTGGCCCTCCAGCCAGTTAGTGACCCATCTGACTGTGTAGGCATCGACACCACAGTCTCCTAGCTTTTTAATGAGAATGGGGTGAGAGACTGTCAAAGGCCTTCCTAAAGTCCAGAAAGACTATATCCACTGCGACACCTGCATCCACGGATTTGGTGACCTTGTCATAGAAGGCCACCAGGTTGGTCTGACAGGACCTGCCTCTAATGAACCCATGTTTGTTGCAGGTAGAGCAATAACTGAATCTAGGTCTTGTAAAGTTTTGCACTGTCTGTTGGTCAGGAAAATCGTAAAGAGGTGGAGATTTTTCAAAAGCACCTCTGTGGCTAAGGGGAATACTGAGAGTCAGGATACTTGCACTTGCACTCCTAACATGTGGAGTGCTCCAAATTTTATCCAAGCCCAATTTGCATAAAATGAACTGTTACAGCCAGAAAAACTTACACCACCTTCCAGCTCTCCTGTGCAATATGAATTTTCATTACTACTTGGCAGAAATTTTACAATCTTTGCATTCTCTTTTGCCTGAGGAAGGGTGCATGAGCCTGAAAGCTTGCAAATGAAGACATTTTTTTTTACAACTGTCTAGTTTATCTAATAAAAGATATTGCTTCTACCACACTGACTGACCAGCACAGCTACACTGTTTATCTCTGTAACATGTGCAGGTACTTTTGAAAATACCACCTTATCTTTTAAATAGCTGTAATCTCCAGATTGACCTGGAAATGTTTACTAATGTGAGGAGTTTGATCAGAACTCAGTAGGACTACTCACTAGCACCGATTAGAAAACAGTTTTCCCATCTAGTGAAATTTTGAGACTGAAAAAACATATTTCTGATTTGCATCAGAATGAAATCAAAACCTTTTGGAAGGTTTAAAAAAAAAGCAAGAGAGAGAGACCTATTCCAGTATAAGCAAATGCATTGTGGCCAGGAAGTTTCAATATGGGAAACCCTGGGCATGTCTATACATTCATTAATGTGCCTTAGATGCTATGCATTTAGTTTAGTACTTCCTTAATAAAGTACTGACTAAGTGTGCAGTACCTAAAGTTACTACGCAGTGCAGTACCACTGGAGCATGGTTATTTAGGGATACTTACTTCACATTAGCCTAATAACATTGTGCAGTAGGCTATTGGCATGGTTTTTGCCGTGATACACTACTGCACAGTGTTATTAGGCCAATGTGCAGTAAGCATCTTGTGTAGATGCGCCCCCTAACTCAACTCCTACTTTCTGCTCTGCATGGTTCAAGCTAGGAACTTGAATGTGGGTCTCATATGCCAGGCTACTGGCTCTCATATACAAGGCTATTGGCTATTGGTTGGTCTCTTTTTCATCTCTGGTTTTGACTTCTAACCTGCTCCCCTCATGACATTTTTATCATAGCTGCTATATTCCCATGAATTCTGAGGAACTGGTGTAGTCTTGGGGAAGACCCTTTTTTATTTTTTGCAAAATTCCCAACTGTCTCTTCTATTCACATGTGATGTTCATCATATCAGGGACCCTAGCAGTTAGCTTAATCTGGGATAATTACCTAGGCATCCACATCTGCCTTGCATCTATGGCTGGCAAGCTCTGCCCCAGCTAATTAGACAACTGATTGCCTGATTGGCTTCTGGGAGCTCATTCTCTCCATGTGTCCCCTCTGTGGCAGCAGCCTCCAGGCCAGCAAGCAGTTCTGAACCTGGTTGCCTTTGGGGAGTCTCCTTGTCTCTGTGCCCTCTGGCTTTTCTGGTGCAGACCCTCATTTCAGCTGTTCCTGGACTGCAGCTTTGGATTTCCCCATGGATCTGTTTCCTGACCCTGCTTGGCTCTGTTCTCAGACTTTGACCTGTGGATTATCCTTTGGGCTTGGTAACTCAGCCTCTGATTTCCAGATCCTGACCCTGGACTGTATTGTGCACTGTGGCCTTGGCTTTCCCTCTGGATTTGGTAAATGGAGCTTCCAACTCCTGCTTCCCCTCAATTGCCTAACCATTAGGCAAGATCACCAACCCAGTTCCTTCTGCACAGGATCAGAGTCTCAAAAAGTTAAGAAAAATGGCCTTTTTTGTTTGTTTTTCTCTCCTTATTTTTAGTTTTTAGGACACTTGAATGAAAACAAGATATTTAATTAGCTTTATCGCATATTTGTCCTAACTTGAAGGATTTCTCCTCTTTGGGTAATTATTTAACTTACTTTTAAAATATATTAATTATATTAACTTTTAAAATTTATAAAATTTCATAACCTACAATGTAATAATGTTGTATTAGACCTTGTAGCAGTGCACTGGGTGTCCCTATTCCTTTAAGGAAGTTAGTAGCTTGTGAGGCTGCTTACAGGTGGGACAGGGAGATAATGAGGCACATGACTGGAAGAGGGCTCTGAACTGGTCGGGGTCCTCTGCCTGGCAGCTGCAGGGGAGGGAGCTCCTGTCCAGGAGAGCCACCCAGGGATGCTTGACTGCCTGCTTGGCTGCCTACAGGAATAGTGAGGCTTAGGAAGCTCACAAGGTACCTAGGCTAGGAGGCATGCTGTACTAGGGAGCAAAGGTTTGCCCTCTTAAAGGGGGAGAGGGCTGTTTCCATTGTTACTGTTATACTATAGCCTGGGGCATATGATTATGTTACTGTTTAGACCAGTGGTTTGGGTTGGGACTATAAGGGGAGGCCCCCTTAGCACCTGTGGGTCACACAATATCCTTGAGCCCTGCCAG
>NW_017729002.1:7687080-7706119 GCF_001723915.1 Gavialis gangeticus | reverse complement strand
TACTATAGCCCGGGGCATATGATTATGTTACTGTTTAGACCAGTGGTTTGGGTTGGGACTATAAGGGGAGGCCCCCTTAGCACCTGTGGGTCACACAATATCCTTGAGCCCTGCCAGGGGCAGGCTCAAGGCCTTAGCAGTTGTTAAGCCTGGAGAGGGCTGAGTGTGAGGCCACAGGGACCAGACAGGGGGACAGGAGGCCAGTGCCTGAAGAGGCCAAACATCAGACAGTAATACCTGTGAGGCTTGGGGTGTGGTATAGGGGTGGTTAAGGAGCCACACAAGAAGCCCTTAAGGAAATTAATGCCCAGCAGGGGCACAGGGCACAGGCTTAGAGGGCTTGCTGGTTTGGGATATAGGACTATTACAGAGGGGACTGCGGGGGTGGGGAGCGGGGAGCCCACTGGGGATCAATACAGGCTCAGGCTCATGTAGAAGTCACAGGCAGCCTTCCTTTTATAATCTTTATTAAGATCAAGGCATGGCAGATGAGATCCAAGGGAATGGCTGCAACCAAGCCTGAGCCAGGCAGGAGCCACACAGCCACCAGGGGGCATCACGGCCGCCTGTGTCCATGGACTTTCTACAGACATGTATTATTTTTTACCACAGGGGGACAAGACCCACAGCCAAATACAACAAAGCATATAGGTTAATTATCTCAAATCCTGAAGAGATCTTAAAAAAATCCAAAACCCCCAAAATATACCTTTTTATCAGTAGCTATTTAGTAAAATGATTACTTACGTAGCTAACAAAGTGGCAAAAACAATGGAAAATTAATTATTAATATGTTTTTACTTGTGTTATGGCAACTCTCAGCCTTCACCAGTTTTTGAATCTCATATTTGGACCCTAAGCCATATGGGGAAGGGAACTGAGTCTCTAGCACAAAGGAGTCCTCATCCATGACTGGAGCTCCAAGATGCTACTAAAATTATGTTACATACTGTATACACACATAGCATGAGACAGAAGCTTCCCCAGAAGTTTTCAGTTTGCATAGACACTGAGAAAATAGAATTAGAGAGAAGTTAAATGATCTTTCTGAGGTCAGGATACAGTTCAGTAGCAGAGTCTGGGTTTTCCAGCTCAAGCTGGGTCCACACTATGGGACCACACTTCCTTTATCTCCCTCACAGATATACTGCACTCCCTGCCCCTCTACCTGAAAAATCAAGAATTTAAGCACCTCCAGTTTTTGAATTCTCAGTTAAAAATGAAGCCAGACATAAATGGGTGTTCCTACATTGTCTTCAGTGGAGCTACATTCACTTTAATTTAGTCTGGAGCTGTCTTAGTATCACATCTGTGGTATAAAATCTTGGCATGAGTACCAGTTCTACTGCTTCCCTTTTAAAGATATTCTATTCTTCTCTTAATTTGCATTGCAAGACATACCTCACTTGCTTGAGGGTTAATGAGGAAACATGAATCCTATCTAGTAATCCCACTGTTCCCTTTAACAATTTTAAGGTATCAGATATTTGGCCCAAATTCCACATACATAAAAGTGTGTGAATAACTTCAGGCATACACTATGTAAGTATGACCTGGTCCAACTCCCACTGAATAAGCATTACTGTGCATTGATATGTAATGGTGTGACCTAGTGAAGATATTTTATATTGGTATATATGATTTAACTTATACTGGAATTAGTTAAATGTTTATTACTTGCAATGGCACATTATAGGCAATGGAAATTTGCTGAAAGGAAATACAATAGCAAAGGAAGGAGGGAAGGATTAACATACCTGTTACAAGAAGAATGGAGCCAGCTATTAGCTTAAACGATCCTTCAGTGCGAGATAAGCCATATTTTGCCACAACTGAGAGTTGGAGATCAAAAAAAGACTGAAAAATTAAAAGCTTGCTAGAGGAGAAATCACTGAACAGCACCCTGGGGAGAGAGGCTTCTCAGAAGGGTCTGAAAGAACAGGGCCTTCCAGATCCTGTAACTGTCAGTCTTAATAATGAAAAACTAGAGATGTATGCAGTACATTTTGTGGTCTTGAGAGATGTTTTCTTGGATGTGCTCCCCTGCACACCTTTCTTCTCCTTCTCTCCTCCCCCCTGCTTAGTAAATACTACTCGAAGGAAGCTACTTGGGTACTATTTCCTGCTTTCACTGTTTAATAGAGTGACCCTGAGCTCAGATCAGACTTTCAAAGATGAGATGATCAGAGTTGTGAACTAGGGATTGTTACACAGCACATGAACTGAGGGCAAGAGAAAGGTAAGTTTACATCATGAGGGCTGAGACCAATTGAGGACATCCTTGACAAGAACAGGAGATATGAGTTATAGTTAGTCCAGTACAACCACATTGTGATAGGGGTCACAAATCCTGTATTCTGCTTAGTGCAGTGCTTCTAAACCTTCATAGACTCAAGGCACCCCTCCTTAAACGTGGAGCACCCATGGGAAAATGTCAGCTCTTAGTTTTTGCTCATTTTTTATTAAAAAAATAAATAGAGCAATTCTTCTGTTGCAAAGAACTCAGACTGCAGCAGGTCAGCATGTTTTAATACTATGAATTCTAGTGTGAAATCATATGCACAGCTAAATGCTAATGTTGAGAATTAGAACTGAGAGATTGGGGAGACAGTGCTTGTTTGAAGGCTAGGATGGTTGGTTCTGGGAAGATCTTTAAGGTCTTCTTCTAGTATGGGTTGCAGTTGTTTGAGGATTTTCTGTATGGGTTTGAAGGAGGTTGTCATAACCAGTGGTGTGCAGTTCGTGGGGGAGTTTCTTCTGTACTGCGGCAACTTTTCATGTGGTATCTGGGTGGTTCTTTCAAACATCTCTCTCTGGAGGAGTATATGAAATGTAATCTCTCTCATCCAATGCACCAAATGCCCTGATGGAAAATACGCAGGAGAGACTAAACAACAACTGCACACCAGAATGAATGCACATTGGAAAGCTATTAAAGACAAGAATATCCAATTACCTGTGGGGGAAAATTTCTCAGAAGAAAACCACTCTCTCTCCAATCTCTCAGTTCTAATCTTCAAAGGGAACTTACAAAACACTTTTCACAGACTAGCCTATGAACTTCAGTTCATCAGCCTCCTGGATACAAAAAATAATGGACTAAATATAGACATTGGATTTATGATGCATTATAACCTGGCTGACATCTGAATCCCCAGGTACCTCTCCACTATTTACCTGCTACATTCATGCCCCTTCTCTGTCCCCCCTCCCCCAGCCTGTCTCTCACCCACTGACTCCTCAATTTACATCTTCACTGACTGCCTTTCTTACACACTGTCATGGCGCGGGGTCCTAGGAGTGGCCGTGATCTCTCCCATGCCCCCTACCATGCCAAGTTGGTGCTAAAGTACCCTCGTTCTCGCCCACCATGTCTTTGATGTTATCTATATTTTTAATGGAGGCTGCCTTTTGTCCCCTTGGACACGGTGCTCCTGCTTATCCTGGCCCCTGTTCTGTATGGATGGATTTGGTGCACCCCAGCCTTATGGGCTATGCGTGGCACCAACCTCCCCTCTACCACGCCCCAAGCCTCGCTGATGTACCGGATGTTGTCTGGTCAGTTTCCTTTCTGCACCCTCGCTGGTGCCCCCGGGCTTGTCATGCAACCGGTGCCCCTCACTGGCGCCCCCGGGCTTGTCACGCAACCAGCGCCCCTCACTGGTGGCCCTCTCGGGGCTTTTCTCTGTGCGCCCGCCTCTATAGGATCGCCCTCCCCTGGGGCTCGTCTCTATAGCTTCACCCTACCCTGGGCTTCTATTCATGTGTGCCCACCCTGGGGCATAACACAAGCACCCTCCAGGCTTCTTGCTGGTGCCCACACTGGTGCTCCTTGCAATTGGGGCTCAGGTGGCCTTAGCCATGCCTGGCCCCTAAATCCACTGTGCCCTTTTCACAGGGCTGGGGTCAGTGCCCCCTGAACATCGTGCCCTCACTGGGCTTCTTGCCTGTATGTCCCTCCCTGGGGTTCTGCCCCCACTAGGGTCTTTCTCTGCACTTGGGGCTCAGGTGGCTGTAGCCGTGCCAGGCCCCTAAATCCCCTGCTTGGGTCAACAATTCCTGTGGGGGGCTCAGGCAGCCTCATCCTTACCTGGCCCCTGTCCTCTGTGCCCTCTCTCAGGGCTGGGGTAGTTCACCCCTAAATGCGGTACCCTCACTGGCACCAGGGTCCCCACCACTGTGGAGTCCTGCTGAGGCCTCCTCCAACCCCTATTAGCCTCACCCAGTCCTCCGGTATAATATTAAAGCAAAACCCTAAGCCAATCAGCTGTAACACAAAAACCAAGCCTCCTGGCTGAAACACACACTCTAGCCCTCTGGCTAAACCTCACTCAAACCCCTCCCCGGGGTTTCTCCTCACCTGGGAGCTGTTTCAGGCCCTTGGGCTGCTCTGCTATTCCTACTCCCAGCAGAACTCTCTCTTCCTCAGCTACCAGAGGGAAACTGCCTCTTGGCCTCAGCCTAGGCTGTTTATATAGGCCAGGCCCTGCCCCCTTCCGGTCAGCTGACCAACTGTGGTTTCCCTGGCAACCGGCACCTGTATCTCTTCCTAGGAGCAGGGCACCAAAGTGCCCCTGCGACACACACATACCAGCCTCTGGCTTCTTTACTATTCATTCCATCCAGGAAGAACACACACCAACTGCAGATGCTTCCTCAGCATGATGAAGGGTTTTTAAACCTGAAAGCTTGCTAAGAAATTTTTTTCAAACTATTTAAGTTGGTCTAATAAAAGATATCAGATTCCCCAAAGAACCTTGTCTGCCAAGAAGGCATCTGTATATTTAAGATAATTTTAAAACACTGTTACAGCATGTACATCACAACAGTTTTAAATTGTAGACTGGAGTTTGCAGTTGTAGATCTGTATACTAGTACTAGCTTAAAACTTGAACTCCATGTCCTAACTGCTACTTCCATTATAAAAAAAAAATGGGGCTTCATCGCAGGCAGGTCTTGTCTAACCAACCTCATCTCCTTTTACGATCAGGTGACTTGCCACCTGGATAAGGGAGAAGTCATGGATATGGTATACCTTGACTTCCAAAAAGCCTTTGATGTGGTATCGCACAATGTTCTCATGAGAAAATTGGAAGATAGTGGATTAAACTGCAAGAAGGTTAGGTGGGGTAAGGCTCAGAGTCCTAATGAACAGATTTGTGTCGTCTTGGCGAGAAGTGGCAGCGGTATCCCACAGGGTCAGTGCTTGGTCCTGTACTTTTCAACATTTTCATCAGTGATTTGGATGAGGAGGTGAAGAGCTCGCTGGCCAAGTTCGCGGACGACACCAAGTTATGAGGAAGCGTGGCCATGCTTAAAGATAGGCTACAGATATAGGCAGATCTAGACAGGCTAGCAAGTTGGGTGAGTCATAACCAGATGAAGTTCAATGTCAAGAAATGTAAAGTGCTCTACCCAGGGACGAACAGTTCCCTACACACCTACAGGCTTGGCAATGCCAACCTGACCAGCACTATGAATGAAAGGGAGCTGGGGGTAATAACAGGCCACAGCATGAATATGAGCTGGCAATGTAACTCTGTTGCCAGCTGGGCAAATAATACATTGGCATGCATCAATCAATGCATCTCCAGCAAAACCAAGGAGGAGCTTCTTCCTCTCTACTCGGCACTGGTGAGACCCCAACTGGAGCACTGCATCCAGTTCTGGGTGCTGCACTTTAACAAGGACGTAGTACAACTTGATAGAGTCCAGCGAAGAGCCACCCATATGATTAGAGGCTTGCACAGCAAGCCATACAAGGAAAGGCTGAGGGACCTGGGACTCTTCAGCCTGAAAAAGAGAAGGCTGAGAGGGGACTCGGTAGCAGTTTACCACTATGTTAAGGGAGTACATCAAGGGCTCAGTGAACAACTGTTCACCAGGGCACCCTGGTGGATAACCAGAAGTCATGGCCACAAACTCCTGGAAGACAGTTTCAGGCTTATTACTAGGAAGAACTTCTTCACAGTTAGGGTGTCCAGACTGTGGAATAAGCTCCTTCCAGAGGTGGTGCAATTGTCTACCCTGGAAATCTTCAAGAGGAGACTGGATAGTCATCTTTCTGGGGTCACCTGACCCCACCTGTATTTCCTGCCTGGGACTAGCTTTCTGGGACTAAGGCTAGCATAACTAATAAGAACTTTAAATGGAGAGATGGACAGAAGTTTGCAAAATGTTTATATAATCTCCAGGCATGGGTTAAAGGGAAAGCAAAGAGAAACAGGTAAGTGAGCGTACAGACTGGATAAAGGAGTACTAGAGGATAAGGTGACAGGTAGCAAGAAGAACTGTATGCAGTACAACTAATGAATGACACGAATGCTCCTAATGTAGCTAAGGCAGGAGTTTTCAACCTTTTTAAAGGAGTGTACCCCTTCTTGGTGGGTACCCCTTCCAGATGGGGTGGGGGGGCTGCTGACGACCAGCTGACAAGTGTGTGGGGGGTGTGCTGATGGATGCAAAGCCAGCAGCACACAGCAGTGTGGGGAAGCAGTGTGCAGTGGCAGTGAAAAGTGATGAATGGTGGTGGCAGGGGGTGGGGAAGTGGCATGCGGTGGTGGCGTAGAGTGGTGAATGGTGGCGGCAGGGAGCTCACACATGGCAGTCACCATCGCCATTCACTACTCCGCGCCACCACTGTGCACCACTTCCCCATGCTGTACTCCCTGGGGTCATCCCAAGTACCCCTGGTTGACAACCCCTGAGCTAAGGAATTGGTCATGGTCAGTGAGGGATAACTGAAATGTTCATATACTAATACAAAGACCTTAAGCAACAAAACTGAAAAACTGAAAAACTTGAATGGCTGGTACAGGATTTAAAAACAGATATTTTAAGAATAAAAGAAACATGGTAGAAAAGCAATCATGACTGAAATACAGATACAAAGATAGACACTCAAGACAAGATAGAAATAAAGGTAAACATGAAAAGTTGGCATTGTACACCAATGAGGAGTTTACTTTTCTTTGCAAAGTCTAACTACAAAGCCTTTTCCAACCTAAGAAACAAAAAGACAATAAGGAATCAGACAAAAGTGCAGTGAGAAAGGGGCAGAGATTTGAGACAATCAGCTTTTACTAAGGATCATAATGACAAAAATGGTGAGAGAGAGAGAAAGAAGAGATAATGGGAATATAAATATGGAAATCACTGCATCCAAGGTGGAGGAAATCTCAAATCTCATTGTGCCTGAGTCCCATCCCAGCATTCTGAAAGAACTGACACATAATCACATGTCCAGTAGAAAGATTCTTTAATAAATCTAGTATGCAAGAAATTAAATTCTGAAAGAAAGGAAAAATGAAGTAAATGCAGTATAGTTTTACCAAAGGAAGATTATACCAGACTAACTTATACCTTTCCTTGTAAGAATTGTAAGGGAGGTTGGGAAAAAGTAGTGTGTGCTAAAGGATTTTCCTGATGGCAAGATATGGAATGTACTGAATAATTGAACTTTAAATGTTTCATTTGAAATATCTTGGGTTTAGACTTTCACTGACACCAAGGCAGGGTGCTGAAGAATCCCTGGGTGCTGCACGTAGTTGGCAGATAGTTGGCAGATTGCTCCAGGGCCAGATTTCATGCTTCTAAGATCCTGGACTGCCCTTGGGTCTAGGAACTACAGCTGTAAGGCAGACTTGGCAAAGAGACTGTCCCAAGGCTGGCAGCTCTGGATTCCAGGGCCTGCAGCTTAGGGGCAGTGAATGATTCAAGGACTTCCAGATTCTTTGCTGTGGAGCTGGATCTAACTAAACCCAGTTCTCAGCTGTGAAGGCAAAGGTTGTTTCCAAAGGTCATAGTCAATAATTCTTTGGATGCAAGAGAAAGAAAGAAATTGTTTTAAATTGTAAAAAAGTTGTTTTAAATGAATAACAGAACTGAGGTTTTGGCATCAAAGTAAGTTGTGGTATTGTACAGTAAACGTCATTGTACCAGGGGTTCTTCATTATCTGTATTCCATGAACCACTTTGCAACAGGCAATTGCTTTTGTGGACCTGATTCCAATTCTATCCCTCCATTGGTTGGTTCCCAAAGTATTTAGTTCTTCAGATTATAAAGGTGGGCTCAGGCAGACTCCTGTGAATCAGGAATTCACAAGCAGAGAACTTGGACTAGAGCTGTTTGATGTAGGTGAGAGGGTTACAAGAACTACTGTGACCATTTGTTGCATGTTTATTTTTTTAATCAAAATTGGATGGCATTTGATATTTTGAAAGCTTTTACCAACTCTGAAATGTTTAGAAAAATAGGATGGGTAATTTTTTGTTTAAAAGAAATACACATCTTTTGTTGAAAGTTTTTCCAGTTTTTGAATGTTGAAATTCCATCTATTAGAGTATATACAACTCTGTATTAAAAGTAGATTGCTGATTTGGCCATGTTTTATTTTGAAGATGCCAGTAATGAGAGCAGATAATTCATCCTTCCAAGTCTGTCAGGGCTTTCTCCTCATATGAGAGTGTGAAAATTGAGAGAGATTCGTATATTAATACTTGTAACCAGGTTTTCAATTAAATGCAAGCCAAGAAAGCCAATCTCAACATTCAGTGCAATCCAGCAATTAGCCTGTACACCTGTGGGTGGCATTATTGGTCTTCTTTTCCTATTTTCTGTGGATAGAAGAGAAGTAATTTTCTAACCATAGAAGCAAGTATCAGTACAAATGGAAGGAAATGTTGCATAGAATTTCACTTTTTAACAAATTTACTTTCTTCCCAACATGAGGATTTTTGTGGAGGACTAGATATGCCTAATCTCTATTCCAGCTTCTGACTGTGGTTCTTAAAAGATGTCTATTTACTGAGTTTTGTTTTTCCAGGAAGGCTAATTTTCAGTAGAGACAACATATATAGGGCTATTTAAAACCTAAATGTGTACTTAAAATTCTGGCCATCACTCATGCCATACAAACTATATACATGTAATGAGATATGTTTAGGCCACTCTTTTATTCTTCTTTGGCTTCCATGTCTTTTCTTGTGTATCTCGCTACCTATTTGGAGGATCCTGCTTATTTCCTTCCAGCTTTCTGCAAGGGGTTCTCAACACTGGGTCTTTGGTACCCTTTCCTTTTCCTTCTACACTTTCTCTCTAGAACATCTCATTTGCAAAAGCAAACTAAACTACCATCTCTATGCTGCTGACTCCTGGTTCTATTTCAAACAGACCTTCTTTCCAACAAACATTTAACCTCTTACTTCTCCTCATGAATGTCTGGCCATCTGCTTGTATTCAATATAGCTACAAGGAATTCTCCACCCCTCACCTGTTCCAGAACCTCTGCTCTATTTCCTTTCCATGGACAAACCCATCAATTCTATTGTTCAGATCTCAATTTTGGGCATCACTTTTGACCAAGACCATTCCCTAAGACTTCTGATCTGGACTATATCAACATTTAGCCTTTTCTATCCAATCTCACAGCCAAATCTCAAGTCTAGGCTCTAATTTTGTCACATCTCTGTTAGTGAAGCATCCCTCTCTATGGGTGTGTCTACAGGTGCATTAGATCTGGGAGCAGCTTATTCGTGAGTAAACTACTCACAAGTAAATGCTCCTGGGCATGTGTCTACACATGTACGGAAGTGGGAACAGATTGGCTGCTAGTGGCACCAAACTTTTCCCACTTTCTGGGGCCCTGTAATGGGCACCTGCCACCACCAGGGGGAGCTCTAGGGTCCCCCTAGGTGCTAGCCCAGGGGCTGACAGGGAGCAATGGGTTGGGCCATTGCTTTCTGCCCTTCAAGGCTGCGTGCTGCCCAGGCAAGGACCATGTCCCCCTGCCCCGGCAACAGGGAGCTCCCAGCCCCAGCTCCCTGATCAGGGCAGGGGACATGGGAAGAGCTGTAGGGGAGGGGTAAGTCTCAGCCCTCTGCCCCCATCTGCTGGAGGGGCAGCTAGCAGTGAGGATCCAACCCCCCCACTTCCTGATCATGATCTCAGAGCAGGGGGGCTTGCTGTTGGGACATGGGAACATAGTTCCTGCCCAGGCTTCAGTGGTGAAGCCCAACCGAGCAGCAAGCAGTTCCCAGAGGCAGGGAGCAATTTCCTGCCCCCTGGTGGTCGGCTGATGTGGAGCAAATTTGTTTCCTGTCAGGCATCTACACAAGCACTACTGAGCAGTAACTACTCATGAGTAAATTTGCTACTTGCATTTTCAGGTGGCAAATTTACTCATGATTAGTGGGGTTTATATGTAACATGGCAGGGGCCTTTATGGCTCAGTAAGCATGTGCATGTGTAGATACACATACTTACTGCGCAGTAAGTTATGCTTCTTTGCAGTAAAGCATCTAATGAAGATACACCCTCTGACCTCAACAATGCAATCTTTCCCTGCTCACATGTATGTGGAATGCTAGGAAAAGGCAATTTTCTTATCTTTTCACTTTGACTGTGTTATCTGTCCCTTTACATCTCTGCTGCTGACTTTCCCTGTCTGTTCCATCAAACAAGCTATTAGTTTTCATTTTCAAAGGCCTTCATTGGCTGTACCTGTGCTAAGGATCATTTCTCATTCACTGTTGAGAAACGGGCATTGGAATCCACATTGCTAGCTAGCCTCCACTCTTCATTTGTTTATTAGAAACCTGCTTTGGGTTTCTCCTGTGCTGCTTTTTGTGGTGGAGCTCACCACAAATAACTGCAAAGCTACTTCACCGTCTTTCTTCAGAAGCTTCCTCTGAAATCTGTTTTGCTGTGTTGTCAACCCCCCCCCCAGTATTCTGAGACCACTGTCTCTCATGCTGACCAACACTACCTCAGTGTGTTGGTACTTCCTGCCTATCTATATATTATGTTATCCATTGTCTTTTGTAATATACTTAAGTTGTGAGCTCTTTGGAGCAGGGACTTTTTGTTCTGTATTTATACAGCACCTTGTACAATAGGCATCTGATTCAAGACGAAGACCTTTTAGATTCTAAAGTAATACAAATAATTAACAGTAGCTATATAAGTTTAATGCCGTTTTATTACTACAGTTTTCATTTTACTGACTTACTACCTTTACATATAGCTAAGACAACATTTCATTCTTATCTGTAGAAGTGTGACCTGTAACAGGGTAGCTCTCAGAGCCAGGCACCAGGCTGGTCCAACTCCCTGTTTAGGCAGTCTGCCCACCTATACTCGTCTGCCATGCCTTGATGTAAACAATAAGTTGTTTAATTTTAAGCAGAAGGCTGCCCATTTTTTAAAGCCCAATGCCAAGGGCATTATCCACAGCTCTGTACCATCCCTGCACCATGGCCCATGCGTTGCATATGGCATTCGTAATTTTTAACTACTCCCTTGCCGCTTACTGGGCTGTTGTGGCCTCTGGCCTAAACTAGGTCTCAGGTACCTTGGACATGCCTGAGTCTTTCATTTATGCCTGTGCCTTTAACTAATGCCCCTCACTGGGGCTCCCTACTCTAATTGTACTGGTCAGCTTCTGTGCAGCCCTTCAGAGTGTCTTCAGGCCCTACTGTACACTGCTGCTGGGTGTGGCCAGCCTAGTTAGTATCTGGTGCAGCTCTTTAGACTGTCTTAGACCCTACTCTTTTTTTTTTTTTTGGCTCACAGCTGAGCTCCCTTCCCCAATCAGGCAGTCTCCTGGTGTCCATGTGACTCCTGATTGGGGAGTGCCACCATCTGCAGGCTGCCTCTAATGCCTGCTCAGGCCCTTTGGGTGGCAGGCACCACAGGTCCTGATACAAGCAGGCACCCAAAAGTGCCCTGCCACATGATCTATTTGACTGTTGTGCACTTTAATGCATGCACAGGGATGCTAGTGGATATGAGATTCTGCGCTGGTTGGACAGGTTGCATTTAAGAGTCACTCCCAAATATTGGCATTGCCAAGAAAAGTGTCAAAAAAACTAAATTATGTTTGATTGCTTTGTGCAAAAAGAATTGGGATTTTATCTCTCTGGCTTTTTTCCTGAAAAAAATTACATGCACAGAATGTACTATTTTATATGTAGTATTCTTTGCCTTCTGCCAACATGATGCTTTTTTCTTTTCATTCTGTATTTTCAGGAAATATTTAATGGAAGAAGCACAAACCATTTGATATGTTTTGCAATAGGAGATTACAGGTTTCCCTTTGATTATTACAAACACATAGTAATCTAAATGGAAATACCTCAGAGTACTAATGTTATGTTTTTCTCATGCATATAATTTTATTAAAATAAAGTGAAGTTTAGGTCTTATCCAAAATTCAAAGTGACAACTCAAGAGACTGATGCAAAAGGACTTCGTTGTAGCTACAAAGATTTTACCAAAAGCAAAAGATGATCTCTAAGTGCAGTGAAATTTTACTGGTTTGAAGATGCCATGATAGGTGGAACAGAGCAAGCTTCCCCACGTCCTCCTGTTAATGTATTTCAGGTTCCTCTCAGGGATCGTCAAAAGACAGAGTTTTGGGCTACTGTCTCCATGTCCACATTTTCATTTCCTGTCCTCTCTGAGAATATTGGCACAACTAGTTTAAAATGCTAACTTACCCCTTTAAAAGCAACATAAGTTTTGCAATAGTCCTTTCTGGGGAAACTGAATCAGGCCCTGGGTGCACTAGCCTGTCTTGAGCTTTTGGCAATTGACAGTATTTTGAGCTTGCTCAAGTAATCCTTATTCACTGGGCACATCTACATGTGCCCCCACAGTGCTTTTGCTACTGCAGTAACAGCCTGTACTGCAACGTGTGCACCGCAAAATTATTTTTAGTTGCTACTTCGCTGTAGCAACATGCTATAACGAGGGAGTGCATTGCTATGGCAATGTTGCTGCAGCATCATGGTTTGTGACCGCTGATGCTTCTTTGCCGTATAGCGTTGCTACAGTGATGTAGTGTCCCACATAGCCATGCCCATTATCATTCAATAGGTTAATTCTCTCATAACCACTTAACAGGGGTTCATGCCCCTCCATGCAGTATATGTGGCCACAAGAAATACGACATAAAATACCACAGACACTTTCCTGTCTTGAAGTTGCATCCTTTCCCAGGGTTAAGTAGGTCTGAAATTCATTCTCCTTTGGAGGTAAGGAGGAAAGTGGCAGAAACCTATAACTTCCATTACAGCTTTTCTGTGGCTGTTTTTACAAACTTTTACATTTTCTTTTTTCATTTTCAGGTTGAAAAAATTAGGTTTGAAATTATAAATCACAGATTTAAGCGCACAGCCTTAGGGGAAAACAAGATGTAATATACAAAGCTGTAAGAAATGAAGGATAGTAACAGGCTCAAAGGTCTGACTTAACAGCCAGTAAATCTTCTTTATTCTTCTGATTCTTACTTGGGTTTGTCTCCACTCCCTCACTTTCTCTTTGATCTAGTGCCTTATGCCTGACCTTGGTGTCTTCTGTCTTCCCAGTTTTGGGGCCGATTCACTATTGCTTTTTGTTGTTACTTTATGCTAGTGCAAAATGGATATGAAATGTTACCATTCTGACTTATTAGCACTTTACACACATTTTATACTGAATTAACTAAATGAAGGGCAATGGTAAACTGGATTCTTTTTCTCCTTAAGTGAGACCTCAGCTGCTGTAAAATGGCATAGTCCACAGAAGTTAATGTTGTTGTCTTCCATTTTGCAGTATTGGAAGGGTGTGTGTTGAGTAAGTCTTAGATAAATTTAAATCTAATGGGGAACATCTACACATGCAAGTGTTGCAGGGTGGGCTTTACTCTACAGTAATTTACTTTAGAGTAAACCCACCCTGGGCATGTATCTACATGCGAGAGGATTGGAGTGCAGATTTGCTGCTTCTGGCAGCAGTCTTCTCCCACCTGCTCTGGCTCTGCACCGGCCCGCTGCAGAAGTGGGTGCTAGCCCAGGGGCTGGCAGGGAGCATGTGGCCAGGAGACAAGTGTCTTATGGCATAGGCTGGGAGATTGCTCCCTGCCCCTGGGAGCTTCTCACTGCTGGGGCACTCTGGTGATGGAGCCTCAGTGGGGACAATGTCCCCCTAGCCTCAGAGGCAGGGGGCTTAGAAACAGCTGCAGGGGGGGGGCAGGTCACAGCCAGCTGTGCCAATCCACTTGTGGGGCAGCTAGTAGTGAGGCCCCAGCTGGGCGAGGGGGCTGGGACCTGTCCCTCCCCTGCAGCTCTTTCTAAGTCCCATGCTTGATTTGTCCAATTGGGGCATGGGGCTGGGAAAAATTTGCGGGGCTGGAACCTGCCCCTGACCAAGACAGTTCCCAGCTAGGCCCCCAGTCTGGAGCTGGGTGGGGACTGCATGAAATGGGATGGTCCCCAGACACCTCCAGGTGGCTTCTCTGTGCATCCTGGGACTGGCTGGGAATGGAACTGTTCTGGTCAGCTGGGACTGCATAGTGAGGGTCAGCATGTGTAGACAGTGACACTTACACTGTCCGTAATTAGCTCTACTGTGCAATAAAGCATCACATGTAGGTGTGCCCACTGAGAACACCTTTATGCTCTGAACATGATCAGATCTCTCATAGCCCCCGGCTGCTACAGCATTAAGGAATCCTCATATATTACTGAGGACAACTTAAAGTAATCTTTTTATTACAAAGGTGGTACAGACTGAACTTTGAGACCAAGCATCTCACCTACCATTGCTCTTAATATGAAACAGTGAAAATAGCAAAATACCAATATTACTTTATAAGTTAGATAAACCCTGAAGGCAAAAAACTGTATGGTCCCCACAGGCCTATGAATATATCAGCACCATTGGAATATATGCTAATATCTTGATATAGGCAGACAAGGTTCTTGGGTGAATCTGATATCTCTTATTAGACCAACTTATGTACATGCCTCAGCCCAGCCTCTGCCTTTTTTACTTTTCATTCCATCCAGGAAGAGCACACATCAACTGCTGAAACTTCCTTAGCCTGACAAAGGGTTTTTGAACCCGAAAGCTTGCTTAAAAATTGTTCTCCAACTACTTAAGTTGGTCTAATAAAAGATATCAGATTCACCCAAAGAACCTTGTCTGTCTATGTCCTTAGACCAACATGCCTACAACCTACACCCCTGTAATATCTTGATATGGAATTCGGTAAAGCTGGGACACCTATATCTTGTCTTATGTAAGGTATCTTCTATTACTTATGTTTTGATGGGGAAGATTTAATGGTTGAGTTCCTATGGTGTTAATGACTGCATCTTTTCTGCTCAAGCACTTTATTTTATGTTGTTTTATGACTTTCCAGTTGGATAGCTACAGTACAAGTGCAGTACAGTATATCATGCACATCAGGGCATCTCATACATTACAACTGCAGACCCAGTAAAACTGTACATCTTAATGTTTATTGAACCTTCTAGTTGAGAGCTCAGAGGTAAAAAGGTAAACACCATGGGATTTCAGCAAGGTGTAAGCAATTCACCATGTTGTGCAAAATGCAAACCTTAGATTGTTGATGGAAAAGGAAGAATCATTTTCTTTCCGTTCCTTTAATGCAGCTTAAAATGAAGACCATTAATGAAGTGCACCAAGCCTAATTTCTTTGCTAGATCAGGGCATGACTGCCAGCTATGGCACATGCACTGTGTATTCTAGAGAATCATGGTTTTTTAAAATGCAAATTTCCCATTGATCTCTTCTGTTTTTCTTGCTAAGGTGGTAAAGGTAATATTTATTGATCTTTCAGACACCTGCACTTGCGTCACTCCTACCACTCATTCCATAGAAACCAAGGTGACTAGTCATGGCGTAAAATACTAATAAAGGAGATGTAAGGGTGGCAAAATTAGGTATGTACTATAAGGTAATAAGATAATGAAAATCACAACTTTTATAAATAACTCATTTTCACAAACAGAGAACATTTGACACACAAACATACAAGTCAGATCTCTACTAGGTATCTTAAATATGTGTTCAGTTCATGGTATATCTGTTATTCCCCTTTGTCAATAAAAGCATACAGAATTTTATACCAGTGCACAAAACAACAAGCTCAAGAAATTGTTTATAGGATAGTGGAACTGATTTTATTCCAGTTGAATTTAGTGAGGGGTTTTGCCCTTGGCATCTTTGGAATGGGGTAACCACAGAGACACACAGTCTCATTGTTTGGTTGCTACAGAAAGGGCCTTGACATAGGTTAGCTGTGTCCTATTTATGATTCTGTCATTGAACTACAGTAGTCCATTCACCTCTGTTTCTTCTCTCATATTCAGTCTGTTAGACTTGTGTAAACTTTGAGCTCTTCACGACAAGGACTTTCTATTGCTGTCTGCCTGTACAGTGCCAAGCACAGTCAACTCTGCTTTCCTGTGAGGTTTTAAATGCTACATTTAAAACAAACAGTAAGAAAACTGGAAGATTTATATGCCATGCCATGACACAATCAAAGACAGCAAGAGAGAGAGAAAGAAAGAACACTAAATCTTGCTACCACTTTCAGAATGATCCATGAGGGTGAGATATGCTGTGCTGAGGGTTAGCTTAAGCTTTCGGCACTATTGATGCACTCGAAATAGGGTTTAACTTGGTTGCAAGTGGTACGTAGGTCTTGAACTGGCTTTTTGCACTGGGGTGCTTCTCAGTAAGAGTCCAGGTACTCAGATTTATTAGGTGAAGATGGATCTTTGTTCTCTAGATTATGACTTTGTGTTGGCTCATGTGCTTGGCAACCCTGCAGTGAGAAGTGCCTGGCTAAATCTCCTTCAAAGGATTCAGTTGATTCAGGTGAACTTGTACCGTAAAATGTTCAATATGGACAGAAGTAATTTATACACAGAGAAAAACAAAAAGCATATTTCACATGTAGACGATTAAAGTTTATTAGGAATGTGAATGCATTCACAGCCATGACTAAATCATTTAAATTAATTTCTGATGCAAATCTGCCTCCTTAATCTTCATTATAGGTATGCTCTAAAAGTATTTTGAAAGTTATTTAGCCTATAGTCTATAGTGTAAATTGACCCTAACTCCCCACTGAAATCAGTGAGATTCATTATGTGAGTAAGTGTTCACCCATATGTACAAGGGTTACACTGTCTAGGCCCAAGTCTTCATCTATCCATCCTATTTCAGCTTTTTTTTTTCCTTAAAAGCTATGTCTTCTAAATTTCTCTGGAGAAAGTTTGTTATGTCGTAGTTGCCATTGTCCTTTTTGATATAACATGATCTGCAGGAGACAAACAGTTGTCTGTGGGCGCAGACAGAAATGACATTTGTCAAGGGGTGATTGGCTCCTTGAAAGCAGTTTAAAGCTCTGCCCAAACAGAAGAGCATGGCTGCAGAGCCCCGGGGACTGGGTGGACTGGAGCCCCTCCCCTCAGGAGGGCTCCAGTCTACCCATTTCCCCCCCCCCATTCCAGTGGGGATGAGAACCCCAGAATGGCCTCTATCCCTTGCATTTTCCTCCCTCCTGTCCAGAAAAAGCAACAGAACTGCAAGAGTCAGGGTAGTCCTGAGGGAAGAGACATGGGGGAAGAGCCAGGGGAGATGCAGCCTATCACCCTGGATCAGCAGGAAATTGGAGCCGATCCTCCACCCTCCTGATCCAACAGCTAACGTCTGTTGGGTTGGAAGGACTGGTCTAATTCATGGCAATTTCTATGAATAGCCATGAGTTAGACCCTGGAGCTGCACTTCTGTACGTACCCTTTATGTCCCATGGGTGGAGCTTGGGGCATATATATGTGGGGTATATACAACTGAATACTCCTATTTAACATCATGGAGGCAGCATTTCTTATGCCCAGGTTCATCAGGCCTTTTTAGGACACAGCTGAATATCTGTTTGTTGCACTAGTGGCACGCCTGCTTTGAGGAAGTAAGGACCTACTGGAGAGAACAGAGATAAATGACTGGCCAGTGTACACAGACCTTTTTTCTTTTTTTAGTCTGTTACCCTTCTGTAAGCCCTGTGCGTATCTAGCATTTAGAAAGAGAAATCACTTGTTTGGATTATTAGACTGCTTCTCATAATTTGCAGACAAACCCCAATATCTGTGCATGTTTGATGCTTTGATTATTATAAGGTCTGGTCTAATGTCAACTGAAGTCAGAGGGAAGGTACCGATTGTCTTTAACTCTAGTCCAAAGCCCAAGGGGCCTAGATTTATACTGCAGCATTAGTTTGGGTGGCTTTGGTTGATTTTTAATATATAATAAGATCAGAAGCTGGGTAAATTATGTGTCTTTAATACAGGGTGGGCAATTATTTGGACTGGAGGGCCATTTAGGGAGTTTGGTGGGCTGGGTCAGCACACTCTGCCCCCCTTCCCCCACTCCACTGATCCAGGTCAGCACCTTCCCCCCACACCTCCAACAGCTCACCAAAACTCCCTAAGTGGCTCTTCCCTGGGCCCCAGCCCTGCATTAGCATTGCCAGGTGACCCAAGCCCAACCTCGGGGTCCCCATGGAGACCAGCTTGGGACTCCTGTATGCTCGGGCAGGCAGATGGGATGGGGCTGCAGGCAGGCAGGGAGTGGGATGGGTGGGCAGGATCGGGGCTGGGGTCAGGATCAAAGGGCAGTGACAGCAGAGGGTCAGGGCCTGGGGTAGAGCTGTGATCTGCTCCTGGCATGTCCCTGCTTGCAGAACCAGAACTTATTGTGGGCTTGTACAGGCAATGGATTGTGGCTTTGCCTTGGGCACCAGCCTCATGCTGTCACCATCCCATGACCCTGGCTCTGGCCCCAGCCCAGCCTCGGCCCTGGCTGCCCATCCTGTTCCCGGACTCTGCTCCCTGTTTGCCCACAGCCCTATCCCATCTGTCCTGCTGAGCACACCCTGTGTGTCCAGGTCCTGAGCCAATCTCTATGGAGAACCCACCCACCTACTCCATGTGGTGCCCCTGGCAGTGGGTGTGGGTAAACAGGCTAGGGTGTCTGGGCAGCAAGGCTGGGTCTGGCCATGGCAGCAACACTGGCAGTGGCAGCCAGAAGGAGCTGCTGCCACCAGGGCTGCTGGGAATTGGAGTCTGGCTACTGCACTGGCCCAGCCCTTCTGTATGCCCAGGGGAGGCAGGGCCGCCTGCATGCTCCATGCACCAGCCTGCCCTCTGTGCCCAGGCCAGGTGGGGCCAAGGGACCTGCCGCTAG
>NW_017729002.1:7676416-7682080 GCF_001723915.1 Gavialis gangeticus | reverse complement strand
TGGAGACCCCACCCACCTACTCCATGTGGTGCCCCTGGCAGTGGGTGTGGGTAAACAGGCTAGGGTGTCTGGGCAGCAAGGCTGGGTCTGGCCATGGCAGCAACACTGGCAGTGGCAGCCAGAAGGAGCTGCTGCCACCAGGGCTGCTGGGAATTGGAGTCTGGCTACTGCACTGGCCCAGCCCTTCTGTATGCCCAGGGGAGGCAGGGCCGCCTGCATGCTCCATGCACCAGCCTGCCCTCTGTGCCCAGGCCAGGTGGGGCCAAGGGACCTGCCGCTAGGCCAGATAAATCCCTTGGCAGAACAGATCTGGCCCTGAGACCTGATTTTGCTCATCCCTGATCTAATATGTATCTGTAGAACCTGCAGCAGAGTTGGGGGACAAATATATTTTGGCTGAAGGCACCTTGAAAAACAACTTTGTGTTTGTGTTACAACAGGCACGCTTAATATACTGCATGGATTAATCTTGTTTTTTGTCAACCAGCCATTAGGAATTTTTAGCAAACCAGTGACTGTAACTGACTGCTTTATGAGATCTATTGACATTAAAACACTTGTTGCTAAATGTGATCAGTTGAATAATACCTAACACAAACAGTTAATTTGGCTGTCTTACCAAAAAAAAAAACAAAAAAAAAAAACTAAATAAAAACATGGAGGAGAACAGGACATGTTGTAGAAACCCATTTAAAATATCATTATTATTTATTACAACACAGGACATGAGGGTGTCATGCGTCCCCACACTTTGCAGCTGCTTCCAGGGGTTGCCAGGGTTTTGCAGAACTACATAAATATGGGCTGGCTACCATGGTCCCATACCATCCTAGGCAGCCCACAAAGTGTCCGTCCATACGGGCTGGCGAGAATTCCCATGCATTCCAGGATGGCAACGTGAACACTCTGCAAAGGGCTACTTAGCCATTCAGATTTCTTGTGTGGGCCATGTCTAGGTGGTCAATACCAGGATGGGCCTTTTGCTGGCTTTTGTCTCCCAGGTGACTTTCATCCACTATGAATATTTTTAATCATATAGACATCTGAACTCTAATAAATTCAACTTGTAAGCAACCAACTGTCACAGGAAAAAAAATGTTACTTTAATTGAACAAAGAATAATTAATGTGGAGCAAAAAATCATTGGCTCCTCAGAGAATGGGTTCATTAAAGTCATTAGAAGCTCCTATCTCAGGGGGCAAAAATCTACACAATATTTTATTATTCCAAGGAGATCTGAGTCCAGTCTAACAACTTAATCAGGTTTTTTAACAGAAACCCTTACTCAAGTGAACTGTATTGTATCCCTAATTTAGAATGTTAGATCCTGGGATTGGGACCAAGTTTTACCCTATGGTGTTTGGTATTCAACACTGTAATAGTGTTTATTAGAAAATAATGGGTGCGTCTATACGTGCCAATTTAAGGTGCATGAGTCATTTTTAAGGCTTATTAAGTGCGTGGGTCTACATGTGCGTGCCCTTAATGTGCCTCAAAAATGGTGATTTTTAAGCTATTCATGCCTAAATTTGATACCTGCTTTTGCAAAAGCAGGTATCAAGTTTAGGTGTGAATAGCTAAAGCCCCTTAACACACTTGTAGATGCACCCAGTAAAAAAAAAAAGCAATCCATCAAGATAACTCTTGGGTCAATTGAAACATAGTTGTATTTGTGCTCTCCTTTAAAACTGGTGTCTTTGTTTCTGGTTGACTTTATTTCCTGTAAAATTTTGGCTGACCTCGTTGGGAATGTGGTGAAATCTTTTTGCTGTGTCCTCTCCCTACAATGTATGAGATCATCCAGTACCCATAAACTACATCTGTACTGGCCATCCTCTGAGAATTAACTGTTGCACAGTTTAAACTCTACATTATTCTAATAAATTAATGGACATCTAGGAATTTGTAATTGATAATGCCAGTTTTTTTTGTGCCATCAGATCACAAGTACTCAATATTTCTTGCAAAACACTGTGTTATTATTAAAACTTTAAATTTAAAAAGGGAGCCATAGTGTGTTCCACAGACCACTTACCATTGTCTTGTGGACCAGAATTTGGGCCCCACTGCTATTTATGGGCTGAGGTCTAGACTTTTAGGCTTGTGAATCCATAATTTAGGCAGCTGAATCCATATCTTAATAATTAGAAACAAGTAACATTTCCATTCAGATGGTGGAACATATAGGCTACATTAATGCAGATGATTAAATGCAGTCACTAGTGTTGGATAAGTCGAAAGGCAGGGGAGTTGATCGTTTGCCTAACAAACACAAAGGTCAGTGTATATAAAAATTGTATATGTTCTGGAGTGTCTTCCTTCCTGTCCCTCTGGCACTTACTTTTTTCTGATGATCCCTATGAGGCAAGGGGGGATGTGTCTTCCTGTATGTGAAAACAGTGGCTAGTCTATTATGAATTTGACTGGAATACAAATAAATTACAGCAATTGGACCAAAACGGACACAACTTTCAACTGCGTAGTTAACTCCCATGAAATATCATGTTAGCACATAGCTGCTGTGCCTGAAGACTGACAGAACTTCAACACTGTTCAACAGAGCTGTGATTTAAAAGAAACAAAAAATTAAGTCCTAATTATGGACAGCTGGTGGCTACTAGCAGCTTCACTTTGAGAAATGGCTTTCATGCAGGCTGCCTGCTAGCAAGGTCCATGGCATCCTTGCTCATCTTCGGAGAGTGGCAATACGGTGTAGCAATACATAGCTCATTTCTTGTAGCTATTCTGTGTTAGGCTTTTAACTTGCCATAGTTGGTTAATAAGAGGGTAAAGTGAGTTGTGCTGCTATTAAAGGTCTAACAATAGATTGGAGGACAGTTTAAATTGATTGAACGTGTCTTGGATGCTGGGAGCTTGGATTTCCTAATTTGTCAATCTTATGCAAAATGCATTAGCTGTACTAACATGGGAGTTTTGGGGGTATTATTTTGGCACAGAGGGGATATGAAATGTATTTACAACCATGATTTCTGCATTCTTCAATAATGTTTAAGCAGACAGTAACAAGGGTTAGTGTCTTACACCATCTACTTCCAAATGCCAAATCTGGCTTCTACACAGCAATATGTTTCAATTGTTTGCAATTGCATTCAATTACAGGTATCTAAAAGAGAAAGAATGGAGACTTATTTCAGCAAGATGGCTGAAAGGCAAGGAAACCACCCCAGAAAGATTAGTTTTCTAAATTGTTGATAATTTTCTACCAAGACACTGACTGAGTTATATGCTTACTTATCATAGCCCTCACTGAAGTTAGATATACGTAGATTAGAGGAGGTATGCTGATTTACACTGGCTAAGGATCTGATTCCTGATTGGGTCTGGATGACAACACACTGCAGTTTCTAATGAGATTTTTCTCATTACCTGACTGATCCCGAGACAGGCTACATGCTTTCCTGATGTCAGAAGAAGTTGAAGGCCCATGACACTTTCTAAACATTTTTAAGTAGTTAGGTGATCTGGTCACATGTCTGACTGTAAATTGTTTTCAGACACCATCTCAAAACCTCTTGTATTTACAACCTGACTCCTCCTTTATACTTTGGGGTCACTGACAGCTTTGTTTGAGTTGTTGTTCCTACCGGTTGTCTTTTGGATACCAGTGTGGTTGGAGAGTTTGTAGCAACTTCGTAGAAGTGTGCACCATAGCATATGTGTTTTGCTGAGACTTGGCAAAGTTGCAGAAAACAAGAAACCAACATGGATGTACGTTTGCACTGGTTTAATCACGATGCTCAAGTGAACAGACAAACAAACAAACACAAAGGCCACACACAATATAAACCTGATTCTTGATGGTTCACAGATTCTGTCAAGCAGTGTAACATGGTTGTAAACTTCTCTCCACAGAAAATATACCATGGCATCAACAGCACCAGAAAATAACAAGACAGTCACAGTGTGGAAAAGAGCTCAGCCCTTCCAATCATGAGCTCATTATAAGCCATGAATGTGAAATGTTCAGTCATAAAAGAAAAATCTCATTTTATACAAAAGAGCTAATTATGGAATACCACTTGGGATAATGCTGTGTATATTTGTATCCCCTGCTATAGTTGAATATTGATAGGAAGCTGGTAGAAAAAGTTTCACTAAAAAAAATAGCAAATATATAAAGAAGTTTTGCAAGGAGATACCTTTCTCATCTGTGGTACTGAAAGCAGTTCAAACTAACATAGTGTTTCTTCATGAACCTTTCTTTTAATCCTATGCACAAGCACAAATGGATATGGTACTGTTAAATCGGTGAGAACACAGTACTGGAGGTAAGCACTTCAGGTGTCTAACAATCTGTGAAAAGTTCTGTGCTGAAAGCATTGGGTTTATGCATTTAGGTTGACAATCACAGTAAAATTGCTATCCCTGCATTCAGAGTTGCATTGCAGAAGGGGTGTGTAGAGCACTGAAAAAAACAGTGACTTGCGGATGTGCTGTGAGAGCTGCAGGGATAAAATTTCAAGGTGCATGATAGGGAGAAGCTAAATATTCATGATAACCTACAAAATTCAGTTCCTTTCTCCCATTTTGATCACTTGCTAAGACCCCTTTGATTTTGAAATTTGATTGCCTCTAACTGCTGACACTTCAGTTTGAGATGTGTTTAAATACACTGGAGAAGGTCCAGCAGAGGCTAAATTAAAAGACAGTTGAAGTGGTACTGATAAATGATTCAAACAGTGGTAACAGTCCTGCTGAAAAAGCTGCTCAGTGCTGGAGATATAAGGCTCATCAGTCTAATAATGATGAGAGAGATGCCTCTAACTGTGAGAGGAATTAAACTTGGCTGAGAGAGAGAAAATATAAGGTTTGCAAAATATTCAATGGGAAGTTAAGCACTGCCTGAGAAAAGGCCTATCCATGCATTAATAATCCAATGTATTGGAACTCTGAGAAATACTTACAGAGATATTTAATAAAACAAGGGTTTGACATTGAAGTAATCACAAGATGCTTCAGTGCAGTGTCCTACACCTTGAGACCTTTAGCAGAAAAATTCTTTTTAAGACTTATGAAATGAGTTCAAGACTTGGAAAGTTTAGGATGTGTGTGTTAGAGTCGAGTCTTGGAAAATATTCTCTTTCTTAATGGGTGTTTGATTTAGCTGACTAATTGCACAGAACAGAACTATGATACATTTCTGGACAGAATTATTAGTTATTTATAATGTGGAAAATTTGATCATTTTTACTCGGGGGATGGGGAGGGGAGTCATCATTGATGTTAGATAAGAACAACAGGTTATCGACTGGATCAATGCCATCTTTTGAGAAAAACGGTATTTGATCTATGCTTTTGTGGGCGAGGTCTAATTCTGTTCTCATGCAACACTCTTATACTGCAATAACTGTGGAAGAGATCATGGTTGTCACAGGGCGGGGCGCAGGGGCGGCCGTGATCTCCCCTAGTGCCCCTACCGTGCCAAGTTGGGTCTCGAACGCACCCTCCTTCTCGCCCGCCATGTCTTGGTTTTATATGTAGTTTTATATGGGAGGCTGCCTTCTGTCTGCTTGGATGCGGTGCTCTCGTACTGGCCCTGACTCTGTAAGGAGTACCCTGGTGTGTCTCAGCCTCTTGGGCTACGCGTGCCTCCAACCTCCCCTGTAGCACGCCCCAAGCCTCGCTGGTGTACCGGACGTTCTT
>NW_017729002.1:7670287-7671416 GCF_001723915.1 Gavialis gangeticus | reverse complement strand
TTTATATGGGAGGCTGCCTTCTGTCTGCTTGGATGCGGTGCTCTCGTACTGGCCCTGACTCTGTAAGGAGTACCCTGGTGCATCTCAACCTCTTGGGCTACGCGTGCCTCCAACCTCCCCTGTAGCACGCCCCAAGCTTCGCTGGTGTACTGGACGTTCTTTGGTCTCTAGGTGTGCTCTAAGTACACACCCTCCTTCAGGCTCTTAACCGCGTGCTCGCCCTGCCTCGGGCCTCTAACCGCTCGCTCGCCCTACTTAGGTCTCTACTCACGTAAATCACCCTCCTTCAGGCTCCTAACCATGCACTCGCCCTCTCTGGGGCCTTGCTCGCGCTTGTCGCGCTCCTCGCCCTCTCTGGGACCTCGCTCCTCGCCCTCTCTGGGCCTGCGCCGTGCTTGTCGTGCTCCTCGCCCTCTCTGGGCCTGCGCCGTGCTTGTCGTGCTCCTCGCCCTCTCTGGGCCTGCGCCGTGCTTGTCGTGCTCCTCGCCCTCTCTGGGCCTGCGCCGTGCTTGTCGTGCTCCTCGCCCTCTCTGGGCCTGCGCCGTGCTTGTCGTGCTCCTCGCCCTCTCTGGGCCTGCGCCGTGCTTGTCGTGCTCCTCGCCCTCTCTGGGCCTGCGCCGTGCTTGTCGTGCTCCTCGCCCTCTCTGGGCCTGCGCCGTGCTTGTCGTGCTCCTCGCCCTCTCTGGGCCTGCGCCGTGCTTGTCGTGCTCCTCGCCCTCTCTGGGCCTGCGCCGTGCTTGTCGTGCTCCTCGCCCTCTCTGGGCCTGCGCCGTGCTTGTCGTGCTCCTCGCCCTCTCTGGGCCTGCGCCGTGCTTGTCGTGCTCCTCGCCCTCTCTGGGCCTGCGCCGTGCTTGTCGTGCTCCTCGCCCTCTCTGGGCCTGCGCCGTGCTTGTCGTGCTCCTCGCCCTCTCTGGGCCTGCGCCGTGCTTGTCGTGCTCCTCGCCCTCTCTGGGCCTGCGCCGTGCTTGTCGTGCTCCTCGCCCTCTCTGGGCCTGCGCCGTGCTTGTCGTGCTCCTCGCCCTCTCTGGGCCTGCGCCGTGCTTGTCGTGCTCCTCGCCCTCTCTGGGCCTGCGCCGTGCTTGTCGTGCTCCTCGCCCTCTCTGGGCCTGCGCCGTGCTTGTCGTGCTCC
>NW_017729002.1:7661434-7665287 GCF_001723915.1 Gavialis gangeticus | reverse complement strand
AGTACAATAACAAAACCAAGCCTCCCCCTCCTGGGCTACAACAACTTCCAAAACCACAACAGAACGCAAAGCCTCTCGGCTGTAACATAAACCTTAAGCCGGCCTGGCTAACCTTTCGTCACGTCCCTGTCAGGGTGCTCTACACCCTGTATCCGCATGCTGATGCTCAGACTGCTCTGCTCCTCAGCAGAGCTCCTGCCACTCAGGCTGCCAGAGGGGACTGGCTCAGGCCTCAGCCTTGTGTGTTTATAGGCCAGGCCCGGCCCCCTGGCGGTCAGCTGACCTACTCCGTTGCTTAAGCAACCTTCAGCTGTGCTGCCCTGCTGATTGGCAGCCCAGCCCTATTACCCATGCTAGTAGCAGGCACCCTAGTGTCCTGCTACAATGGTCTTAATCCAAATTAGTGTCAGGGGGACTGAAACGGAATGTGTGTCATTAATATCTACACACTACCTCCAGATAGGGAGGTTAGAGTAGATTACTGGTTGTATTAACAAAATGTATCTTCCAGCTTTACAGACTTTTAGCTGTTCAACCATTACCTTTGTCTTTCAGCAGGAACCACGTAACATGGTATGTTATTTCATTTTAAAACTCAAGGGTATAGCCACAGCTGTACTACTCAATTCCATGGCTGTTAGAGTAGCAAAGGATCTATGGGACAAAGAAAAACAGCCACTGAAAGGGGAAGTGGTCATAGGAAAATAGAACCAAAAACAAAGCCAGATGCTGTCTGTCTTCCAGGTTCAAGAAAGGAGCCTCTGGGTGAGGAGAGAATAACTTCTTCTCTGATGTCCAAATGGTAGGTAATGTCTTCTCAGAGCTGCTGGGACTGTAAGTCAGAGCATGCTGTGCAGAAGGTACAGTCTTTATCAGTAACATCCTTCCTCCCAAACGGGAAAGACCAGTGCAGAAAGGTGGACTTGCTAGCAAGGTTCCTTTAATATAGGGAAAGACCTGCCTGTTTTATCTGTTTAGACTGATTCCCAGAGCTCTGGGAAGTGATTGCATTCTCAGGAGAGACATCCAGGAGGTGGAAACCCCTGTGGAGGGGCTCTTTTATGTTTTTACCGCAAGACTTCTGCTTTGTGTTTGTTTTTGAACTCTGAGCAAAGAGACTTCTGGGGAGAGCTTGGGCTCTCAAGAGGGGTGCTGCACAGGAAGGGAACAATGTGTCAGGGCTGGTGTCTCCTGACTCACTTTGCCACACGACTCCTTGTTTTGTTTTTGGCCACAAAGTCTCTCGGGATGGCCTGGCTCCCCGGCTGGGGAAGAGGCAGCATTGTATGCTTTTCGAGGAGTGCCAGGGTCTGTCTGGCCATGAGAGTGAATATGTGCTGTCAATATAGTCTAGTGAGAAGATAGGGACTGAAATGAGACAATAACTCATAAAATGGTAGAAAATGTCAGATGTTTCAAATATGGAAGGCAGCTGAGACACTGTAATGAGAAGTCCTGTTTGGAACAAGATTGCTGTATTACGATCCCACTTCAGATGGGGTTTTAAAATATGTCATTGTCTACAAGAGGAATACTTTGTACAGCCAGGGTCAAGTTCTCTCACAAAATTACTTCATCAATCAGGCCTTGCTCCTCTCTAAAGTTGGCTGAAAGATTGAGAAACAGTATTCAACAACATTTTCCAAGCCATTTGAGGACCTTGCCATAATGAAGTACTTTCAAAGTCACAGGTGAAATGATTTGTATATTCAGCATGTCCCAGTCTGGCTTAATTTTCCACTGCATTAACATTAATATGATACTATTTGCTTTTAGTGATTATAGATGTGTGTTCCAGATGGAGGAATTTTTTATTTTGCTTAGAAAATGAATCCAGGCTGGAGTCACAGCTAATGTCCACTCTGACACAAAATGCCATCCCCCATAACAAAACAGAAATCTGATTCCCCAGCTCGTCCTGAAGAGAATAATTTTGCTGTAGGGGGGAGATGGACTTAGTGACCTAAAAGTTAGAGGGAAGAATGACCTCTTACATTTTTTAATGCATTAGAAGGTTTATATTAAGGGGAAATAGCATCATATGGAAACTGTAATACAGAAAAAGTGCATGCTGGAGAAATGGTCCTAAGGACTGGCTACTAACAACATTGATGGGAAGCATGCTTGGTGTTGATCACTTGTTGCCTCAGATTAATAGCAGAAATTATTCCACAGATGCACATAGTTACTCATGAAATCAAATAACCAGAGAAATAAGTTGTTAATATTTCCTTTTGAACTGTGCTTCTGGGTCAAGGATGTGAAACTAAGTCTTGTTCACCTTGCTCACTTGAGCTCAGTTTTGGTTTTACAAGGGGCTGTGCAGCCTTTGGGAGCCCAAGTGGGAGTGTGGCTCAAATGGCTAGAAGTTGGCTGCATAGCTGCACCACTGGGTCAGTCAGATGAACCAGACTTGGTTCATTGCCCACATACATTGGGAAGGGGCATAGCACATCTAGTCCATTCTAGGTAGTTGATGTGTGGATTTTGCCATTATCTGGCCCATGTGAAGTGGTTTGAGTTGCCTAAAGCACTACTTTCAGATATAGTTTACAAAATAATTTCAAATGCAGATGCCCAGAGTAATTTTGAATGAAGATGCCCAAGAGTGGATAGAAAGAAAAGGTTGAATTCTTTTGGTAATTACCTTCAATCCATTACAGAAATATGAATACTTTAAAATCTCTTCAATTCTTTTGAAGTTATTTTTCTTGGTAATTGGTTTTAAATTCCTTCATATAAACCATTTCCTACCACTCAGTTATAATACATGGGAATTTTTACTTGAGCTTGGGGGCAGGAAGGCTCTTTAATTGGAGAGACTCTTAGAGCTGCTCTTATTAAAGCACCAACAGTGTTTTGTGTACCAGCATCCCCGCACTTCAAAATGGTGGCAGGGGGCTTTAACTAAAACTCATCAAACAAGCTTTAGTTAAAGTACCCCTGCTGCTGTTTTGAAGCATGGGGATACTGATACATGACAGGCAGAGGCTGGCTGGGGCACACTAACTTGCATGCTCCAGACTTGATTAATTGAGTCTGCTCTGACGTGTTGTAATTACAGCATGTTGGAGCAGCCTCCTGGCACATCTACAGATACCCAATATGTTTACGGCCTAGTCCTGTGGATGACTTAACAAAAACAACAGAATAAATTTTATATAGTTCAGTTGCTCCCAAGAATATCCTCTAATCTAAGATTTCTGTTACAGGAAAATTTCTTTTCAGGAGAAAGTGGCAAGCTACAGTATTCACTATTAAATGTATTCCTCTTTCTTAGTCCAAGAGTACTGCTGTTTTCCTGACCAGTCTACCATTAGCTTGCTTAATAGTAGCCCACAAGTTTCATTGGCTCACCACTGCTGCTTTCATTGGAAAACTTGTTTTACAAGAAAATAGGTACACCAATACCTGATCCTTATGCTAATAATAATGCAAGCTGCAGCCATACAGATCATCCTGTTTGGAAAGGGTACTTTATCAGTGAGATACTGTCCAATTTTTTGTGGTGCTTAATGATTTCATTTAGTTGAGATGCCAATGGTAACCACGATTGCTTAGAACCTCACTGAATTGGACACTATTTCAGTTTCAGTGGCAGAAAAGGAAAGGATTAGCCGCAAAATCTCTCCTTAAACTATATATCTATATAATAGACATTAAACTTGATGGCTGTCAGCAATACTACTTTTAAGGAAGAGTGGATGCATATATAGATAAAGACAAGGCAACTGAGGACTCAGGAAACTATTGGCCCATTAGTCTTACCTCGGTCCTGGGGAAGCTCTTTGAGAACTATCCAGGTGCATATCTGCGAGGGGCCAGCAGGGGAGATTATGCTTAGGGGCAACCA
>NW_017729002.1:7649829-7660938 GCF_001723915.1 Gavialis gangeticus | reverse complement strand
TGGAGTACTGCGTCCAGTTCTGGGTGCCGCACTTCAGGAGGGATGTGGACAGCATTGAGAGGGTCCAGAGGAGGGCCACTCACCTGATCAGGGGGCAGCAGGGCAGGCCTTACGAGGAGAGGCTATGGGACCTGAACCTGTTCAGGCTCCACAAGAGAAGGCTGAGAGGGGATCTGGTAGCCATCTATAAACTGACCAGCAGGCAATGGGAGAGTCCCTGTTCCCCCGAGCACTACTGGGGGTAACAAGGAATAACGGCCATAAGTCGATGGAGAGTAGGTTCAGGCTAGACATCAGGAGGCACTACTTCACTGTCAGGGTGGCTAGGATCTGGAACCAACTTCCAAGGGAAGTGGTGCTCACTCCTACCCTGGGGGTCTTCAAAAGGAGGCTGGATAGATACCTAGCCAGGGTCATTTGACCCCAGTACTCTTTTCTGCCCATGGCAGGGGGTCAGACTTGATGATCTGCACAGGTCCCTTCTGACCCTACCTATGATGAAACTATGAATACAAGTACATAAAACGTGAACACAAGACATCTCCAAAAATAAACATACAAAATATAGTTTCATTCAGTGTAATTAATGTATATTTCAAGGAGAGTCTTTATGCTCTCTAATGGGATGAATTAACTGTTCTTTTAAAAAAGAAAAGAAAACATAATTTGTATTGCCTGTCCCTACCAGCCTGTATCAAACTAAATTTCAAATCAAATGAGACCATGGGAACAAAGTAATGGAGTAGAAGAGGGCAGGGAAGATACATTTATGTATGATAGTGCTGTTATCTCTACTGTTTTATCTATTTCTTGTGCAAATTATTCTCCCAAGTCTCTGCTTTTGCTGGTGCATGAAGACCAATTCTGATGTACCTCTGAGCCCCTCTCTTGTTTTTATTCTCATCCTATTGTTTAATTAGAGTGTGGATGGCAGTCATGTGTCTTCTTCTCCGGAATGCTGTTGCATATTTTATATCTCTTTCTCTCCATTAGGGCAGTGAGAGGCAATTATGTATCATTTATTCCAGTTGGCCAATGTGTACATAATATCTCTGTTACAAGAGGGTGGCAGTTGTGGCAGTCACAATCATTCTTCAGTTTCTTTGAAGAACAGTGGTTTATTCAGGGTCAGAATTTATTCTTCAGTGGCACCTTAGAATAATAAAACTAAGTGGTTTCAGAAACAAACAAATTAAAACATTTGTCTTATGTTCAGGTTAGAGTGAAATCTGTTCTCAACTGAGAGATTTAACTTACTTATTACAGCAATAGTATAGCACCCTATGGTAAATTCACCAAGTGTTGACAGTGGATACCGCCAAAGCAGTTATACTCAGAAGCAAATAACAAATGTGTTTTAGTCTTTGTGGCCAGACTAGTTATACAGCAGTAATCAATCTATTGTCTATGCAGGGTTTCTTTTCATTTTTACTAGTATGGCAGTGAATTAATTCTCTGAATGAATCAACAGGAGTCAAAATTTTTTTTGATATGTGGTCTGATTTCTATTGCTTTGGGGCAGGATCTGGAAAGTTGACCTGGCATGTTTATAAATACAGACCACTCCTTAAAATTACAGAGTGCTAGGGGAGATGTTTCTGTGCAAAATGAAGCACAAGGCACTCTTAGTCCTGCTTACAGCCTTCACCATAAAGCTGAAGTGGTGCATTGTTTTCTGGCTGGCTTTCTCTACAGGGAAAAGGCAGGGTAGACTCCTCATAGACTAACTAAATCAGAGATGCATAGCATAAACTTCTATAAGCAGAGGGCTTTCATCAACAGGTGCTGTGACAGGACTGCAGGAAACACAGCTTCTAAATAGAAAGCAGTTGTTACAGTACAAAGTGTAGGGAAATGGGGAAGAAGAAAAGGAGGGAGCAGTTCTGAGAGAGGCAAGGTTATGTAGGAGAGAGAAAAAAGCAGTTCGCCCACTGAGCGATATAAAGGACATGGGAGTGGAGAATAAGTACATTTGCAGGGGTGGATGATCCTAGGTTCTTCTGTCGGTTCTTTGAGAAGGGCTGCTCCTGCACTTCTCTCAGAGGAGATTCCTGTGTTAAGCTGTGGAATAGATGCATTAATGGATCCTGATTTTTATGCACAGTCTGAATTACTACACTTCCTCAAACTCTCATTGTCCCTTTTGGGTAAAAGAATGGAAGGATGGACCACAGAAACATTTGTAACAGAAGTGGTACTTTCTATGGATCTCCTTAATGTACATAATGTTAAGGCTATATAATACATGAGTCATATCATTCAATCTGAAAGGAGCCATTCTCCACATGTGCTACTAAACTTTTAAAATCTGATTTCCCCCCCACCCCCCAGACTTGCTTATGGCAGCTGCTTTCAGAGGTGGTGGAGAAACTGATAAAGCAGACTGCATATTCCTTCTTTTCAAGGACTCTTGTGGTAGATGAGAAGAAAACATATCACTGTATGTAATCATGTTTTTTTCCAATTCAGATTGGAAGCAGGTGCAAAGGATCAAAGAGAAACCCTACGTTGTTTGTGGAACTAAATTAACTTTGCTTCAGAATTAATGTTAAACACACAACACTTCTGAAGAATTAACTTTTTTGGTTTTGTTTTGCTGTCTTTAAGCTATAGGTCTTCTTGTTTGTAACTTGAAAATGTATTAAATCATTCTCCATTTAGTACAAATGAAAAGGAACCACACTGAGAATATGAATAATTGGCCTCTTTCATTCATTCAGTACTTTGAAAACTTCCAGTCAGAATAATGAGTTAGATCTATTCATCTGTCCAGCTCTATGAAAGAGGGTGGGATTTGTTGTGTACTTTTATAGATTGAATATGATTGTAAGACTGGGTAAAAATTAATCTGATTTCAAATCTTTGTAATCTGATCATGCAAGGACATATTGTTATAAACTACTGCTTGATAAACAGTAGCTGAAGCAGATCTCTGGCTTTGATTTGAAAAAGACCCAAAAAGTGAGTTGCCTAACTTGCAAAGCAATTTAATGAAATTTCAGCTTCTAATTTCCTTAAGTTTCTTTGAAAATCTGGGTTTATACATTTCTAACTCAGTGACAATCTTTTAAACTCTTATTTGTGTGGCTCTCAATGATCTCCTTATCTATCCCTGTGTAAAGTAAGTATTGATTTCCCAATAAAAAAATATCTAATAGACAAGCATAATCAGTCACAACATCTATTCTCCATGTGTCTTTCCTCTGGTATGTATACACTTTTATGAGAGAGAAATTACTCTCTTGCTTTTCAGATCGACTGAAAAAAAAATCTGGACAAAATGCAGTTTATGATCTCAACTCTATCCAAAGGAAAAAAAAAAAAGAAAGAAAAAAATTGTAGACTTTATGCATAGGGAGAGTATCAGAACTATAATATTCTAAATCAGTTGACACTAAAAAATTAAAGTTGAGTATCCCATGTGTAAATGACTGTATAATGATGAAGAATGCATCAGGAGCATGATACAGTTATAGTAGTAATAAATAGACCAGAATTGCCGATAGCAGATGCTTTTGAACTAGCTAACTAGCACTCTTTGGAGCAGACTCAATTAATCAAGTCTGTTGCGAGTCTGCTGGAGTATGTTAATTAGCACACTCCAGCAGCCTCTGCATCATGTGTATTCAGTGTCCCCACATTTCAAAATGGTAGTGGGGGCATTTTAACTAAAGCGCATTTAACAAGCTTTAGATAAAGTGCCCCCACCACTATTTTTAAGTGCAGGGTGCTGAATACACATGATGATGCCAGCGCTTTAATTAGAGCGGCTCTCAGAGTCACTCTCTAATTAAAGTATTGACCCCCCCTCTACCCCAGAAACTTATTTTGTGTATCTATTGGTCAAGGCTACAGTATGTGATGGGTGGGTGCTGACTGGCTCAGGGGGGGCATGTGCAGGGGGCTCTCATGCACACCCCACCATATCCTCTAACCCTTCTTACAAACTCCACAACCACACCCTGCTCCACACCCAGTCATACACCCCACCACCACTGCACCCCCACAAACCCCACTCTGCCCCTCCACACACCCACATGCCTCTGAGGGGAGCCCCACTCACTGCTATACACACACACACCTTACCACACATGCACCCCCCACACACATCCAGCCACCCTCCCCCTCCACACATCCTACAGCCCCCCTATAAACCTCATACCCACTGACACATCCACACCTACCCACCCACATTCACACATACCCCTAGATCCCCCACACCCACATACACACATGTCCACACACGCACACTCACAGCACCCCAGAAACCTCATACCCACCCACCTATACCCCCACACACCTCCACACCCCCCACAATATACAAGAGTAAGATTTCATTTTGAGCTATTATGCAATCACCCCTTGATATACAGTGCAAACACACACAAGAGAGAGAAAATTACAATAAAATTAAAATATGTTATTGTGGATGTTTGATTTTTAGTATATAATTTGTTTTTGGTTTTTTTTCCAATTCCATGATGGCAAACTCCCGTCTCAAAAAGAGTACTTTCAGGGGCAAGGGGAGGGGCTTCTAGTGGCAAAGATCAGGGGGTTAAGGGGTAGTACTTCCAGTCCAAAGATGGCAACCAGGGAGCGGGGCACTTGTCAAGGGGCAAGGCTCACCAAAACTTGAAATAATTTCCCTCCCTTGTCCTTTCTCTTTGTATTCCTGTTAACATGTTTTAGATGAGTAGCTTTTAAGGAGACCATGAGGGAGGTTTTATGTACATAGTGATATTAAAGGAAAGAAAATTACTGATTGAGCTTTCTGGGAAAAGACTCCATCATTTTCATTTCCTGAGTTACTTGAGAGATGAACAGACAAAGGCCTATTACAATTTGTAGTGAGAATTTATGAAGAAAAATAGCAGTCTGATAAATGATCAAGGCCAGCTCATAAAATCTAGAGTTTCCTCATAATATCTCATAATATATAAGGCTAGCAAATAGTCCCCTATAAAGAATTATAGGATGATGCAGTTGAAATTAGAATTATGGAACTTTTTGTAGTTTTATGATCTCCTTTCTATAGCATGCACATACATGAAACCAGGACATAGTGGCCTAAATATTCATTGGCTTTACAGTGTAAATAGTCTTACCAAAATCAGTGGAATGGCTTATTTAAGTCATGTGAGCAGGACTTAGGCCCTCTTCTGCAATTTCAAATTTTGAAAACTATTGAGTCAGAAACAGAACATTACATATACATTTGTAAACAGACATTTGACTATAAAAATATCCTGAAGGGCCTGAAAACGTAGCAGGAAGAAACGATAAGTGTCTAACAGAAAATGACACACACTGATAAACTGGATTGAGTTCACAGAAGCTCAAGTGACAATTGGTTTTTAGAGATCAAAGGCACCAGTATGCGCAGGAATAAATATACCTGGAATAAAATATTGGCTTGATCCTCATAAGCACATATTCACTCTGGTGCCTTCTCACACCTCACAGATCTGGGGTCTGTTAAAGATGTCATTCAGTACAAAAATATAGGAACACACCCTTCACAGATGAACAGGGAAGGACTAAAGGAGACCCTTGCCAGTCATGGGGGATATGTTCTGGAGATCCCTGTGAATGGCAAAATCCGTGAATACTGCACTGCGTTCATGAACAGTGCGTGCCCCGGGTGGCTGGGGGGGGAGGGGGGGCACACAGCTGTGCTGGCAGTGGTAGGAGCGCAGTGGCAGGAGCCCAGCAGCGGCAAGCACAGAGTTCCCGCAGATGCTGCCAGCGCTGTAACAAGGTGAATATTCGCGGTGCGTGAGGAATATTTGGTGCACTGCGAATATTTGAAACAGTGAATACCAAACCCATGAATAGTGAAGGTTTCCTGTATTTCAGTCTACAACCACATTACAGGACTGTCCTGTCTGTGGTTTGGTCAAATTTTTTTGCATGTTTTCAACTCCTCAGTTAAATGGAAAAACCCAGATGGAATCACTCAACCTCAGTTATAGAGTATGTGAAGGTACCAGGGGCTAGAAGCTGTTTCAAACATTTTAGGCATAATAGAAAGTAACTTTAATGGTGAATTTCTGAATTGATAAATATTTAGTCGAAGGACAAATAACACCTGCAGTTTTTTCTTATTTATTTTAGTTTCTTATTCACTGCTATTGATAGGTCTTTGAATAGTCCTCAGGACCCAGTTATAAAATGTATCTTTTTAGAATTATGGGATAGTATTGTTATGTTCTGAAAAATTGAATCATATATTTTTGGGGGCATACAGATATCGTATGTGATGTTTTAAAATATTTGCTGACCCTGGACTCAATTTATGGGACTAAAATGAGAAAATCAAGGTTTAGCGGTATTGTTAAAAATTTTATTTTCCCAGGCAAGAAGGTGTACGTGGAATTATAGTGTAACTGCAAAATATACCTGCTGCATCTTAACAGGAAAATTACAGTATTTAAAAGTAGCTTTACCATTTGTTTGTCCAAAACATTTCCACTTAGATATGCACGATGATCTGATTTAGAGGGTGCTTTACTGGGTCCTGGAAAGAAGAATGTGCCTCTGACCCTACTGCTCTTCATGGCATGTGAGGTCCCTTTCCTCCCATAACCCACAGCCTACTCTTCTGTGCCATGATCCTCTCCAACAGGCCCAGGATTTACACTACAAAAAAGGGGTAATGAATGGGCAGCTGAAAGAATGTGAGAGAGAGTACATGTGCATCAAGCCTTCTTCACCAACTGGCAACACAGATTTCCCGGGAAGGGTAGTGCATCATTTGTCTTCAAAAGAGACTGCCACCAGGGCAGCCCTAGGGACCACTGACTCCAGCAGTTCTTTTTCATTGGGATCAGTGCAGGCCAAAGCCAGATTTCAGGCAAAGGACAAATTTAGATGTGGGCTGTTAGATGGCTATCTGTAGAGCAGTGGGTGGCCAACCATTTGAGCAGGCATACCATGAATTAGCCCCAAACCTTCCACAAGTGCCACTCTGATCCCTTTCCCTTACACAATCTGCTTCCTGACCAAGCTGCTGCTTCATTTCTGCTTTCTGGTTTCTACTTCCTGCTCTGGGCTTCCTACCTGATCTGATGCTCTGCTTTCTACTCTCTGCCCTAGCTACCACTGTGCTGCCTTTCCCATCCCCAGTCTTTTTTATTGCCATACGTGGAGGCTGCCGATGCCACAGGTTGGCCACCCCTGCTATAGAATTATAGGGGCATCCTACCACACTCCTTGGGCATGTTCAGATGTGTGTGGACATTTGGTTCCCCAGGGACAAGTAGTGGTGGTGCACCTTGAGCTGCAGCTTCTTGTCCCTGGGGAGCGCCTGTGCCACACATGCTTTGGCACGCAGCAAGTTGCCCCCGGTGGTGTAGGGGAGGTTGGGGCCAGCACTGTGCTGGCCCCAGCAACCTTACCTGGGGTCCTGGGGGCCTCCTGGAGCTGCAGCCACGGTGATCCTGCAAAGTGGATCCTGGCCGGCAGTTGCAGCATGGCTCTGAGCGGCGCAGCTCTGCTTTTTAGCAGTATGTATTGCCCAAGCGTGAGCTGCTTCAGGGGTTTTTTCCGCAGTTTTTTTTTTTACCCCAGGGAAAAATATCCAAGGGTAAAAAAAAAAAAAACCCTGCAGAAACCCACCCTCCCAGAACAGTGCACGCTCAGGAAGCATGATGCCCTTGTAGTGCAGAGAACTCCAGACCGTGCCGTATGTGGCGCTGTAAATGTATTTGCAGCGCCACATACAACACAACCGCGCTCATCTGGATGCACCCCTTATGTCAGTCTCCAGGAGGGGGTGGGTTTAAAAACTCCTGCACCAGCTCACACCATGAGAGGGTCCTCCTGCACTGGGATGATTTTTATGGGGTTGTTTAAGTTGTCATAGGAGCCCTTTGCAACAGAGCCCTTTGCAGAAGTGTCTTCATACTGCTGTGGATCAGGACTTCATCATAACTGGAGCTGCTTATAATCACTTCATAATCATACAAAAGGCTGTTCTGAACATATTTGCTAGTGTCGTAGGGATTTATGACCTGCAAACTCTATGGCACAGTGGGGTGATGAGTTATCTTCTGGGTTACAAAGTAATGTATGGCAAGATGATATATGATTCCTTATTTCATATACAGAGCTAGTGCGAAACTTCAAATGATATCTTGTAATATATACTCACAGTGTAATTCAGGAAATAACTCATGCCAGCTGTAGTTATGCTTCAAGATACCATGTAATTTAAAGCATAATTAGGGATAAAACTTTAGTGAAAGATAAATGCTGCAATAATGTCATCTCATACTTGCAGAGCACCTTTTATCCCAAAGGACTGTAGCTCATTTAAAAAAACTATACACGGGATGAACTTTGACTAGAACTTTGTTGGAATTGATAGTGATATTCCTGGTATCAAAAACTGATTCCCTGCTATGTTTTCTTTTGGTGAATGTACAATTTCCTTTTGGTGCCAAGTGGCCTGATCCTCATGTGTCTTCTACAGGTGTTGGTGTCAATAAATTATGACATTCCCCAAAGAAGAATCCATATTATCTCCCTTTCTAGTTATTTTTGTGTGCGTACATGTGAAACGTACTCTTACATTCAGGGTAGGAATTTTAAAATTCCTTAAGGGAGGGAGGGCCACAGTTACCAGTAACCTTCGCTGGAACTTTGCTTCCAAATTTCTTTGCTCCTCCTGAAGTCCCACTTTACATAAGAAAACCTTGTGATCCCTATTTGTGTTCTGAGGCCTTAATTCAGCAAACATTGAAACGTGGTAACTTTACTTATTCCAGTAGGCTCTGTTTGCAGGTTTTGTGTCTGGGGATATTTTCTTGCAATTTTTCTTTTATTTCCTCCCTATATTGAACATTTTATTAGATTTTCCTTGACAACAAATTAATGTTGCATTTAATATAGAAGATTATGGATTTTAGATTTGTCTCTGTTTACCACCTGTGTCCTTATCTCAGTGAAACCACCTTTTGGGGGTGGAAGACAGGAGCCATTTATAACACTGAGGAACATTTATATGTAGAAATGTAAAAAACAGATAAAATGTAATTGTGAAGCAGTTGCAGAAGTGGGTATAGCAGCACAGAAGGATAGGTGGGGAGCTGATAGCAAAGCTACAAGTGCAGTTTTTTACATTTGAACAGTTCAAAGCCCACAACCAACTATTATTACTCATATTTATCTGCCATTTGGAAATGTTCTGTTATGCTCACCTTGGATGATTTTACTAGATAGGCTGTGAAGGGTTTTTTATTTCAAATATCTAAAGTATTTTTTCTCAGTTAAGTTTCAGAATAGACAACACGTGGAACAGAATTTACGAATTCACTGCCAATAAGACAAACTGCAGAGAAGAAAGAACAAGCCTGAGGTTTTGCATGGCATTTTGACTTTTTTTCCCCCAGCAATTGACAACAAAGAAGCCCTTTTTGCCCCTTGGCAGTCAGCCATTTCATTAGCTGTTTTGTCCTTATCTGAACAAGAAATTGTTTTGGAGTCCCTGCTTCCTACATGATGAATTCTTCAATTAATTTCTAATGTATTTATCATTTAGTTTGCTTGTCAGTCTTGATGAAAGGAGCATGTTACTGAAATCCTTCTGCATTTCTCATCAATGAGGCAGAGAGGAAAACACATTCCACCTGCTCAGTTCACCGTGGTACTTTGACTGTTTATATGGTAAAATAATTATTTAAAAATAAAATCACTCTTTAAAAAAAAAGGTAAATCCACTAAAGCTGCTGAGATGGATTTTTAGGGCCAGCATGCTTAGAGTGAAAGGCCCTAAGCTATGGAAATTTCAGTCACCACTGACTGAGATTATCTTGAACTTTTGCTCCTGTGGGTACAGTCCAAGATGTATGCTTTGACATAGGTCAATTCCTGTTATATGAGGACCTGAAATCAAATCAAATCAAACCAAGTCGAATCAAATCACATCACAGTGATTTGTTTTTGGAGGAGATTTTGGGGGGTAAATTGGCCCATTACATTGACTTCTATGTCCTGATTTATGACCTTGGAGTGTTGTAGCTGTGGTGGTCTTCTAGGACATATGTGAAAAGCAAGGGTTTTTTGGGTCATATCTGAGGAAGGGCACTTTTTGCCCCAAAACTCATCTAATATCTTTCCCAACTATATTGTTGGCTTAATAAAAATATAATTAAGAAACCCCTTGTTTCTTGCGTGGCTTATGGGTACAATTTTCAAAAGTTTTCAAGTCCCACTTCGAAAGCAACTTTTTTATTGAAAGTCAGTGAGCCTCCAGCTCCTAATTCACCAAAGTTAACATTTTCAAAAGCAGTGGTACCATGTTTTGATATAACTTAAATTCTGGCAGTTGACACTCAAATAAAAGATATCACAAGATGTAAACAGGAGTATTTAAAAAATTACCAAATTGGGTCTCAAACAGAATCCTACCCCCTAGTTCCTATCTAATAGAGAAGTATCTAAAAGATCTTTACATAGGACAGTCTTTAAGGGCTTAGGAGCTGTCCAAGGGCACAGAGAAGACTAGAGGCAAAATGGAGAATAAAACATGGGACAAGTCTGCAAAGGGCAGGTACCAGGCTTTAAATGTCACCCATAACTTTTGATTCTTCTGCTCTAGCTGTTTGACTGTATCGCTTCCTAGGATTTGTTACACTACTTTTGTTGCTCAGCAAACCCTAGTTTTTACTAATCATTTGCCCTTCTCTTACCTGAAGTTGTGAGTGATGGAAATGTACAACTAGAGAAAATGAAATTCTAGGCTAAAAAGACTCAAGCAGAAAATAGGTCTATGGGCCATCATTTAATTTGGAAACGTTTATAAGTTTGGGGTTCTGTTCTGAGATTTCTAAGATTCAGAAAATATAGAAATTATATTAACCTTGCTTTTTCATTCATGTTATGCAAGAATGGATTTGCTCTTTGTAATAAATAACTGCTGACCTCCTTTGTTGATTCCCTGCTGACTCCCTTTGTTGATGCACCTGGGGAGAAAAACCGACACCATATCTACAGGCAGGGGAACTCCCTTCTTGTCAGTACAGAGGTGGAAAAGGATCATGGAGTCATCACTGACTCCAAGATGAACATGGGTCGGCAGTGTGGGGAGGCAGTTAGGAAGGCCAACTG
>NW_017729002.1:7638845-7644829 GCF_001723915.1 Gavialis gangeticus | reverse complement strand
TGCATCCAGTTCTGGGTGCCGCACTTCAGGAGGGATGTGGACAGCATGGAGAGGGTCCAGAGGAGGGCCACTCACATGATCAGGGGACAGCAGGGCAGGCCCTACGAGGGGAAGCTACGGGACCTGAACCTGTTCAGCCTCCACAAGAGAAGGCTGAGGGGGATCTAGTGGCCTGTTACAAACTAGTCAGGGGGGATCAGCAGGCACTGGGGAAGTCCCTTTTCCCCGAGCACCGCCAGGAGTGACCAGAAATAACGGTCACAAGCTGGCAGAGGGTAGATTTAGGCTAGATATCAGGAGGCGCTACTTCACGGTCAGGGCGGCTAGGATCTGGAACCAACTTCCAAGGGAAGTGGTGCTGGCCCCTACCCTGGGGGTCTTTAGGAGGAGATTAGATAATCAACTTGCTGGGGTCGTTTGACCCCAGTAGTCTTTCCTACCATGGCAGGGGCAGACTAGATGATCTACTCAAGTCCCTTCCGACCCTAGAAACTATGAAACTATAGTTGTGGTGTTCCATTAATTAAGCTTTCTTTATTCTGCCAGTCTTCCGTCTGCTGGTGGCCTGGCAATGGAGCTCCTATTTCACAGTCCTGCAGACTGTTTCTAACTCTAGCTAGACATGTTAACTCCAATGAACATTTAGGAAACAACTTTTAGTGAAGCATTAGATGCATGGTAAAGATACTCAAGAAAGCTAGATTTTGTTTTATGAATCTGAAAAAGAGATGCACATTTAATTGTAATAACTACAGGACTACTGTAATAATATCCTTTGAGTATTTTTTGCTTAGTATGTGTTTATTTATATCTAATATATAATATAGCAAATAAATGCATAATTCAGTAAAGTATATATTTGTTTTGCTTTGATCTTAAACTGAATAATGTAGCCCTAGGCCCCTAGCATATTAATAAAATTTCTGGTTTCTTTCTACCTGGGGACAAATATATATTGCTATATGTGATGATGCTACCCCACTGTCTGTACCCTTTAAAAAAACCCTAGATCAGCCCATGTGTGTAGACATAAAGCCTTGAAATCACAGGTGCTTCAGATTTAGGTGAAAAACAAACAAACAAGCCCCTCTCAATTAACTTAGATTTTTAAATAAAAGTTTAACACTGTGTAGAAGGTATACTTCACAATACAGTTCCTGTGTGTCACTTTTATTAAGCTGTTACCTAAATAACTTAATAAAATTCTAAATAGAGTTGGACAGTCATGGACCCACTGTTTTTGTGTGATATTGTACCTATCGTAGAAAATAAAAATTGATTTTAAAATAAAATACGGCATATATTTCATTATGCAGTGGAAACTATAGCTGACTGATATCTTGTAAAGAAGACCTGTAAAAGTAAAATGTAATGGATTGTTTGCACTTTTCATCTTTATCCCAGGGCAGGATATATGCTTCTGACTCTGATGCACAGTGGAATGGCTACCACTAATTCAAAGTCTTAACTGTTATGGAGACTAGATGAAAAAGGAAAATGAACAGAAGAAAATTATTTTGAGACAACCATTTAAAGGACTTAAAAAGCAAACTGTAGTCAAATCAGGTCAAATTCTGTCTTCAAAGGAGTGGGTGCTTGTACAAATGATGCCATTACCATATACACATGATGAAAATATCACTTTGTGTGGCTTAATGGCATCACATTGTACACGTGCAGAGTCTGGGGGTTTTTAAATTAGTTTACACGGCTGCTTGTACATGTGATGGGGGTTTAGTTGTCAAGGTTTTATTCTATACCCCCTAAACTGAAATGGTGGGTTTTTAATTGAAACCCACCATTTAATTATTCCATCATGTTATGGCAAGGGTCCCAATCCTTTTTTTTTTTTGTCAGTGCTGCAGCCTGCCTGCAGGTGGGGGTCAAGCTGCGGGTGAGCTGAGTGGGCCCTAATCTACAGGGTCTCCAGTCCTTCCCTGTACAGTGGCAGAATCCCCTGGGCGGTGGTGATGCAGTGGTGATGCATAGGGGCACCTGCTGAAGGCAGAAGTGGCAAGGGGCCTGATGTTTTTTTCTTTGGAGCCTGCCCACCTCTCCCGTGGCTGGGAGGTGAGCTGACAGCTGCATCATTGCATTTTGCAAAGTTCCAAACTAAACTACATCCAGATATAGTTTAGTTTGCAATGGTGCAAACTCATCTAAACCCTGCAAAACTGGTGCACGTGTAATGTGTGATGCCATTAAGCCTGTTACAGGAGATTATACTAAAATCCCGTTTCATTCGGGTACTTGCCAGCCACACAAATAAAGATTAACCATGAACAAAGTTAAATTGCTATCTTTATAGTGTCTCGCCCCTGCTGTACATCAACTTTCTTTCACTTACAGTAACTTTGTAACCACAGATACTTGTATGAAAGCATGTACTTGATACAGTCTATATCAGTCCTTAAGTCTAGTGAGAGGCTTTCAGCCAAAACTTACCCATTAACTGTTCCTTCTTCTCTCCACAGAGCTGCTGCTATCTGTCTTCCGACTCCTCAGAGTCAAGACTATCTGCTCCTCTAAGCATATAGGCAAGCACTGCCTCCACCACAGGTCCCCTTCTCCTTCTGGTGATGCTCTCCTCACCCTGTGCCTCTGCATAGGGAGCTTCTTGTTCTCACAGCGAATCTCTCACTCGTACTTCCCCTTCTGGGGGTCTAGTTACTTCCAGGTGTCTGTTTTCTATCGCGTCTCATTCACCTGTTGGGGGGAAACTTCTAACTCTACAGGTGTGTTTGCTCGTCTGCAGGATGTCACTTGATTATGTCATTCTCCTGCCCCACGCCTCCGCTTTTGGTGTAGACTTCTCATCTTCATTTTACTCAAGTAACAGGGTTTAACATCACCCGGTTACAAAGCCACACAACGGATATTTTCATCATGTGTACATCCTGACACCCATCACGTGCAGAAGTGCCCCAGCATTGCAGCCTAAGCTGCATCCTGATGTAGTTTGGAATGTTGCAAATTGCAACAATGCAGTTGTCAACTCAACCCCTGGAAAGGTGGGCAGGCTCCACAGAAAAAAGCATTGAGCCCCTTGCTGCTTCTGCCTTCAGTAGCTTCTGTGGCTGGCAGGATGTCTGGGCCTGTCTAGGAATGGGCTGATGTGCCCCTGGGGCAGTAAGGAAAGGTGGTAGGAGGTTGGCTGGGTTTGCTGCTAGCTCAAGAAGCTGGCAGGGGTGGTGTACAGGGTGCTGAAAGCCCAAGCGGGCTGCTAGCTGGCCGTGTGCTCTCCCAGCTTGGAGACACCCAGTCCAATGCTTCACCCTGTGCACCATCCCCATCACGTTTTCTGGTGACCAGCACACCTAGCCACCATCCTGCCACCTCCCTGTGCTGCCCCAGGGGCAAGCTGAATGTCCTGGCAGCTGGACACAGTAGCAGGGACAGTGCACAGGGTGCTTGAAGCCCAAGCTGCTAGGGGAAGCACTGGGTCAGGTGCATCCAAGCTGGGGCAGCAGCTGGCCAGCTTGTAATGTGCCTGGTGGCCCTGTGCCCCATGCACTGTACCCGCTGCCTTCTCCAGCTACCAGCAAACCCAGCTACCCCCCTGCCTCATTCCTTCACTGCCTGAGGGGCAAGCCAGCCCATTCCCAGGTGGCCCCCTGGTGTCCTGCTACCTGCAGGTGCCTGCTGAAGGCAGAAGTGGTGAGGGGCCCAATCCCCCCCCTTTTTTTTTTGGCAGACCTTGCTTGCCTCTCCCACTGCCAGGGGCTGGGCTGCCAGTGGGCCAAGCAAATCCTGAGTTGCAGGAGGCCCTGATCCTTCCCTCCACAATGGTGGCACCCCCCAGGGCTGCCTGGGCAGGCTGCTAGTGGGTTGGACCCTGCCCCAGCTTGGGGTCAGGAAAGAGTTGTATCAGGCTGAGTTCTGCCTCTGAGCTGGGGCAGCACCCGGCCTGCTAGCAGCCTGTCCGAGCATCCCCAGGGGGAGCTGCTACCGTGGAAGGAAGAGCCGGGGCTCCCCTGCAACTCAGGGGCCACTTGGCCCACTAGCAGCTCAACCACCAGCTACAGGCAGGCTCTGGCTCTGACAAAAAATAAAAAAGGATTGGACCAGGTGCCATAACATGATGGAAAAATTGAAACAGTGGGTTTCAATTGAAAACCTACCATCTCAGTTTAGGGGGCATGGAATAAAACCCTGAGGACTAAACCCCTATCATGTGTACAAGCACCCAGTGTCTCCAGTAAAGCTGTAGGTGCTAGAAGTTGGATACATTGACAACTGGATACAGAACGCTTTCCCTTTAAATAAGTGCTACTTGATGAATGATTTTAAACACCAATGATTTTCATCCCCATTTAGATCACTTGGGTTTTACATACCATTATAGGCCAATTATAAATCATCTTTATGCTGTCAGGGTTGTGTAAAGCAGCCTTAGTATGAATGAGAAATCGGCCCTTGGTGCATCGGTCCATCCTGAGAGGCGCTTAGTCAGCATGGTATACATGCACTTTATCTACTTTTTACCAACCTAGTCAAAAAGCATGTTAATAGGTAATACTAAGAGAACTAGCAGAGTTTTTCAAATAATTAGAAACGCTGAAATTTAAACTCTTTATTCTCAACTTATTTTGCAGTAAGTGAAGCATAGAGTAATGGCAAACTAGTATGAACCAGAACTGTTGCTGCTGTGAGCCTTTCTAAAATAACTAAATGTGTCTGTTCTTTTTTTACTGTGCTTACAGGATTATGAGGAAGGTCCTTCAATGGAGAAATGTGAGAGATTATATTGGTCTTTAAGTTATACACAGGTGATATTGAGAATTGGTTCAAAGGCAATTGAGGAATAAAGTTTGGATGTGAACTGAATGGCTTTTTAAATTGACAAGATTTCTTCCATCTCAGATACTGCAAATAACATGAGAACATCTGTTCTCACAAGGTTCCAACCATTTTGGGATGGAATCTCACCAAAAAAGAGGCTGGTCTTATGAGATTTTGGAGATATTCAAACGTAATGAAAAATGGTCTGTCTCCTAATTTTGGCAATGACCCAGGATCAAAAATGAATCCTGGCATTCAAATCTAACCCTCCCAGTTTTTTGAAAATTGAAACATTTTGAATGCAATGTTTTGACTGGTCTACACTAGCAACACATTTTTTCTATATCTTCCATATAGTTTCTAGGTGCTTAAAAACATACAGTTGCCTCCATCCTGGTAGGGCAATATTTATATTGTGCAGCTCATTTATACCAACTGGGACAAGAGAGCTGGCAGTTAAAATCACACAATGCTTTTGATCATAATTTTATCCTGCTGGTCTTTACTTTTTTTATTCCCCCTTTGAGTGAAAGATGTTTTAAATCTGACAGGATCAGAGATGCTGTTAGTAATGATGTTGAACATGTTTTGAAGTAGTAAACGCACTATTTTTAACTGTAATCCTGGGCTTGAATGACAGAGTTAATGTACTGGTTAGAATGTGAATAAAACATGAAACTTGCACTGCTGGAACAATAATTTAGCTATAATCTGATGCATAAAGAAATGAGTGAAAATTTCCTCTTGACAAAAATTTGGTCACAGTGTACATCAGGAGACTCATGGAATTTGTTTTGTAAGCACGAAGTAGTCAGACTGGGCAGACCAAATACTTCCACGGGGTAAATGTTGCAGTAAAAAAAAGGAAAGATTCCCGGGATGAACTTGATTTAGTATAGTACAGAGGATTCAAGTCTTCATTTATCTAGGGGAAAAATGGAAACTCAAACCAGATAATAAAATGTCTTTTAATGAAGTTATTGAGACTCTTTTAAATTAAATTCAATCTCTATGGAAAAATAATATCTTCAGGTAATCCTAAAAATGGCTTTATTTGCTTCAAATTTGTTGCCTCTAGTTATTTAAGAGGTAGCATTTCACAGGTAAAAATAGCATTTAGCACCTTTCCTTTTTTAATGGGAAACCTGGCTTTGGCAAAAAAAAAAAAAAAAAAAAAAAAAAAAAAAACAAAAAAAAAATTT
>NW_017729002.1:7637550-7638772 GCF_001723915.1 Gavialis gangeticus | reverse complement strand
AAAAAAAAAAAAAAAAAGAAAGAAAGAAAGCAAAACATAATTTACAAGTATATGACAGCAAGAGAGGCACAGGATGAAAAGAGCTTTATTCAAAGAAACAAACTGAAAAAAAATCAAATTTTGTTTTATCTTGGAGTGGTTCCCATTGTAGCCCTATGGAATCCTATCACCCACCTAACTATGTAGAGTTTTCTGTGGTATTAGCCTCTGAAATCTAAGTGGTTTTGTATGTCTACAGCACGTTCTTTTGTTCCAATTAAACTATCTCATGTTGTATGTCAGATTCAACTAATGTTGAATAAAGAACTTAACATGTGGCATTGTTAGATATAGACATAAAGTATAGTTATATATGCTCTAGGTAACACCCAAAGTCTAGGAAATTCCAGTGCTTTTTTTATCTTGGTTTACATTTTTATCAGGGCCAGCTTTCAGATGAACTCAGTGCCAAGCAGGCTTTTAGTGAAAAGTGCAGATCGAGGTGACAATTTTCACCTGATCAGGTCACAGAAAGCACTTTATAGCTGTGACCAAGCACAAATGCACAGCTGCAAACAGCTTAAAAATGGCTGATTGGGTGAAAATCTGACCCTTCATTGCATGAGGTATCAGATAAAGATATTACAAAATGTAGCATCTTTTGTAACTTGTGTCTGTGGAGCTCCTAGCCTGTTGTTGTTTTCAGAACGGGAGTGGGGAAAGGGAGCAGAGGAAGCTCATCATAGGGTTTTTTTAGCCCCCCCGGAGGGTTGGGCAAGAGTATTGCAGCCCCCCTCGAGGTGGGGTGGATCCAATTCACGCATCTCACCCTTCAGCACCAGCTGGGGAGCCCCAAGAACCAGCTCCCTCTGCTGTCTTTCTCCCCTCCCATTCTGAAAATAGCAACAGGCTAGTGACAGTGGCAGAAAGCCCTGGCCATTCGCAGAGAGCCTGGGAACTTGGCTGCAGTCTCCCAGCCGCAGCTAGATTCCAGTGGAAGTAGGGGGCATTTCCCAAGGGGGAACCCAAGCATGCAGACTATAGTATAACCTCATAAATCCAGATATAAAAAATCTGGAATTCTCAAAAATCTGGCACTATTTAAGCTTCCCACCCCACTCCCCCAGACGTGAAGGGGGATGCTTGTATGTGGCAGCTGCTACCACCATCCACCACCCTGCGCCACCACCCCATGTGCGGCCACTGCTCCAGGACTGGCCGCCGGTCTCCCTTGCTCCCCCAG